>NW_027325355.1:275351-586220 GCF_036924035.1 Leuresthes tenuis | reverse complement strand
AGAAGATGTGCCCACTACAGATCAGCCTTTCTCAGCAATTATCTGGTTACATAGAGGAACCGTATGATTCCTGTACTTATATAATGCACATTTGTCAGACACATTGTTGCTTACGGCCACACCACCCTGAACATGCCCGACCTCGTCTGATCTCGGAAGCCAAGCAGGGTTGAGCCTCCTTAGTACTTGGATGGGAGACAGCTTGGGAATACCAGGTGCTGTAAGCTTTTTCTCTTCTCTCTACCACCTGCATGTCTTTTGTTGCAACGTCTGATCACCCTGTGACACATGAGGAAGTTGGTCATCTTCAGCTGCTGCTGCTTTGTTGGCTGACACGAAGTGATCTGAGAGTCTCAGTTTCAGTTGCAGAGAATGATCACATCAGAGAAGATGATTTGCCCGCTACACATCAGCCTTTCTCGGCAATTATCTGGTTGCATAGAGGAACCGTAGTTGGCAGACACGAAGTGATCTGAGAGTCTCAGTTTCAGCTGCAGAGAATAATCACGTCAGGGAAGAAGATGTGCCCACTACACATCAGCCTTTCTCGGAAATGATCTGGTTGCATAGAGGAACCGTATGATTCCAGTACCTATATAATGCACATTTGTCAGAGACATTGTTGCTTACGGCCACACCACCCTGAACATGCCCGACCTCGTCTGATCTCGGAAGCCAAGGAGGGTTGGGCCTAGTTAGTACTTGGATGGAAGACCTCTTGGGAATACCAGGTGCTTTAAGCTTTTTCTCTTCTCTCTACCACCTGCATGTCTTTTGTTGCAACGTCTGATCACCCTATGACACATGAGGAAGTTGGTCATCTTCAGCAGCTGCTGCTGCTTTGTTGGCAGACACGAAGTGATCTGAGAGTCTCAGTTTCAGTTGCAGAGAATGATCACATCAGAGAAGATTATTTGCCCGCTACACATCAGCCTTTCTCGGCAATTATCTGGTTGCATAGAGGAACCGTATGATTCCAGTACCTATATAATGCACATTTGTCAGAGACATTGTTGCTTACGGCCACACCACCCTGAAGAAGCCTGACCTCGTCTGATCTCGGACGCCAAGCAGGGTTGTACCTGGTTAGTACTTGGATGGGAGACAGCTTGGGAGTACCAGGTGCTGTAAGCTTTTTCTCTTCTCTCTACCACCTGCATGTGTTTTGTTGCAACGTCTGATCACCCTGTGACACATGAGGAAGTTGGTCATCTTCAGCTGTTGCTGCTTTGTTGATAGACACGAGGTGATCTGAGAGTCTCAGTTTCAGCTGAAGAGAATAATCACATCAAGGAGGAAGATGAGCCCACTACAAGTCAGCCTTTTTCGGCAATTATCTGGTTACACAGAGGAAGTGTATGATTCCAGTACCTATATAATGCACATTTGTCACCGATATTGTTGCTTACGGCCACACCACCCTGAATAAGCCCGACCTCGTCTGATCTCGGAAGCCAAGCAGGGTTGGGCCTGGTTAGTACTTTAATGGGAGACTGCTTGGGAATACCAGGTGCTGTAAGCGTTTTCTCTTCTCTCTACAACCTGCATGTCTTTTGTTGCAACGTCTGATCACCCTGTGACACATGAGGAAGTTGGTCATCTTCAGCTGTTGCTGCTTTGTTGGAAGACACGAAGTGATCTGAGAGTCTCAGTTTCAGCTGAAGAGAATAATCACGTCAGGGAAGAAGATGTGCCCACTACACATCAGCCTTTCTCAGCAATTATCTGGTTACATAGAGGAACCGTATGATTCCTGTACTTATATAATGCACATTTGTCACAGACATTGTTGCTTACGGCCACACCACCCTGAATATGCCTGACCTCGTCTGATCTCGGAAGCCAAGCAGAGTTGGGCCTGGTTAGCACTTGGGTGGGAGACCGCTTGAAAATACCAGGTGCTGTAAGCTTTTTCTCTTCTCTCTACCACCTGCATGTCTTTTTTTGCAACGTCTGATCACCCTGTGACACATGAGGAAGTTGGTCATCTTCAGCTGCTGCTGCTTTGTTGGCAGACACAGAGTGATCTGAGAGTCTCAGTTTCAGCTGCAGAGAATAATCACATCAGGGAAGAATATGTGCCCACTACAAGTCAGCCTTTCTCGGCAATTATCTGGTTTCATAGAGGAAGTGTATGATTCCAGTACCTATATAATGCACATTTGTCACAGAAATTGTTCCTTACGGCCACACCACCCTGAATAAGCCTGACCTCGTCTGATCTCGGAAGCCGAGGAGGGTTGGGCCTGGTTAGTACTTTAATGGGAGACTGCTTGGGAATACCAGGTGCTGTAAGCGTTTTCTCTTCTCTCTACAACCTACATGTCTTTTGTTGCAACGTCTGATCACCCTGTGACACATGAGGTATTTGGTCATCTTCAGCTGCGGCTGCTTTGTTGGCAAACACGAAGTGATCTGAGAGTCTCAGTTTCAACTGAAGAGAATAATGACGTCAGGGAAGAAGATGTGCCGACTACACATCAGCCTTTCTCAGCAATTATCTGGTTACATAGAGGAACCGTATGATTCCTGTACTTATATAATGCACATTTGTCAGACACATTGTTGCTTACGGCCACACCACCCTGAACATGCCCGACCTCGTCTGATCTCGGAAGCCAAGCAGGGTTGAGCCTCCTTAGTACTTGGATGGGAGACAGCTTGGGAATACCAGGTGCTGTAAGCTTTTTCTCTTCTCTCTACCACCTGCATGTCTTTTGTTGCAACGTCTGATCACCCTGTGACACGTGAAGAAGTTAGTCATCTTCAGCTGCTGCTGCTTTGTTGATAGACACGAGGTGATCTGAGAGTCTCAGTTTCAGCTGCAGAGAATAATCACATCAAGGAGGAAGATGAACCCACTACAAGTCAGCCTTTTTCGGCAATTATCTAGTTATACAGAGGAAGTGTATGATTCCAGTACCTATATAATGCACATTTGTCACCAATATTGTTGCTTACGGCCACACCACCCTGAATAAGCCCGACCTCGTCTGATCTCGGAAGCCAAGCAGTGTTGGGCCTGGTTAGTACTTTAATGGGAGACTGCTTGGGAATACCAGGTTCTGTAAGCGTTTTCTCTTCTCTCTACAACCTGCATGTCTTTTGTTGCAACGTCTGATCACCCTGTGACACATGAGGAAGTTGGTCATCTTCAGCAGCTGCTGCTTTGTTGGCAGACACGAAGTGATCTGAGAGTCTCAGTTTCAGCTGCAGAGAATAATCACATCAGGGAAGAAGATGTTTCCATAACAAGTCAGCCTTTCTCTGCAATTATCTGGTTACATAGAGGAAGTGTATGATTCCAGTACCTATATAATGCACATTTGTCACAGAAATTGTTCCTTACGGCCACACCACCCTGAATAAGCCCGACCTCGTCTGATCTCGGAAGCCAAGGAGGGTTGGGCCTGGTTAGTACTTTAATGGGAGACTGCTTGGGAACACCAGGGGCTGTAAGCGTTTTCTCTTCTCTCTACAACCTGCATGTCTTTTGTTGCAACGTCTGATCACCCTGTGACACATGAGGAAGTTGGTCATCTTCAGCAGCTGCTGCTTTGTTGGCAGACACGAAGTGATCTGAGAGTCTCAGTTTCAGCTGCAGAGAATAATCACATCAAGGAGGAAGATGAACCCACTACAAGTCAGCCTTTCTCGGCAATTATCTGGTTTCATAGAGCAAGTGTATGATTCCAGTACCTATATAATTCACATTTGTAACAGATATTGTCGCTTACCGCCACACCACCCCGAATAAGCCCCACCTTGTCTTATCTCGGAAGCCAAGCAGGGTTGGGTCTGGTTTGTACTTCAATGGGAGACTGCTTGGGAATACCAGGTGCTGTAAGCTGTTTCTCTTCTCTCTACCACCTGCATGTGTTTTGTTGCAACGTCTGATCACCCTGTGACACATGAGGAAGTTGGTCATCTTCAGCTGCTGCTGCTTTGTTGGCAGACACGAAGTGATCTGAGAGTCTCAGTTTCAGCTGAAGAGAATGATCACATCAGAGAAGATGATATGCCCACTACACATCAGCCTTTCTCGGCAATTATCTGGTTTCATAGAGGAAGTGTATGATTCCAGTACCTATATAATTCACATTTGTAACAAATATATTTGCTTACCGCCACACCACCCTGAATAAGCCCCACCTTGTCTTATCTCGGAAGCCAAGTAGGGTTGGGCCTGGTTAGTACTTAGATGGGAGACTGCTTGGGATTACCAGGTGCTGTAAGCTTTTTGTCTTCTCTTGACCACCTGCATGTCTTTTGTTGCAACGTCTGATCACCCTGTGACACATGAGGAAGTTGGTCATCTTCAGCTCCTGCTGCTTTGTTGGCAGACATGAGGTAATCTGAGAGTCTCAGTTTCAGCTGGAGAGAATAATCACATCAGAGAAGAAGATGTGCCCACTACAGATCAGCCTTTCTCAGCAATTATCTGGTTACATAGAGGAACCGTATGATTCCTGTACTTATATAATGCACATTTGTCAGACACATTGTTGCTTACGGCCACACCACCCTGAACATGCCCGACCTCGTCTGATCTCGGAAGCCAAGCAGGGTTGAGCCTCCTTAGTACTTGGATGGGAGACAGCTTGGGAATACCAGGTGCTGTAAGCTTTTTCTCTTCTCTCTACCACCTGCATGTCTTTTGTTGCAACGTCTGATCACCCTGTGACACATGAGGAAGTTGGTCATCTTCAGCTGCGGCTGCTTTGTTGGCTGACACGAAGTGATCTGAGAGTCTCAGTTTAAGTTGCAGAGAATGATCACATCAGAGAAGATGATTTGCCCGCTACACATCAGCCTTTCTCGGCAATTATCTGGTTGCATAGAGGAACCGTAGTTGGCAGACACGAAGTGATCTGAGAGTCTCAGTTTCAGCTGCAGAGAATAATCACGTCAGGGAAGAAGATGTGCCCACTACACATCAGCCTTTCTCAGCAATTATCTGGTTACATAGAGGAACCGTATGATTCCAGTACCTATATAATGCACATTTGTCAGAGACGTTGTTGCTTACGGCCACACCACCCTGAATAAGCCCGACCTCGTCTGATCTCGGACGCCAAGCAGGGTTGTACCTGGTTAGTACTTGGATGGGAGACAGCTTGGGAATACCAGGTGCTGTAAGCTTTTTCTCTTCTCTCTACCACCTGCATGTCTTTTGTTGCAACGTCTGATCACCCTGTGACACGTGAAGAAGTTGGTCATCTTCAGCTGCTGCTGCTTTGTTGATAGACACGAGGTGATCTGAGAGTCTCAGTTTCAGCTCCAGAGAATAATCACATCAAGGAGGAAGATGAACCCACTACAAGTCAGCCTTTTTCGGCAATTATCTGGTTATACAGAGGAAGTGTATGATTCCAGTACCTATATAATGCACATTTGTCACCGATATTGTTGCTTACGGCCACACCACCCTGAATAAGCCCGACCTCGTCTGATCTCGGAAGCCAAGCACGGTTGGGCCTGGTTAGTACTTGAATGGGAGACCGCTTGGGAATACCAGGTACCTTAAGCTTTTTCTCTTCTCTCTACCACCTGCATGTCTTTTGTTGCAACGTCTGATCACCCTGTGACACATGAGGAAGTTGGTCATCTTCAGCTTCTGCTGCTTTGTTGGCAGACACGAAGTGATCTGAGAGTCTCATGTTCAGCTGGAGAAAATTATCACGTCAGGGAAGAAGATTATTTGCCCGCTACACATCAGCCTTTCTCGGCAATTATCTGGTTGCATAGAGGAACCGTATGATTCCAGTACCTATATAATGCACATTTGTCACCGATGTTGTTGCTTACGGCCACACCACCCTGAATAAGCCCAACCTCGTCTGATCTCGGAAGCCAAGCAGGGTTGGGCCTGGTTAGTACTTGAATGGGAGACCGCTTGGGAATACCAGGTGCCTTAAGCTTTTTCTCTTCTCTCTACCACCTGCATGTCTTTTGTTGCAACGTCTGATCACCCTGTGACACATGAGGAAGTTGGCCATCTTCAGCTGCTGCTGCTTTGTTGGAAGACACGAAGTGATCTGAGAGTCTCAGTTTCAGCTAAAGAGAATAATCACTTCAGGGAAGAAGATGTGCCCACTACAGATCAGCCTTTCTCAGCAATTATCTGGTTACATAGAGGAACCGTATGATTCCTGTACTTATATAATGCACATTTGTCAGACACATTGTTGCTTACGGCCACACCACCCTGAACATGCCCGACCTCGTCTGATCTCGGAAGCCAAGCAGGGTTGAGCCTCCTTAGTACTTGGATGGGAGACAGCTTGGGAATACCAGGTGCTGTAAGCTTTTTCTCTTCTCTCTACCACCTGCATGTCTTTTGTTGCAACGTCTGATCACCCTGTGACACATGAGGAAGTTGGTCATCTTCAGCTGCTGCTGCTTTGTTGGCTGACACGAAGTGATCTGAGAGTCTCAGTTTCAGTTGCAGAGAATGATCACATCAGAGAAGATGATTTGCCCGCTACACATCAGCCTTTCTCGGCAATTATCTGGTTGCATAGAGGAACCGTAGTTGGCAGACACGAAGTGATCTGAGAGTCTCAGTTTCAGCTGCAGAGAATAATCACGTCAGGGAAGAAGATGTGCCCACTACACATCAGCCTTTCTCGGAAATGATCTGGTTGCATAGAGGAACCGTATGATTCCAGTACCTATATAATGCACATTTGTCAGAGACATTGTTGCTTACGGCCACACCACCCTGAACATGCCCGACCTCGTCTGATCTCGGAAGCCAAGGAGGGTTGGGCCTAGTTAGTACTTGGATGGAAGACCTCTTGGGAATACCAGGTGCTTTAAGCTTTTTCTCTTCTCTCTACCACCTGCATGTCTTTTGTTGCAACGTCTGATCACCCTATGACACATGAGGAAGTTGGTCATCTTCAGCAGCTGCTGCTGCTTTGTTGGCAGACACGAAGTGATCTGAGAGTCTCAGTTTCAGTTGCAGAGAATGATCACATCAGAGAAGATTATTTGCCCGCTACACATCAGCCTTTCTCGGCAATTATCTGGTTGCATAGAGGAACCGTATGATTCCAGTACCTATATAATGCACATTTGTCAGAGACATTGTTGCTTACGGCCACACCACCCTGAAGAAGCCTGACCTCGTCTGATCTCGGACGCCAAGCAGGGTTGTACCTGGTTAGTACTTGGATGGGAGACAGCTTGGGAGTACCAGGTGCTGTAAGCTTTTTCTCTTCTCTCTACCACCTGCATGTGTTTTGTTGCAACGTCTGATCACCCTGTGACACATGAGGAAGTTGGTCATCTTCAGCTGTTGCTGCTTTGTTGGAAGACACGAAGTGATCTGAGAGTCTCAGTTTCAGCTGAAGAGAATAATCACGTCAGGGAAGAAGATGTGCCCACTACACATCAGCCTTTCTCAGCAATTATCTGGTTACATAGAGGAACCGTATGATTCCTGTACTTATATAATGCACATTTGTCACAGACATTGTTGCTTACGGCCACACCACCCTGAATATGCCTGACCTCGTCTGATCTCGGAAGCCAAGCAGAGTTGGGCCTGGTTAGTACTTGGGTGGGAGACCGCTTGAAAATACCAGGTGCTGTAAGCTTTTTCTCTTCTCTCTACCACCTGCATGTCTTTTTTTGCAACGTCTGATCACCCTGTGACACATGAGGAAGTTGGTCATCTTCAGCTGCTGCTGCTTTGTTGGCAGACACAGAGTGATCTGAGAGTCTCAGTTTCAGCTGCAGAGAATAATCACATCAGGGAAGAATATGTGCCCACTACAAGTCAGCCTTTCTCGGCAATTATCTGGTTTCATAGAGGAAGTGTATGATTCCAGTACCTATATAATGCACATTTGTCACAGAAATTGTTCCTTACGGCCACACCACCCTGAATAAGCCTGACCTCGTCTGATCTCGGAAGCCGAGGAGGGTTGGGCCTGGTTAGTACTTTAATGGGAGACTGCTTGGGAATACCAGGTGCTGTAAGCGTTTTCTCTTCTCTCTACAACCTGCATGTCTTTTGTTGCAACGTCTGATCACCCTGTGACACATGAGGTATTTGGTCATCTTCAGCTGCGGCTGCTTTGTTGGCAAACACAAAGTGATCTGAGAGTCTCAGTTTCAGCTGAAGAGAATGATCACGTCAGGGAACAAGATGTGCCCACTACACATCAGCCTTTCTCTGCAATTATCTGGTTGCATAGAGGAACCGTATGATTCCAGTACCTATATAATGCACATTTTTCAGAGATATTGTTGCTTACGGCCACACCACCCTGAACATCCCCTTCCTCGTCTGATCTCGGAAGCCAAGCACAGTTGGGCCTGGTTTGTACTTGGATGGAAGACCTCTTGGGAATACCAGGTGCTTTAAGCTTTTTCTCTTCTCTCAACCACCTGCATGTCTTTTGTTGCAATGTCTGATCACCCTGTGACACATGAGGAAGTTGGTCATCTTCAGCTGCTGCTGCTTTGTTGGCAGACACGAAGTGATCTGAGAGTCTCATTTTCAGCTGGAGAGAATTATCACGTCAGGGAACAAGATATGCCCGCTACATATCAGCCTTTCTCTGCAAATATCTGGTTACATAGAGGAACCATATGATTTGATTACCTATATAATGCGCATTTGTCACAGAGATTGTTGCTTACGGCCAAACCACCCTGAATATGTCCAACCTCGTCTGATCTCGGAAGCCAAGGAGGGTTGGGCCTGGTTAGTACTTTGATGGGAGACCGCTTGGGAATACCAGGTGCTGTAAGCTTTTTCTCTTCTCTCTACCACCTGCATGTCTTTTGTTGCAACGTCTGATCACCCTGTGACACATGAGGAAGTTGGTCATCTTCAGCTTCTGCTGCTTTGTTGGCAGACACGAAGTGATCTGAGAGTCTCAGTTTCAGTTGCAGAGAATGATCACATCAGAGAAGATGATTTACCCGCTACACATCAGCCTTTCTCGGCAATTATCTGGTTGCATAGAAGAACCGTATGATTCCAGTACCTATATAATGCACATTTGTCAGAGACATTGTTGCTTACGGCCACACAACCCTGAACATGCCCGACCTCGTCTGATCTCGGAAGCCAAGCACAGTTGGGCCTGGTTTGTACTTGGATGGAAGACCTCTTGGGAATAGGAGGTGCTGTAAGCTTTTTCTCTTCTCTCTACCACCTGCATGTCTTTTGTTGCAACGTCTGATCACCCTGTGACACATGAGGAAGTTGGTCATCTTCAGCTTCTGCTGCTTTGTTGGCAGACACAAAGTGATCTGAGAGTCTCAGTTTCAGCTCGAGAGAATAATCACGTCAGGGAAGAAGATGTGCCCACTACTTATCAGCTTTTCTCGGCAATTATCTGGTTACATAGAGGAACTGTATGATTCCAGTACCTTTATAATGCACATTTGTCACAGTTATGGTTGCTTACCGCCACACCACCCTGAATATGCCCGACCACGTCTGATCTCGGAAGCCAAGCAGGTTTGGGCCTGGTTTGTACTTGGATGGTAGACTCTCTGGGAATGCCAGGTGCTGTAAGCTTTTTGTCTTCTCTCTACCACCTGCATGTCTTTTGTTGCAACGTCTGATCACCCTGTGACACATGAGGAAGTTGGTCATCTTCAGCTACTGCTGCTTTGTTGGCAGACACAAAGTGATCTGAGAGTCTCAGTTTCAGCTGCAGAGAATAATCACGTCAGGGAAGAAGATGTGCCCACTACACATCAGCCTTTCTCGGAAATGATCTGGTTGCATAGAGGAACCGTATGATTCCAGTACCTATATAATGCACATTTGTCAGAGACATTGTTGCTTACGGCCACACCACCCTGAACATGCTCGACCTCGTCTGATCTCGGAAGCCAAGGAGGTTTGGGCCTGGTTAGTACTTGGATAGGAGACCTCTTGGGAATACCAGGTGTGGTAAGCTTTTTCTCTTCTCTCTACCACCTGCATGTCTTTTGTTGCAACGTCTGATCACCCTGTGACACATGAGGAAGTTGGTCATCTTCAGCAGCTGCTGCTGCTTTGTTGGCAGACACGAAGTGATCTGAGAGTCTCAGTTTAAGTTGCAGAGAATGATCACATCAGGGAAGAAGATATGCCCATAACAAGTGAGCCTTTCTCGGAAATTATCTGGTTACATAGAGGAAGTGTATGATTCCAGTACTTATATAATGCACATTTGTCACAGTTATTGTTGCTTACGGCCACACCACCCTGAATATACCCGACCTCGTCTGATCTCGGACGCCAAGCAGGGTTGTACCTGGTTAGTACTTGGATTGGAGTCAGCTTGGGAATACCAGGTGCTGTAAGCTTTTTCTCTTCTCTCTACCACCTGCATGTCTTTTGTTGCAACGTCTGATCACCCTGTGACACGTGAAGAAGTTGGTCATCTTCAGCTGCTGCTGCTTTGTTGATAGACACGAGGTGATCTGAGAGTCTCAGTTTCAGCTCCAGAGAATAATCACATCAAGGAGGAAGATGAATCCACTACAAGTCAGCCTTTTTCGGCAATTATCTGGTTATACAGAGGAAGTGTATGATTCCAGTACCTATATAATGCACATTTGTCACCGATATTGTTGCTTACGGCCACACCACCCTGAATAAGCCCAACCTCGTCTGATCTCGGAAGCCAAGCAGGGTTGGGCCTGGTTAGTACTTGAATGGGAGACCGCTTGGGAATACCAGGTGCCTTAAGCTTTTTCTCTTCTCTCTACCACCTGCATGTCTTTTGTTGCAACGTCTGATCACCCTGTGACACATGAGGAAGTTGGCCATCTTCAGCTGCTGCTGCTTTGTTGGAAGACACGAAGTGATCTGAGAGTCTCAGTTTCAGCTAAAGAGAATAATCACTTCAGGGAAGAAGATGTGCCCACTACAGATCAGCCTTTCTCAGCAATTATCTGGTTACATAGAGGAACCGTATGATTCCTGTACTTATATAATGCACATTTGTCAGACACATTGTTGCTTACGGCCACACCACCCTGAACATGTCTGATCTCGGAAGCCAAGCAGGGTTGAACCTCCTTAGGACTTGGATGGGAGACTGCTTGGGAATACCAGGTGCTGTAAGCTTCTTCTCTTCTCTCTACCACCTGCATGTCTTTTGTTGCAACGTCTGATCACCCTGTGACACATGAGGAAGTTGGTCATCTTCAGCTGCTGCTGCTTTGTTGGCTGACACGAAGTGATCTGAGAGTCTCAGTTTAAGTTGCAGAGAATGATCACATCAGAGAAGATGATTTGCCCGCTACACATCAGCCTTTCTCGGCAATTATCTGGTTGCATAGAGGAACCGTATGATTCCAGTACCTATATAATGCACATTTGTCAGAGACATTGTTGCTTACGGCCACACCACCCTGAACATGCCCGACCTCGTCTGATCTCGGAAGCCAAGGAGGGTTGGGCCTGGTTAGTACTTAAATGGGAGACCGCTTGGGAATACCAGGAGCTGTAAGCTTTTTGTCTTCTCTCGACCACCTGCATGTCTTTTGTTGCAACGTCTGATCACCCTGTGACACATGACGAAGTTGGTCATCTTCAGCTGCTGCTGCTTTGTTGGCAGACACAAAGTGATCTGAGAGTCTCAGTTTCAGCTGCAGAGAATAATCACATCAGGGAAGAAGATGTGCCCATAACAAGTCAGCCTTTCTCTGCAATTATCTGGTTACATAGAGGAATTGTATGATTCCAGTACCTATATAATGCACATTTGTCACAGAAATTGTTCCTTACGGCCACACCACCCTGAATAAGCCCGACCTCGTCTGATCTCAGAAGCCAAGCAGAGTTGGGCCTGGTTAGTACTTGGGTGGGAGACCGCTTGAAAATACCAGGTGCTGTAAGCTTTTTCTCTTCTCTCTACAACCTGCATGTCTTTTTTTGCAACGTCTGATCACCCTGTGACACATGAGGAAGTTGGTCATCTTCAGCTGCTGCTGCTTTGTTGGCAGACACGAAGTGATCTGAGAGTCTCAGTTTCAGCTGAAGAGAATGATCACATCAGAGAAGATGATATGCCCACTACACATCAGCCTTTCTCGGCAATTATCTGGTTACATAGAGGAATTGTATGATTCCAGTACCTATATAATGCACATTTGTCACAGAAATTGTTCCTTACGGCCACACCACCCTGAATAAGCCCGACCTCGTCTGATCTCGGAAGCCAAGGAGGGTTGGGCCTGGTTAGTACTTTAATGGGAGACTGCTTGGGAATACCAGGTTCTGTAAGAGTTTTCTCTTCTCTCTACAACCTGCATGTCTTTTGTTGCAACGTCTGATCACCCTGTGACACATGAGGAAGTTGGTCATCTTCAGCTGCTGCTGCTTTGTTGGCAGACACGAAGTGATCTGAGAGTCTCAGTTTCAGCTGCAGAGAATAATCACATCAGGGAAGAAGATGTTTCCATAACAAGTCAGCCTTTCTCTGCAATTATCTGGTTACATAGAGGAAGTGTATGATTCCAGTACCTATATAATGCACATTTGTCACAGAAATTGTTCCTTACGGCCACACCACCCTGAATAAGCCCGACCTCGTCTGATCTCGGAAGCCAAGGAGGGTTGGGCCTGGTTAGTACTTTAATGGGAGACTGCTTGGGAATACCAGGTGCTGTAAGCGTTTTCTCTTCTCTCTACAACCTGCATGTCTTTTGTTGCAACGTCTGATCACCCTGTGACACATGAGGAAGTTGGTCATCTTCAGCAGCTGCTGCTTTGTTGGCAGACACGAAGTGATCTGAGAGTCTCAGTTTCAGCTGAAGAGAATGATCACATCAGAGAAGATGATATGCCCACTACACATCAGCCTTTCTCTGCAATTATCTGGTTTCATAGAGCAAGTGTATGATTCCAGTACCTATATAATTCACATTTGTAACAAATATTGTCGCTTACCGCCACACCACCCTGAATAAGCCCCACCTTGTCTTATCTCGGAAGCCAAGCAGGGTTGGGTCTGGTTTGTACTTCAATGGGAGACTGCTTGGGAATACCAGGTGCTGTAAGCTGTTTCTCTTCTCTCTACCACCTGCATGTGTTTTGTTGCAACGTCTGATCACCCTGTGACACATGAGGAAGTTGGTCATCTTCAGCTGCTGCTGCTTTGTTGGCAGACATGAGGTAATCTGAGAGTCTCAGTTTCAGCTGGAGAGAATAATCACATCAGAGAAGAAGATGTGCCCACTACAAGTCAGCTTTTCTCTGCAATTATTTGGTTGCATAGAGGAACCGTATGATTCCAGTACCTATATAATGCACATTTGTCACAGACATTGTCGCTTACGGCCAAACCACCCTGAATAAGCCCGACCTCATCTGATCTCGGAAGCCAAGCAGGTTTAGGCCTGCTTAGTACTTGATGGGAGACTGCTTGGGAATACCAGGTGCTGTAAGCTTTTTCTCTTCTCTCTACCACCTGCATGTCTTTTGTTGCAACGTCTGATCACCCTGTGACACGTGAAGAAGTTGGTCATCTTCAGCTGCTGCTGCTTTGTTGATAGACACAAGGTGATCTGAGAGTCTCAGTTTCAGCTCCAGAGAATAATCACATCAAGGAGGAAGATGAATCCACTACAAGTCAGCCTTTTTCGGCAATTATCTGGTTATACAGAGGAAGTGTATGATTCCAGTACCTATATAATGCACATTTGTCACCGATATTGTTGCTTACGGCCACACCACCCTGAATAAGCCCGACCTCGTCTGATCTCGGAAGCCAAGCACGGTTGGGCCTGGTTAGTACTTGAATGGGAGACCGCTTGGGAATACCAGGTACCTTAAGCTTTTTCTCTTCTCTCTACCACCTGCATGTCTTTTGTTGCAACGTCTGATCACCCTGTGACACATGAGGAAGTTGGTCATCTTCAGCTTCTGCTGCTTTGTTGGCAGACACGAAGTGATCTGAGAGTCTCATGTTCAGCTGGAGAAAATTATCACGTCAGGGAAGAAGATGATTTGCCCGCTACACATCAGCCTTTCTCGGCAATTATCTGGTTGCATAGAGGAACCGTATGATTCCAGTACCTATATAATGCACATTTGTCAGAGACATTGTTGCTTACGGCCACACCACCCTGAATAAGCCCGACCTCGTCTGATCTCCGACGCCAAGCAGGGTTGTACCTGGTTAGTACTTGGATAGGAGACAGCTTGGGAATACCAGGTGCTGTAAGCTTTTTCTCTTCTCTCTACCACCTGCATGTCTTTTGTTGCAACGTCTGATCACCCTGTGACACGTGAAGAAGTTGGTCATCTTCAGCTGCTGCTGCTTTGTTGATAGACACGAGGTGATCTGAGAGTCTCAGTTTCAGTTGCAGAGAATGATCACATCAGAGAAGATGATTTGTCCGCTACACATCAGCCTTTCTCGGCAATTATCTGGTTGCATAGAGGAACCGTATGATTCCAGTACCTATATAATGCACATTTGTCAGAGACATTGTTGCTTACGGCCACACCACCCTGAATAAGCCCGACCTCGTCTGATCTCGGACGCCAAGCAGGGTTGTACCTGGTTAGTACTTGGATAGGAGTCAGCTTGGGAATACCAGGTGCTGTAAGCTTTTTCTCTTCTCTCTACCACCTGCATGTCTTTTGTTGCAACGTCTGATCACCCTGTGACACATGAGGAAGTTGGTCATCTTCAGCTTCTGCTGCTTTGTTGGCAGACACGAAGTGATCTGAGAGTCTCATGTTCAGCTGGAGAAAATTATCACGTCAGGGAAGAAGATGATTTGCCCGCTACACATCAGCCTTTCTCGGCAATTATCTGGTTGCATAGAGGAACCGTATGATTCCAGTACCTATATAATGCACATTTGTCAGAGACATTGTTGCTTACGGCCACACCACCCTGAATAAGCCCGACCTCGTCTGATCTCGGACGCCAAGCAGGGTTGTACCTGGTTAGTACTTGGATAGGAGACAGCTTGGGAATACCAGGTGCTGTAAGCTTTTTCTCTTCTCTCTACCACCTGCATGTCTTTTGTTGCAACATCTGATCACCCTGTGACACGTGAAGAAGTTGGTCATCTTCAGCTGCTGCTGCTTTGTTGATAGACACGAGGTGATCTGAGAGTCTCAGTTTCAGTTGCAGAGAATGATCACATCAGAGAAGATGATTTGTCCGCTACACATCAGCCTTTCTCGGCAATTATCTGGTTGCATAGAGGAACCGTATGATTCCAGTACCTATATAATGCACATTTGTCAGAGACATTGTTGCTTACGGCCACACCACCCTGAATAAGCCCGACCTCGTCTGATCTCGGACGCCAAGCAGGGTTGTACCTGGTTAGTACTTGGATAGGAGTCAGCTTGGGAATACCAGGTGCTGTAAGCTTTTTCTCTTCTCTCTACCACCTGCATGTCTTTTGTTGCAACGTCTGATCACCCTGTGACACGTGAAGAAGTTGGTCATCTTCAGCTGCTGCTGCTTTGTTGATAGACACGAGGTGATCTGAGAGTCTCAGTTTCAGCTCCAGAGAATAATCACATCAAGGAGGAAGATGAACCCACTACAAGTCAGCCTTTTTCGGCAATTATCTGGTTATACAGAGGAAGTGTATGATTCCAGTACCTATATAATGCACATTTGTCACCGATATTGTTGCTTACGGCCACACCACCCTGAATAAGCCCGACCTCGTCTGATCTCGGAAGCCAAGCACGGTTGGGCCTGGTTAGTACTTGAATGGGAGACCGCTTGGGAATACCAGGTACCTTAAGCTTTTTCTCTTCTCTCTACCACCTGCATGTCTTTTGTTGCAACGTCTGATCACCCTGTGACACATGAGGAAGTTGGTCATCTTCAGCTTCTGCTGCTTTGTTGGCAGACACGAAGTGATCTGAGAGTCTCATGTTCAGCTGGAGAAAATTATCACGTCAGGGAAGAAGATGATTTGCCCGCTACACATCAGCCTTTCTCGGCAATTATCTGGTTGCATAGAGGAACCGTATGATTCCAGTACCTATATAATGCACATTTGTCACCGATGTTGTTGCTTATGGCCACACCACCCTGAATAAGCCCAACCTCGTCTGATCTCGGAAGCCAAGCAGGGTTGGGCCTGGTTAGTACTTGAATGGGAGACCGCTTGGGAATACCAGGTGCCTTAAGCTTTTTCTCTTCTCTCTACCACCTGCATGTCTTTTGTTGCAACGTCTGATCACCCTGTGACACATGAGGAAGTTGGCCATCTTCAGCTGCTGCTGCTTTGTTGGAAGACACGAAGTGATCTGAGAGTCTCAGTTTCAGCTAAAGAGAATAATCACTTCAGGGAAGAAGATGTGCCCACTACAGATCAGCCTTTCTCAGCAATTATCTGGTTACATAGAGGAACCGTATGATTCCTGTACTTATATAATGCACATTTGTCAGACACATTGTTGCTTACGGCCACACCACCCTGAACATGCCCGACCTCGTCTGATCTCGGAAGCCAAGCAGGGTTGAGCCTCCTTAGTACTTGGATGGGAGACAGCTTGGGAATACCAGGTGCTGTAAGCTTTTTCTCTTCTCTCTACCACCTGCATGTCTTTTGTTGCAACGTCTGATCACCCTGTGACACATGAGGAAGTTGGTCATCTTCAGCTGCTGCTGCTTTGTTGGCTGACACGAAGTGATCTGAGAGTCTCAGTTTCAGTTGCAGAGAATGATCACATCAGAGAAGATGATTTGCCCGCTACACATCAGCCTTTCTCGGCAATTATCTGGTTGCATAGAGGAACCGTAGTTGGCAGACACGAAGTGATCTGAGAGTCTCAGTTTCAGCTGCAGAGAATAATCACGTCAGGGAAGAAGATGTGCCCACTACACATCAGCCTTTCTCGGAAATGATCTGGTTGCATAGAGGAACCGTATGATTCCAGTACCTATATAATGCACATTTGTCAGAGACATTGTTGCTTACGGCCACACCACCCTGAACATGCCCGACCTCGTCTGATCTCGGAAGCCAAGGAGGGTTGGGCCTAGTTAGTACTTGGATGGAAGACCTCTTGGGAATACCAGGTGCTTTAAGCTTTTTCTCTTCTCTCTACCACCTGCATGTCTTTTGTTGCAACGTCTGATCACCCTATGACACATGAGGAAGTTGGTCATCTTCAGCAGCTGCTGCTGCTTTGTTGGCAGACACGAAGTGATCTGAGAGTCTCAGTTTCAGTTGCAGAGAATGATCACATCAGAGAAGATTATTTGCCCGCTACACATCAGCCTTTCTCGGCAATTATCTGGTTGCATAGAGGAACCGTATGATTCCAGTACCTATATAATGCACATTTGTCAGAGACATTGTTGCTTACGGCCACACCACCCTGAAGAAGCCTGACCTCGTCTGATCTCGGACGCCAAGCAGGGTTGTACCTGGTTAGTACTTGGATGGGAGACAGCTTGGGAGTACCAGGTGCTGTAAGCTTTTTCTCTTCTCTCTACCACCTGCATGTGTTTTGTTGCAACGTCTGATCACCCTGTGACACATGAGGAAGTTGGTCATCTTCAGCTGTTGCTGCTTTGTTGATAGACACGAGGTGATCTGAGAGTCTCAGTTTCAGCTGAAGAGAATAATCACATCAAGGAGGAAGATGAGCCCACTACAAGTCAGCCTTTTTCGGCAATTATCTGGTTACACAGAGGAAGTGTATGATTCCAGTACCTATATAATGCACATTTGTCACCGATATTGTTGCTTACGGCCACACCACCCTGAATAAGCCCGACCTCGTCTGATCTCGGAAGCCAAGCAGGGTTGGGCCTGGTTAGTACTTTAATGGGAGACTGCTTGGGAATACCAGGTGCTGTAAGCGTTTTCTCTTCTCTCTACAACCTGCATGTCTTTTGTTGCAACGTCTGATCACCCTGTGACACATGAGGAAGTTGGTCATCTTCAGCTGTTGCTGCTTTGTTGGAAGACACGAAGTGATCTGAGAGTCTCAGTTTCAGCTGAAGAGAATAATCACGTCAGGGAAGAAGATGTGCCCACTACACATCAGCCTTTCTCAGCAATTATCTGGTTACATAGAGGAACCGTATGATTCCTGTACTTATATAATGCACATTTGTCACAGACATTGTTGCTTACGGCCACACCACCCTGAATATGCCTGACCTCGTCTGATCTCGGAAGCCAAGCAGAGTTGGGCCTGGTTAGCACTTGGGTGGGAGACCGCTTGAAAATACCAGGTGCTGTAAGCTTTTTCTCTTCTCTCTACCACCTGCATGTCTTTTTTTGCAACGTCTGATCACCCTGTGACACATGAGGAAGTTGGTCATCTTCAGCTGCTGCTGCTTTGTTGGCAGACACAGAGTGATCTGAGAGTCTCAGTTTCAGCTGCAGAGAATAATCACATCAGGGAAGAATATGTGCCCACTACAAGTCAGCCTTTCTCGGCAATTATCTGGTTTCATAGAGGAAGTGTATGATTCCAGTACCTATATAATGCACATTTGTCACAGAAATTGTTCCTTACGGCCACACCACCCTGAATAAGCCTGACCTCGTCTGATCTCGGAAGCCGAGGAGGGTTGGGCCTGGTTAGTACTTTAATGGGAGACTGCTTGGGAATACCAGGTGCTGTAAGCGTTTTCTCTTCTCTCTACAACCTACATGTCTTTTGTTGCAACGTCTGATCACCCTGTGACACATGAGGTATTTGGTCATCTTCAGCTGCGGCTGCTTTGTTGGCAAACACGAAGTGATCTGAGAGTCTCAGTTTCAACTGAAGAGAATAATGACGTCAGGGAAGAAGATGTGCCGACTACACATCAGCCTTTCTCAGCAATTATCTGGTTACATAGAGGAACCGTATGATTCCTGTACTTATATAATGCACATTTGTCAGACACATTGTTGCTTACGGCCACACCACCCTGAACATGCCCGACCTCGTCTGATCTCGGAAGCCAAGCAGGGTTGAGCCTCCTTAGTACTTGGATGGGAGACAGCTTGGGAATACCAGGTGCTGTAAGCTTTTTCTCTTCTCTCTACCACCTGCATGTCTTTTGTTGCAACGTCTGATCACCCTGTGACACGTGAAGAAGTTAGTCATCTTCAGCTGCTGCTGCTTTGTTGATAGACACGAGGTGATCTGAGAGTCTCAGTTTCAGCTGCAGAGAATAATCACATCAAGGAGGAAGATGAACCCACTACAAGTCAGCCTTTTTCGGCAATTATCTAGTTATACAGAGGAAGTGTATGATTCCAGTACCTATATAATGCACATTTGTCACCAATATTGTTGCTTACGGCCACACCACCCTGAATAAGCCCGACCTCGTCTGATCTCGGAAGCCAAGCAGTGTTGGGCCTGGTTAGTACTTTAATGGGAGACTGCTTGGGAATACCAGGTTCTGTAAGCGTTTTCTCTTCTCTCTACAACCTGCATGTCTTTTGTTGCAACGTCTGATCACCCTGTGACACATGAGGAAGTTGGTCATCTTCAGCAGCTGATGCTTTGTTGGCAGACACGAAGTGATCTGAGAGTCTCAGTTTCAGCTGCAGAGAATAATCACATCAGGGAAGAAGATGTTTCCATAACAAGTCAGCCTTTCTCTGCAATTATCTGGTTACATAGAGGAAGTGTATGATTCCAGTACCTATATAATGCACATTTGTCACAGAAATTGTTCCTTACGGCCACACCACCCTGAATAAGCCCGACCTCGTCTGATCTCGGAAGCCAAGGAGGGTTGGGCCTGGTTAGTACTTTAATGGGAGACTGCTTGGGAACACCAGGGGCTGTAAGCGTTTTCTCTTCTCTCTACAACCTGCATGTCTTTTGTTGCAACGTCTGATCACCCTGTGACACATGAGGAAGTTGGTCATCTTCAGCAGCTGCTGCTTTGTTGGCAGACACGAAGTGATCTGAGAGTCTCAGTTTCAGCTGCAGAGAATAATCACATCAAGGAGGAAGATGAACCCACTACAAGTCAGCCTTTCTCGGCAATTATCTGGTTTCATAGAGCAAGTGTATGATTCCAGTACCTATATAATTCACATTTGTAACAGATATTGTCGCTTACCGCCACACCACCCCGAATAAGCCCCACCTTGTCTTATCTCGGAAGCCAAGCAGGGTTGGGTCTGGTTTGTACTTCAATGGGAGACTGCTTGGGAATACCAGGTGCTGTAAGCTGTTTCTCTTCTCTCTACCACCTGCATGTGTTTTGTTGCAACGTCTGATCACCCTGTGACACATGAGGAAGTTGGTCATCTTCAGCTGCTGCTGCTTTGTTGGCAGACACGAAGTGATCTGAGAGTCTCAGTTTCAGCTGAAGAGAATGATCACATCAGAGAAGATGATATGCCCACTACACATCAGCCTTTCTCGGCAATTATCTGGTTTCATAGAGGAAGTGTATGATTCCAGTACCTATATAATTCACATTTGTAACAAATATATTTGCTTACCGCCACACCACCCTGAATAAGCCCCACCTTGTCTTATCTCGGAAGCCAAGTAGGGTTGGGCCTGGTTAGTACTTAGATGGGAGACTGCTTGGGATTACCAGGTGCTGTAAGCTTTTTGTCTTCTCTTGACCACCTGCATGTCTTTTGTTGCAACGTCTGATCACCCTGTGACACATGAGGAAGTTGGTCATCTTCAGCTCCTGCTGCTTTGTTGGCAGACATGAGGTAATCTGAGAGTCTCAGTTTCAGCTGGAGAGAATAATCACATCAGAGAAGAAGATGTGCCCACTACAGATCAGCCTTTCTCAGCAATTATCTGGTTACATAGAGGAACCGTATGATTCCTGTACTTATATAATGCACATTTGTCAGACACATTGTTGCTTACGGCCACACCACCCTGAACATGCCCGACCTCGTCTGATCTCGGAAGCCAAGCAGGGTTGAGCCTCCTTAGTACTTGGATGGGAGACAGCTTGGGAATACCAGGTGCTGTAAGCTTTTTCTCTTCTCTCTACCACCTGCATGTCTTTTGTTGCAACGTCTGATCACCCTGTGACACATGAGGAAGTTGGTCATCTTCAGCTGCGGCTGCTTTGTTGGCTGACACGAAGTGATCTGAGAGTCTCAGTTTAAGTTGCAGAGAATGATCACATCAGAGAAGATGATTTGCCCGCTACACATCAGCCTTTCTCGGCAATTATCTGGTTGCATAGAGGAACCGTAGTTGGCAGACACGAAGTGATCTGAGAGTCTCAGTTTCAGCTGCAGAGAATAATCACGTCAGGGAAGAAGATGTGCCCACTACACATCAGCCTTTCTCAGCAATTATCTGGTTACATAGAGGAACCGTATGATTCCAGTACCTATATAATGCACATTTGTCAGAGACGTTGTTGCTTACGGCCACACCACCCTGAATAAGCCCGACCTCGTCTGATCTCGGACGCCAAGCAGGGTTGTACCTGGTTAGTACTTGGATGGGAGACAGCTTGGGAATACCAGGTGCTGTAAGCTTTTTCTCTTCTCTCTACCACCTGCATGTCTTTTGTTGCAACGTCTGATCACCCTGTGACACGTGAAGAAGTTGGTCATCTTCAGCTGCTGCTGCTTTGTTGATAGACACGAGGTGATCTGAGAGTCTCAGTTTCAGCTCCAGAGAATAATCACATCAAGGAGGAAGATGAACCCACTACAAGTCAGCCTTTTTCGGCAATTATCTGGTTATACAGAGGAAGTGTATGATTCCAGTACCTATATAATGCACATTTGTCACCGATATTGTTGCTTACGGCCACACCACCCTGAATAAGCCCGACCTCGTCTGATCTCGGAAGCCAAGCACGGTTGGGCCTGGTTAGTACTTGAATGGGAGACCGCTTGGGAATACCAGGTACCTTAAGCTTTTTCTCTTCTCTCTACCACCTGCATGTCTTTTGTTGCAACGTCTGATCACCCTGTGACACATGAGGAAGTTGGTCATCTTCAGCTTCTGCTGCTTTGTTGGCAGACACGAAGTGATCTGAGAGTCTCATGTTCAGCTGGAGAAAATTATCACGTCAGGGAAGAAGATTATTTGCCCGCTACACATCAGCCTTTCTCGGCAATTATCTGGTTGCATAGAGGAACCGTATGATTCCAGTACCTATATAATGCACATTTGTCACCGATGTTGTTGCTTACGGCCACACCACCCTGAATAAGCCCAACCTCGTCTGATCTCGGAAGCCAAGCAGGGTTGGGCCTGGTTAGTACTTGAATGGGAGACCGCTTGGGAATACCAGGTGCCTTAAGCTTTTTCTCTTCTCTCTACCACCTGCATGTCTTTTGTTGCAACGTCTGATCACCCTGTGACACATGAGGAAGTTGGCCATCTTCAGCTGCTGCTGCTTTGTTGGAAGACACGAAGTGATCTGAGAGTCTCAGTTTCAGCTAAAGAGAATAATCACTTCAGGGAAGAAGATGTGCCCACTACAGATCAGCCTTTCTCAGCAATTATCTGGTTACATAGAGGAACCGTATGATTCCTGTACTTATATAATGCACATTTGTCAGACACATTGTTGCTTACGGCCACACCACCCTGAACATGCCCGACCTCGTCTGATCTCGGAAGCCAAGCAGGGTTGAGCCTCCTTAGTACTTGGATGGGAGACAGCTTGGGAATACCAGGTGCTGTAAGCTTTTTCTCTTCTCTCTACCACCTGCATGTCTTTTGTTGCAACGTCTGATCACCCTGTGACACATGAGGAAGTTGGTCATCTTCAGCTGCTGCTGCTTTGTTGGCTGACACGAAGTGATCTGAGAGTCTCAGTTTCAGTTGCAGAGAATGATCACATCAGAGAAGATGATTTGCCCGCTACACATCAGCCTTTCTCGGCAATTATCTGGTTGCATAGAGGAACCGTAGTTGGCAGACACGAAGTGATCTGAGAGTCTCAGTTTCAGCTGCAGAGAATAATCACGTCAGGGAAGAAGATGTGCCCACTACACATCAGCCTTTCTCGGAAATGATCTGGTTGCATAGAGGAACCGTATGATTCCAGTACCTATATAATGCACATTTGTCAGAGACATTGTTGCTTACGGCCACACCACCCTGAACATGCCCGACCTCGTCTGATCTCGGAAGCCAAGGAGGGTTGGGCCTAGTTAGTACTTGGATGGAAGACCTCTTGGGAATACCAGGTGCTTTAAGCTTTTTCTCTTCTCTCTACCACCTGCATGTCTTTTGTTGCAACGTCTGATCACCCTATGACACATGAGGAAGTTGGTCATCTTCAGCAGCTGCTGCTTTGTTGGCAGACACGAAGTGATCTGAGAGTCTCAGTTTCAGTTGCAGAGAATGATCACATCAGAGAAGATTATTTGCCCGCTACACATCAGCCTTTCTCGGCAATTATCTGGTTGCATAGAGGAACCGTATGATTCCAGTACCTATATAATGCACATTTGTCAGAGACATTGTTGCTTACGGCCACACCACCCTGAAGAAGCCTGACCTCGTCTGATCTCGGACGCCAAGCAGGGTTGTACCTGGTTAGTACTTGGATGGGAGACAGCTTGGGAGTACCAGGTGCTGTAAGCTTTTTCTCTTCTCTCTACCACCTGCATGTGTTTTGTTGCAACGTCTGATCACCCTGTGACACATGAGGAAGTTGGTCATCTTCAGCTGTTGCTGCTTTGTTGGAAGACACGAAGTGATCTGAGAGTCTCAGTTTCAGCTGAAGAGAATAATCACGTCAGGGAAGAAGATGTGCCCACTACACATCAGCCTTTCTCAGCAATTATCTGGTTACATAGAGGAACCGTATGATTCCTGTACTTATATAATGCACATTTGTCACAGACATTGTTGCTTACGGCCACACCACCCTGAATATGCCTGACCTCGTCTGATCTCGGAAGCCAAGCAGAGTTGGGCCTGGTTAGTACTTGGGTGGGAGACCGCTTGAAAATACCAGGTGCTGTAAGCTTTTTCTCTTCTCTCTACCACCTGCATGTCTTTTTTTGCAACGTCTGATCACCCTGTGACACATGAGGAAGTTGGTCATCTTCAGCTGCTGCTGCTTTGTTGGCAGACACAGAGTGATCTGAGAGTCTCAGTTTCAGCTGCAGAGAATAATCACATCAGGGAAGAATATGTGCCCACTACAAGTCAGCCTTTCTCGGCAATTATCTGGTTTCATAGAGGAAGTGTATGATTCCAGTACCTATATAATGCACATTTGTCACAGAAATTGTTCCTTACGGCCACACCACCCTGAATAAGCCTGACCTCGTCTGATCTCGGAAGCCGAGGAGGGTTGGGCCTGGTTAGTACTTTAATGGGAGACTGCTTGGGAATACCAGGTGCTGTAAGCGTTTTCTCTTCTCTCTACAACCTGCATGTCTTTTGTTGCAACGTCTGATCACCCTGTGACACATGAGGTATTTGGTCATCTTCAGCTGCGGCTGCTTTGTTGGCAAACACAAAGTGATCTGAGAGTCTCAGTTTCAGCTGAAGAGAATGATCACGTCAGGGAACAAGATGTGCCCACTACACATCAGCCTTTCTCTGCAATTATCTGGTTGCATAGAGGAACCGTATGATTCCAGTACCTATATAATGCACATTTTTCAGAGATATTGTTGCTTACGGCCACACCACCCTGAACATCCCCTTCCTCGTCTGATCTCGGAAGCCAAGCACAGTTGGGCCTGGTTTGTACTTGGATGGAAGACCTCTTGGGAATACCAGGTGCTTTAAGCTTTTTCTCTTCTCTCAACCACCTGCATGTCTTTTGTTGCAATGTCTGATCACCCTGTGACACATGAGGAAGTTGGTCATCTTCAGCTGCTGCTGCTTTGTTGGCAGACACGAAGTGATCTGAGAGTCTCATTTTCAGCTGGAGAGAATTATCACGTCAGGGAACAAGATATGCCCGCTACATATCAGCCTTTCTCTGCAAATATCTGGTTACATAGAGGAACCATATGATTTGATTACCTATATAATGCGCATTTGTCACAGAGATTGTTGCTTACGGCCAAACCACCCTGAATATGTCCAACCTCGTCTGATCTCGGAAGCCAAGGAGGGTTGGGCCTGGTTAGTACTTTGATGGGAGACCGCTTGGGAATACCAGGTGCTGTAAGCTTTTTCTCTTCTCTCTACCACCTGCATGTCTTTTGTTGCAACGTCTGATCACCCTGTGACACATGAGGAAGTTGGTCATCTTCAGCTTCTGCTGCTTTGTTGGCAGACACGAAGTGATCTGAGAGTCTCAGTTTCAGTTGCAGAGAATGATCACATCAGAGAAGATGATTTACCCGCTACACATCAGCCTTTCTCGGCAATTATCTGGTTGCATAGAAGAACCGTATGATTCCAGTACCTATATAATGCACATTTGTCAGAGACATTGTTGCTTACGGCCACACAACCCTGAACATGCCCGACCTCGTCTGATCTCGGAAGCCAAGCACAGTTGGGCCTGGTTTGTACTTGGATGGAAGACCTCTTGGGAATAGGAGGTGCTGTAAGCTTTTTCTCTTCTCTCTACCACCTGCATGTCTTTTGTTGCAACGTCTGATCACCCTGTGACACATGAGGAAGTTGGTCATCTTCAGCTTCTGCTGCTTTGTTGGCAGACACAAAGTGATCTGAGAGTCTCAGTTTCAGCTCGAGAGAATAATCACGTCAGGGAAGAAGATGTGCCCACTACTTATCAGCTTTTCTCGGCAATTATCTGGTTACATAGAGGAACTGTATGATTCCAGTACCTTTATAATGCACATTTGTCACAGTTATGGTTGCTTACCGCCACACCACCCTGAATATGCCCGACCACGTCTGATCTCGGAAGCCAAGCAGGTTTGGGCCTGGTTTGTACTTGGATGGTAGACTCTCTGGGAATGCCAGGTGCTGTAAGCTTTTTGTCTTCTCTCTACCACCTGCATGTCTTTTGTTGCAACGTCTGATCACCCTGTGACACATGAGGAAGTTGGTCATCTTCAGCTACTGCTGCTTTGTTGGCAGACACAAAGTGATCTGAGAGTCTCAGTTTCAGCTGCAGAGAATAATCACGTCAGGGAAGAAGATGTGCCCACTACACATCAGCCTTTCTCGGAAATGATCTGGTTGCATAGAGGAACCGTATGATTCCAGTACCTATATAATGCACATTTGTCAGAGACATTGTTGCTTACGGCCACACCACCCTGAACATGCTCGACCTCGTCTGATCTCGGAAGCCAAGGAGGTTTGGGCCTGGTTAGTACTTGGATAGGAGACCTCTTGGGAATACCAGGTGTGGTAAGCTTTTTCTCTTCTCTCTACCACCTGCATGTCTTTTGTTGCAACGTCTGATCACCCTGTGACACATGAGGAAGTTGGTCATCTTCAGCAGCTGCTGCTGCTTTGTTGGCAGACACGAAGTGATCTGAGAGTCTCAGTTTAAGTTGCAGAGAATGATCACATCAGGGAAGAAGATATGCCCATAACAAGTGAGCCTTTCTCGGAAATTATCTGGTTACATAGAGGAAGTGTATGATTCCAGTACTTATATAATGCACATTTGTCACAGTTATTGTTGCTTACGGCCACACCACCCTGAATATACCCGACCTCGTCTGATCTCGGAAGCCAAGCACGTTTGAGCCTGGTTAGTACTTGGATGGTAGACTGCTTGGGAATACCAGGTGCTGTAAGCGTTTTCTCTTCTCTCTACAACCTGCATGTCTTTTGTTGCAACGTCTGATCACCCTGTGACACATGAGGAAGTTGGTGATCTTCAGCTGCTGCTGCTTTGTTGGCAGACACCAAGTGATCTGAGAGTCTCAGTTTCAGCTGCAGAGAATAATCACATCAGGGAAGAAGATGTGCCCATAACAAGTCAGCCTTTCTCTGCAATTATCTGGTTACATAGAGGAAGTGTATGATTCCAGTACCTATATAATGCACATTTGTCACAGAAATTGTTCCTTACGGCCACACCACCCTGAATATGCCCGACCTCGTCTGATCTCGGAAGCCAAGGAGGGTTGGGCCTGGTTAGTACTTTAATGGGAGACTGCTTGGGAATACCAGGTGCTGTAAGCGTTTTCTCTTCTCTCAACAACCTGCATGTCTTTTGTTGCAACGTCTGATCTCCCTGTGACACATGAGGAAGTTGGTCATCTTCAGCTGCTGCTGCTTTGTTGGCAGACACGAAGTGATCTGAGAGTCTCAGTTTCAGCTGAAGAGAATAATCACGTCAGGGAAGAAGATGTGCCCACTACACATCAGCCTTTCTCAGCAATTATCTGGTTACATAGAGGAACCGTATGATTCCTGTACTTATATAATGCACATTTGTCACAGACATTGTTGCTTACGGCCACACCACCCTCAATATGCCTGACCTCGTCTGATCTCGGAAGCCAAGAAGAGTTGGGCCTGGTTAGTACTTTGGTGGGAGACCGCTTGAAAATACCAGGTGCTGTAAGCTTTTTCTCTTCTCTCTACAACCTGCATGTCTTTTTTTGCAACGTCTGATCACCCTGTGACACATGAGGAAGTTGGTCATCTTCAGCTGCTGCTGCTTTGTTGGCAGACACAAAGTGATCTGAGAGTCTCAGTTTCAGCTGCAGAGAATAATCACGTCAGGGAAGAAGATGTGCCCACTACACATCAGCCTTTCTCGGAAATGATCTGGTTGCATAGAGGAACCGTATGATTCCAGTACCTATATAATGCACATTTGTCAGAGACATTGTTGCTTACGGCCACACCACCCTGAACATGCTCGACCTCGTCTGATCTCGGAAGCCAAGGAGGTTTGGGCCTGGTTAGTACTTGGATAGGAGACCTCTTGGGAATACCAGGTGTGGTAAGCTTTTTCTCTTCTCTCTACCACCTGCATGTCTTTTGTTGCAACGTCTGATCACCCTGTGACACATGAGGAAGTTGGTCATCTTCAGCAGCTGCTGCTGCTTTGTTGGCAGACACGAAGTGATCTGAGAGTCTCAGTTTAAGTTGCAGAGAATGATCACATCAGGGAAGAAGATATGCCCATAACAAGTGAGCCTTTCTCGGAAATTATCTGGTTACATAGAGGAAGTGTATGATTCCAGTACTTATATAATGCACATTTGTCACAGTTATTGTTGCTTACGGCCACACCACCCTGAATATACCCGACCTCGTCTGATCTCGGAAGCCAAGCACGTTTGAGCCTGGTTAGTACTTGGATGGTAGACTGCTTGGGAATACCAGGTGCTGTAAGCGTTTTCTCTTCTCTCTACAACCTGCATGTCTTTTGTTGCAACGTCTGATCACCCTGTGACACATGAGGAAGTTGGTGATCTTCAGCTGCTGCTGCTTTGTTGGCAGACACCAAGTGATCTGAGAGTCTCAGTTTCAGCTGCAGAGAATAATCACATCAGGGAAGAAGATGTGCCCATAACAAGTCAGCCTTTCTCTGCAATTATCTGGTTACATAGAGGAAGTGTATGATTCCAGTACCTATATAATGCACATTTGTCACAGAAATTGTTCCTTACGGCCACACCACCCTGAATATGCCCGACCTCGTCTGATCTCGGAAGCCAAGGAGGGTTGGGCCTGGTTAGTACTTTAATGGGAGACTGCTTGGGAATACCAGGTGCTGTAAGCGTTTTCTCTTCTCTCAACAACCTGCATGTCTTTTGTTGCAACGTCTGATCTCCCTGTGACACATGAGGAAGTTGGTCATCTTCAGCTGCTGCTGCTTTGTTGGCAGACACGAAGTGATCTGAGAGTCTCAGTTTCAGCTGAAGAGAATAATCACGTCAGGGAAGAAGATGTGCCCACTACACATCAGCCTTTCTCAGCAATTATCTGGTTACATAGAGGAACCGTATGATTCCTGTACTTATATAATGCACATTTGTCACAGACATTGTTGCTTACGGCCACACCACCCTCAATATGCCTGACCTCGTCTGATCTCGGAAGCCAAGGAGGGTTGGGCCTGGTTAGTACTTTAATGGGAGACTGCTTGGGAATACCAGGTGCTGTAAGCGTTTTCTCTTCTCTCTACAACCTGCATGTCTTTTGTTGCAACGTCTGATCACCCTGTGACACATGAGGAAGTTGGCCATCTTCAGCTGCTGCTGCTTTGTTGGAAGACACGAAGTGATCTGAGAGTCTCAGTTTCAGCTGAAGAGAATAATCACGTCAGGGAAGAAGATGTGCCCACTACACATCAGCCTTTCTCAGCAATTATCTGGTTACATAGAGGAACCGTATGATTCCTGTACCTATATAATGCACATTTGTCACAGACATTGTTACTTACGGCCACACCACCCTGAATTTGCCTGACCTCGTCTGATCTCGGAAGCCAAGCAGTGTTGGGCCTGGTTAGTACTTGGGTGGGAGACCTTTTGGGAATACCAGGTGCTGTAAGGTTTTTCTCTTCTCTCTACCACCTGCATGTGTTTTGTTGCAACGTCTGATCACCCTGTGACACATGAGGTATTTGGTCATCTTCAGCTGCGGCTGCTTTGTTGGCAAACACGAAGTGATCTGAGAGTCTCAGTTTCAGCTGAAGAGAATGATCACGTCAGGGAACAAGATGTGCCCACTACACATCAGTCTTTCTCTGCAATTATCTGGTTGCATAGAGGAACCGTATGATTCCAGTACCTATATAATGCACATTTTTCAGAGATATTGTTGCTTACGGCCACACCACCCTGAACATGCCCGCCCTCGTCTGATCTCGGAAGCCAAGCACAGTTGGGCCTGGTTTGTACTTGGATGGAAGACCTTTTGGGAATACCAGGTGCTTTAAGCTTTTTCTCTGCTCTCTACCACCTGCATGTCTTTTGTTGCAACGTCTGATCACCCTATGACACATGAGGAAGTTGGTCATCTTCAGCAGCTGCTGCTGCTTTGTTGGCAGACACGAAGTGATCTGAGAGTCTCAGTTTCAGTTGCAGAGAATGATCACATCAGAGAAGATTATTTGCCCGCTACACATCAGCCTTTCTCGGCAATTATCTGGTTGCATAGAGGAACCGTATGATTCCAGTACCTATATAATGCACATTTGTCAGAGACATTGTTGCTTACGGCCACACCACCCTGAAGAAGCCTGACCTCGTCTGATCTCGGACGCCAAGCAGGGTTGTACCTGGTTAGTACTTGGATGGGAGACAGCTTGGGAGTACCAGGTGCTGTAAGCTTTTTCTCTTCTCTCTACCACCTGCATGTGTTTTGTTGCAACGTCTGATCACCCTGTGACACATGAGGAAGTTGGTCATCTTCAGCTGTTGCTGCTTTGTTGGAAGACACGAAGTGATCTGAGAGTCTCAGTTTCAGCTGAAGAGAATAATCACGTCAGGGAAGAAGATGTGCCCACTACACATCAGCCTTTCTCAGCAATTATCTGGTTACATAGAGGAACCGTATGATTCCTGTACTTATATAATGCACATTTGTCACAGACATTGTTGCTTACGGCCACACCACCCTGAATATGCCTGACCTCGTCTGATCTCGGAAGCCAAGCAGAGTTGGGCCTGGTTAGTACTTGGGTGGGAGACCGCTTGAAAATACCAGGTGCTGTAAGCTTTTTCTCTTCTCTCTACCACCTGCATGTCTTTTTTTGCAACGTCTGATCACCCTGTGACACATGAGGAAGTTGGTCATCTTCAGCTGCTGCTGCTTTGTTGGCAGACACAGAGTGATCTGAGAGTCTCAGTTTCAGCTGCAGAGAATAATCACATCAGGGAAGAATATGTGCCCACTACAAGTCAGCCTTTCTCGGCAATTATCTGGTTTCATAGAGGAAGTGTATGATTCCAGTACCTATATAATGCACATTTGTCACAGAAATTGTTCCTTACGGCCACACCACCCTGAATAAGCCTGACCTCGTCTGATCTCGGAAGCCGAGGAGGGTTGGGCCTGGTTAGTACTTTAATGGGAGACTGCTTGGGAATACCAGGTGCTGTAAGCGTTTTCTCTTCTCTCTACAACCTACATGTCTTTTGTTGCAACGTCTGATCACCCTGTGACACATGAGGTATTTGGTCATCTTCAGCTGCGGCTGCTTTGTTGGCAAACACAAAGTGATCTGAGAGTCTCAGTTTCAGCTGAAGAGAATGATCACGTCAGGGAACAAGATGTGCCCACTACACATCAGCCTTTCTCTGCAATTATCTGGTTGCATAGAGGAACCGTATGATTCCAGTACCTATATAATGCACATTTTTCAGAGATATTGTTGCTTACGGCCACACCACCCTGAACATCCCCTTCCTCGTCTGATCTCGGAAGCCAAGCACAGTTGGGCCTGGTTTGTACTTGGATGGAAGACAGCTTGGGAATACCAGGTGCTTTAAGCTTTTTCTCTTCTCTCAACCACCTGCATGTCTTTTGTTGCAATGTCTGATCACCCTGTGACACATGAGGAAGTTGGTCATCTTCAGCTGCTGCTGCTTTGTTGGCAGACACGAAGTGATCTGAGAGTCTCATTTTCAGCTGGAGAGAATTATCACGTCAGGGAACAAGATATGCCCGCTACATATCAGCCTTTCTCTGCAAATATCTGGTTACATAGAGGAACCATATGATTTGATTACCTATATAATGCGCATTTGTCACAGAGATTGTTGCTTACGGCCAAACCACCCTGAATATGTCCAACCTCGTCTGATCTCGGAAGCCAAGGAGGGTTGGGCCTGGTTAGTACTTTGATGGGAGACCGCTTGGGAATACCAGGTGCTGTAAGCTTTTTCTCTTCTCTCTACCACCTGCATGTCTTTTGTTGCAACGTCTGATCACCCTGTGACACATGAGGAAGTTGGTCATCTTCAGCTTCTGCTGCTTTGTTGGCAGACACGAAGTGATCTGAGAGTCTCAGTTTCAGTTGCAGAGAATGATCACATCAGAGAAGATGATTTACCCGCTACACATCAGCCTTTCTCGGCAATTATCTGGTTGCATAGAAGAACCGTATGATTCCAGTACCTATATAATGCACATTTGTCAGAGACATTGTTGCTTACGGCCACACAACCCTGAACATGCCCGACCTCGTCTGATCTCGGAAGCCAAGCACAGTTGGGCCTGGTTTGTACTTGGATGGAAGACCTCTTGGGAATACGAGGTGCTGTAAGCTTTTTCTCTTCTCTCTACCACCTGCATGTCTTTTGTTGCAACGTCTGATCACCCTGTGACACATGAGGAAGTTGGTCATCTTCAGCTTCTGCTGCTTTGTTGGCAGACACAAAGTGATCTGAGAGTCTCAGTTTCAGCTCGAGAGAATAATCACGTCAGGGAAGAAGATGTGCCCACTACTTATCAGCTTTTCTCGGCAATTATCTGGTTACATAGAGGAACTGTATGATTCCAGTACCTTTATAATGCACATTTGTCACAGTTATGGTTGCTTACCGCCACACCACCCTGAATATGCCCGACCACGTCTGATCTCGGAAGCCAAGCAGGTTTGGGCCTGGTTTGTACTTGGATGGTAGACTCTCTGGGAATGCCAGGTGCTGTAAGCTTTTTCTCTTCTCTCTACCACCTGCATGTCTTTTGTTGCAACGTCTGATCACCCTGTGACACATGAGGAAGTTGGTCATCTTCAGCTACTGCTGCTTTGTTGGCAGACACAAAGTGATCTGAGAGTCTCAGTTTCAGCTGCAGAGAATAATCACGTCAGGGAAGAAGATGTGCCCACTACACATCAGCCTTTCTCGGAAATGATCTGGTTGCATAGAGGAACCGTATGATTCCAGTACCTATATAATGCACATTTGTCAGAGACATTGTTGCTTACGGCCACACCACCCTGAACATGCTCGACCTCGTCTGATCTCGGAAGCCAAGGAGGTTTGGGCCTGGTTAGTACTTGGATAGGAGACCTCTTGGGAATACCAGGTGTGGTAAGCTTTTTCTCTTCTCTCTACCACCTGCATGTCTTTTGTTGCAACGTCTGATCACCCTGTGACACATGAGGAAGTTGGTCATCTTCAGCAGCTGCTGCTGCTTTGTTGGCAGACACGAAGTGATCTGAGAGTCTCAGTTTAAGTTGCAGAGAATGATCACATCAGGGAAGAAGATATGCCCATAACAAGTGAGCCTTTCTCGGAAATTATCTGGTTACATAGAGGAAGTGTATGATTCCAGTACTTATATAATGCACATTTGTCACAGTTATTGTTGCTTACGGCCACACCACCCTGAATATACCCGACCTCGTCTGATCTCGGAAGCCAAGCACGTTTGAGCCTGGTTAGTACTTGGATGGTAGACTGCTTGGGAATACCAGGTGCTGTAAGCGTTTTCTCTTCTCTCTACAACCTGCATGTCTTTTGTTGCAACGTCTGATCACCCTGTGACACATGAGGAAGTTGGTGATCTTCAGCTGCTGCTGCTTTGTTGGCAGACACGAAGTGATCTGAGAGTCTCAGTTTCAGCTGCAGAGAATAATCACATCAGGGAAGAAGATGTGCCCATAACAAGTCAGCCTTTCTCTGCAATTATCTGGTTACATAGAGGAACCGTATGATTCCTGTACTTATATAATGCACATTTGTCAGACACATTGTTGCTTACGGCCACACCACCCTGAACATGCCTGATCTCGTAAGCCAAGCAGGGTTGAGCCTCCTTAGTACTTGGATGGGAGACTGCTTGGGAATACCAGGTGCTGTAAGCTTTTTCTCTTCTCTCTACCACCTGCATGTCTTTTGTTGCAACGTCTGATCACCCTGTGACACATGAGGAAGTTGGTCATCTTCAGCTGCTGCTGCTTTGTTGGCTGACACGAAGTGATCTGAGAGTCTCAGTTTAAGTTGCAGAGAATGATCACATCAGAGAAGATGATTTGCCCGCTACACATCAGCCTTTCTCGGCAATTATCTGGTTGCATAGAGGAACCGTATGATTCCTGTACCTATATAATGCACATTTGTCAGAGACATTGTTGCTTACGGCCACACCACCCTGAACATGCCCGACCTCGTCTGATCTCGGAAGCCAAGGAGGGTTGGGCCTGGTTAGTACTTAAATGGGAGACCGCTTGGGAATACCAGGAGCTGTAAGCTTTTTGTCTTCTCTCGACCACCTGCATGTCTTTTGTTGCAACGTCTGATCACCCTGTGACACATGACGAAGTTGGTCATCTTCAGCTGCTGCTGCTTTGTTGGCAGACACGAAGTGATCTGAGAGTCTCAGTTTCAGCTGCAGAGAATAATCACATCAGGGAAGAAGATGTGCCCATAACAAGTCAGCCTTTCTCTGCAATTATCTGGTTACATAGAGGAATTGTATGATTCCAGTACCTATATAATGCACATTTGTCACAGAAATTGTTCCTTACGGCCACACCACCCTGAATAAGCCCGACCTCGTCTGATCTCGGAAGCCAAGGAGGGTTGGGCCTGGTTAGTACTTTAATGGGAGACTGCTTGGGAATACCAGGTTCTGTAAGCGTTTTCTCTTCTCTCTACAACCTGCATGTCTTTTGTTGCAACGTCTGATCACCCTGTGACACATGAGGAAGTTGGTCATCTTCAGCTGCTGCTGCTTTGTTGGCAGACACGAAGTGATCTGAGAGTCTCAGTTTCAGCTGCAGAGAATAATCACATCAGGGAAGAAGATGTTTCCATAACAAGTCAGCCTTTCTCTGCAATTATCTGGTTACATAGAGGAAGTGTATGATTCCAGTACCTATATAATGCACATTTGTCACAGAAATTGTTCCTTACGGCCACACCACCCTGAATAAGCCCGACCTCGTCTGATCTTGGAAGCCAAGGAGGGTTGGGCCTGGTTAGTACTTTAATGGGAGACTGCTTGGGAATACCAGGTGCTGTAAGCGTTTTCTCTTCTCTCTACAACCTGCATGTCTTTTGTTGCAACGTCTGATCACCCTGTGACACATGAGGAAGTTGGTCATCTTCAGCAGCTGCTGCTTTGTTGGCAGACACGAAGTGATCTGAGAGTCTCAGTTTCAGCTGAAGAGAATGATCACATCAGAGAAGATGATATGCCCACTACACATCAGCCTTTCTCGGCAATTATCTGGTTTCATAGAGCAAGTGTATGATTCCAGTACCTATATAATTCACATTTGTAACAGATATTGTCGCTTACCGCCACACCACCCTGAATAAGCCCCACCTTGTCTTATCTCGGAAGCCAAGCAGGGTTGGGTCTGGTTTGTACTTCAATGGGAGACTGCTTGGGAATACCAGGTGCTGTAAGCTGTTTCTCTTCTCTCTACCACCTGCATGTGTTTTGTTGCAACGTCTGATCACCCTGTGACACATGAGGAAGTTGGTCATCTTCAGCTGCTGCTGCTTTGTTGGCAGACACGAAGTGATCTAAGAGTCTCAGTTTCAGCTGAAGAGAATGATCACATCAGAGAAGATGATATGCCCACTACACATCAGCCTTTCTCGGCAATTATCTGGTTTCATAGAGGAAGTGTATGATTCCAGTACCTATATAATTCACATTTGTAACAAATATATTTGCTTACCGCCACACCACCCTGAATAAGCCCCACCTTGTCTTATCTCGGAAGCCAAGTAGGGTTGGGCCTGGTTAGTACTTAGATGGGAGACTGCTTGGGATTACCAGGTGCTGTAAGCTTTTTGTCTTCTCTCGACCACCTGCATGTCTTTTGTTGCAACGTCTGATCACCCTGTGACACATGAGGAAGTTGGTCATCTTCAGCTCCTGCTGCTTTGTTGGCAGACATGAGGTAATCTGAGAGTCTCAGTTTCAGCTGGAGAGAATAATCACATCAGAGAAGAAGATGTGCCCACTACAAGTCAGCTTTTCTCTGCAATTATTTGGTTGCATAGAGGAACCGTATGATTCCAGTACCTATATAATGCACATTTGTCACAGACATTGTCGCTTACGGCCAAACCACCCTGAATAAGCCCGACCTCGTCTGATCTCGGAAGCCAAGCAGGTTTAGGCCTGCTTAGTACTTGATGGGAGACTGCTTGGGAATACCAGGTGCTGTAAGCTTTTTCTCTTCTCTCTACCACCTACATGTCTTTTGTTGCAACGTCTGATCACCCTGTGACACGTGAAGAAGCTGGTCATCTTCAGCTGCTGCTGCTTTGTTGATAGACACGAGGTGATCTGAGAGTCTCAGTTTCAGCTCCAGAGAATAATCACATCAAGGAGGAAGATGAACCCACTATAAGTCAGCCTTTCTCGGCAATTATCTGGTTATACAGAGGAAGTGTATGATTCCAGTACCTATATAATGCACATTTGTCACCGATATTGTTGCTTACGGCCACACCACCCTGAATAAGCCCGACCTCGTCTGATCTCGGAAGCCAAGCAGGGTTGGGCCTCCTTAGTACTTGGATGGGAGACAGCTTGGGAATACCAGGTGCTGTAAGCTTTATCTCTTCTCTCTACCACCTGCATGTCTTTTGTTGCAACGTCTGATCACCCTGTGACACGTGAAGAAGTTGGTCATCTTCAGCTGCTGCTGCTTTGTTGGCTGACACGAAGTGATCTGAGAGTCTCAGTTTCAGTTGCAGATAATGATCACATCAGAGAAGATGATTTGCCCGCTACACATCAGCCTTTCTCGGCAATTATCTGGTTGCATAGAGGAACCGTATGATTCCATTACCTATATAATGCACATTTGTCAGAGACATTGTTGCTTACGGCCACACCACCCTGAATAAGCCCGACCTCGTCTGATCTCGGACGCCAAGCAGGGTTGTACCTGGTTAGTACTTGGATGGGAGACAGCTTGGGAATACCAGTTGCTGTACGCTTTTTCTCTTCTCTCTACCACCTGCATGTCTTTTGTTGCAACGTCTGATCACCCTGTGACACGTGAAGAAGTTGGTCATCTTCAGCTGCTGCTGCTTTGTTGATAGACACGAGGTGATCTGAGAGTCTCAGTTTCAGCTCCAGAGAATAATCACATCAAGGAGGAAGATGAATCCACTACAAGTCAGCCTTTTTCGGCAATTATCTGGTTATACAGAGGAAGTGTATGATTCCAGTACCTATATAATGCACATTTGTCACCGATATTGTTGCTTACGGCCACACCACCCTGAATAAGCCCAACCTCGTCTGATCTCGGAAGCCAAGCAGGGTTGGGCCTGGTTAGTACTTGAATGGGAGACCGCTTGGGAATACCAGGTGCTGTAAGCTTTTTCTCTTCTCTCTACCACCTGCATGTCTTTTGTTGCAACGTCTGATCACCCTGTGACACATGAGGAAGTTGGCCATCTTCAGCTGCTGCTGCTTTGTTGGAAGACACGAAGTGATCTGAGAGTCTCAGTTTCAGCTAAAGAGAATAATCACTTCAGGGAAGAAGATGTGCCCACTACAGATCAGCCTTTCTCAGCAATTATCTGGTTACATAGAGGAACCGTATGATTCCTGTACTTATATAATGCACATTTGTCAGACACATTGTTGCTTACGGCCACACCACCCTGAACATGCCCGACCTCGTCTGATCTCGGAAGCCAAGGAGGGTTGGGCCTGGTTAGTACTTAAATGGGAGACCGCTTGGGAATACCAGGAGCTGTAAGCTTTTTGTCTTCTCTCGACCACCTGCATGTCTTTTGTTGCAACGTCTGATCACCCTGTGACACATGACGAAGTTGGTCATCTTCAGCTGCTGCTGCTTTGTTGGCAGACACGAAGTGATCTGAGAGTCTCAGTTTCAGCTGCAGAGAATAATCACATCAGGGAAGAAGATGTGCCCATAACAGATCAGCCTTTCTCTGCAATTATCTGGTTACATAGAGGAATTGTATGATTCCAGTACCTATATAATGCACATTTGTCACAGAAATTGTTCCTTACGGCCACACCACCCTGAATAAGCCCGACCTCGTCTGATCTCGGAAGCCAAGGAGGGTTGGGCCTGGTTAGTACTTTAATGGGAGACTGCTTGGGAATACCAGGTTCTGTAAGAGTTTTCTCTTCTCTCTACAACCTGCATGTCTTTTGTTGCAACGTCTGATCACCCTGTGACACATGAGGAAGTTGGTCATCTTCAGCTGCTGCTGCTTTGTTGGCAGACACGAAGTGATCTGAGAGTCTCAGTTTCAGCTGCAGAGAATAATCACATCAGGGAAGAAGATGTTTCCATAACAAGTCAGCCTTTCTCTGCAATTATCTGGTTACATAGAGGAAGTGTATGATTCCAGTACCTATATAATGCACATTTGTCACAGAAATTGTTCCTTACGGCCACACCACCCTGAATAAGCCCGACCTCGTCTGATCTCGGAAGCCAAGGAGGGTTGGGCCTGGTTAGTACTTTAATGGGAGACTGCTTGGGAATACCAGGTGCTGTAAGCGTTTTCTCTTCTCTCTACAACCTGCATGTCTTTTGTTGCAACGTCTGATCACCCTGTGACACATGAGGAAGTTGGTCATCTTCAGCAGCTGCTGCTTTGTTGGCAGACACGAAGTGATCTGAGAGTCTCAGTTTCAGCTGAAGAGAATGATCACATCAGAGAAGATGATACACCCGCTACACATCAGCCTTTCTCGGCAATTATCTGGTTGCATAGAGGAACCGTATGATTCCAGTGCCTATATAATGCACATTTGTCAGATACATTGCTGCTTACGGCCACACCACCCTGAACATGCCCGACCTCGTCTGATCTCAGAAGCCAAGCAGGGTTGGTCCTGGTTAGTACTTGAATGGGAGACTGCTTGGGAATACCAGGTGCTGTAAGCGTTTTCTCTTCTCTCTACAACCTGCATGTCTTTTGTTGCAACGTCTGATCACCCTGTGACACATGAGGAAGTTGGTCATCTTCAGCAGCTGCTGCTTTGTTGGCAGACACGAAGTGATCTGAGAGTCTCAGTTTCAGCTGAAGAGAATGATCACATCAGAGAAGATGATATGCCCACTACACATCAGCCTTTCTCGGCAATTATCTGGTTTCATAGAGCAAGTGTATGATTCCAGTACCTATATAATTCACATTTGTAACAGATATTGTCGCTTACCGCCACACCACCCTGAATAAGCCCCACCTTGTCTTATCTCGGAAGCCAAGCAGGGTTGGGTCTGGTTTGTACTTCAATGGGAGACTGCTTGGGAATACCAGGTGCTGTAAGCTGTTTCTCTTCTCTCTACCACCTGCATGTGTTTTGTTGCAACGTCTGATCACCCTGTGACACATGAGGAAGTTGGTCATCTTCAGCTGCTGCTGCTTTGTTGGCAGACACGAAGTGATCTAAGAGTCTCAGTTTCAGCTGAAGAGAATGATCACATCAGAGAAGATGATATCCCCACTACACATCAGCCTTTCTCGGCAATTATCTGGTTTCATAGAGGAAGTGTATGATTCCAGTACCTATATAATTCACATTTGTAACAAATATATTTGCTTACCGCCACACCACCCTGAATAAGCCCCACCTTGTCTTATCTCGGAAGCCAAGTAGGGTTGGGCCTGGTTAGTACTTAGATGGGAGTCTGCTTGGGATTACCAGGTGCTGTAAGCTTTTTGTCTTCTCTCGACCACCTGCATGTCTTTTGTTGCAACGTCTGATCACCCTGTGACACATGAGGAAGTTGGTCATCTTCAGCTCCTGCTGCTTTGTTGGCAGACATGAGGTAATCTGAGAGTCTCAGTTTCAGCTGGAGAGAATAATCACATCAGAGAAGAAGATGTGCCCACTACAAGTCAGCTTTTCTCTGCAATTATTTGGTTGCATAGAGGAACCGTATGATTCCAGTACCTATATAATGCACATTTGTCACAGACATTGTCGCTTACGGCCACACCACCCTGAATAAGCCCGACCTCGTCTGATCTCGGAAGCCAAGCAGGTTTAGGCCTGCTTAGTATTTGATGGGAGACTGCTTGGGAATACCAGGTGCTGTAAGCTTTTTCTCTTCTCTCTACCACCTGCATGTCTTTTGTTGCAACGTCTGATCACCCTGTGACACGTGAAGAAGCTGGTCATCTTCAGCTGCTGCTGCTTTGTTGATAGACACGAGGTGATCTGAGAGTCTCAGTTTCAGCTCCAGAGAATAATCACATCAAGGAGGAAGATGAACCCACTATAAGTCAGCCTTTTTCGGCAATTATCTGGTTATACAGAGGAAGTGTATGATTCCAGTACCTATATAATGCACATTTGTCACCGATATTGTTGCTTACGGCCACACCACCCTGAATAAGCCCAACCTCGTCTGATCTCGGAAGCCAAGCAGGGTTGGGCCTCCTTAGTACTTGGATGGGAGACTGCTTGGGAATACCAGGTGCTGTAAGCTTCTTCTCTTCTCTCTACCACCTGCATGTCTTTTGTTGCAACTTCTGATCACCCTGTGACACATGAGGAAGTTGGTCATCTTCAGCTGCTGCTGCTTTGTTGGCTGACACGAAGTGATCTGAGAGTCTCAGTTTCAGTTGCAGATAATGATCACATCAGAGAAGATGATTATCTGGTTCCATAGAGGAACCGTATGATTCCAGTACCTATATAATGCACATTTGTCAGAGACATTGTTGCTTACGGCCACACCACCCTGAATAAGCCCGACCTCGTCTGATCTCGGACGCCAAGCAGGGTTGTACCTGGTTAGTACTTGGATAGGAGACAGCTTGGGAATACCAGGTGCTGTAAGCTTTTTCTCTTCTCTCTACCACCTGCATGTCTTTTGTTGCAACGTCTGATCACCCTGTGACACGTGAAGAAGTTGGTCATCTTCAGCTGCTGCTGCTTTGTTGATAGACACGAGGTGATCTGAGAGTCTCAGTTTCAGTTGCAGAGAATGATCACATCAGAGAAGATGATTTGTCCGCTACACATCAGCCTTTCTCGGCAATTATCTGGTTGCATAGAGGAACCGTATGATTCCAGTACCTATATAATGCACATTTGTCAGAGACATTGTTGCTTACGGCCACACCACCCTGAATAAGCCCGACCTCGTCTGATCTCGGACGCCAAGCAGGGTTGTACCTGGTTAGTACTTGGATAGGAGACAGCTTGGGAATACCAGGTGCTGTAAAGCTTTTTCTCTTCTCTCTACCACCTGCATGTCTTTTGTTGCAACGTCTGATCACCCTGTGACACGTGAAGAAGTTGGTCATCTTCAGCTGCTGCTGCTTTGTTGATAGACACGAGGTGATCTGAGAGTCTCAGTTTCAGTTGCAGAGAATGATCACATCAGAGAAGATGATTTGTCCGCTACACATCAGCCTTTCTCGGCAATTATCTGGTTGCATAGAGGAACCGTATGATTCCAGTACCTATATAATGCACATTTGTCAGAGACATTGTTGCTTACGGCCACACCACCCTGAATAAGCCCGACCTCGTCTGATCTCGGACGCCAAGCAGGGTTGTACCTGGTTAGTACTTGGATTGGAGTCAGCTTGGGAATACCAGGTGCTGTAAGCTTTTTCTCTTCTCTCTACCACCTGCATGTCTTTTGTTGCAACGTCTGATCACCCTGTGACACGTGAAGAAGTTGGTCATCTTCAGCTGCTGCTGCTTTGTTGATAGACACGAGGTGATCTGAGAGTCTCAGTTTCAGCTCCAGAGAATAATCACATCAAGGAGGAAGATGAATCCACTACAAGTCAGCCTTTTTCGGCAATTATCTGGTTATACAGAGGAAGTGTATGATTCCAGTACCTATATAATGCACATTTGTCACCGATATTGTTGCTTACGGCCACACCACCCTGAATAAGCCCAACCTCGTCTGATCTCGGAAGCCAAGCAGGGTTGGGCCTGGTTAGTACTTGAATGGGAGACCGCTTGGGAATACCAGGTGCCTTAAGCTTTTTCTCTTCTCTCTACCACCTGCATGTCTTTTGTTGCAACGTCTGATCACCCTGTGACACATGAGGAAGTTGGCCATCTTCAGCTGCTGCTGCTTTGTTGGAAGACACGAAGTGATCTGAGAGTCTCAGTTTCAGCTAAAGAGAATAATCACTTCAGGGAAGAAGATGTGCCCACTACAGATCAGCCTTTCTCAGCAATTATCTGGTTACATAGAGGAACCGTATGATTCCTGTACTTATATAATGCACATTTGTCAGACACATTGTTGCTTACGGCCACACCACCCTGAACATGTCTGATCTCGGAAGCCAAGCAGGGTTGAACCTCCTTAGTACTTGGATGGGAGACTGCTTGGGAATACCAGGTGCTGTAAGCTTCTTCTCTTCTCTCTACCACCTGCATGTCTTTTGTTGCAACGTCTGATCACCCTGTGACACATGAGGAAGTTGGTCATCTTCAGCTGCTGCTGCTTTGTTGGCTGACACGAAGTGATCTGAGAGTCTCAGTTTAAGTTGCAGAGAATGATCACATCAGAGAAGATGATTTGCCCGCTACACATCAGCCTTTCTCGGCAATTATCTGGTTGCATAGAGGAACCGTATGATTCCAGTACCTATATAATGCACATTTGTCAGAGACATTGTTGCTTACGGCCACACCACCCTGAATAAGCCCGACCTCGTCTGATCTCGGAAGCCAAGCACGGTTGGGCCTGGTTAGTACTTGAATGGGAGACCGCTTGGGAATACCAGGTACCTTAAGCTTTTTCTCTTCTCTCTACCACCTGCATGTCTTTTGTTGCAACGTCTGATCACCCTGTGACACATGAGGAAGTTGGTCATCTTCAGCTTCTGCTGCTTTGTTGGCAGACACGAAGTGATCTGAGAGTCTCATGTTCAGCTGGAGAAAATTATCACGTCAGGGAAGAAGATGATTTGCCCGCTACACATCAGCCTTTCTCGGCAATTATCTGGTTGCATAGAGGAACCGTATGATTCCAGTACCTATATAATGCACATTTGTCAGAGACATTGTTGCTTACGGCCACACCACCCTGAATAAGCCCGACCTCGTCTGATCTCCGACGCCAAGCAGGGTTGTACCTGGTTAGTACTTGGATAGGAGACAGCTTGGGAATACCAGGTGCTGTAAGCTTTTTCTCTTCTCTCTACCACCTGCATGTCTTTTGTTGCAACGTCTGATCACCCTGTGACACGTGAAGAAGTTGGTCATCTTCAGCTGCTGCTGCTTTGTTGATAGACACGAGGTGATCTGAGAGTCTCAGTTTCAGTTGCAGAGAATGATCACATCAGAGAAGATGATTTGTCCGCTACACATCAGCCTTTCTCGGCAATTATCTGGTTGCATAGAGGAACCGTATGATTCCAGTACCTATATAATGCACATTTGTCAGAGACATTGTTGCTTACGGCCACACCACCCTGAATAAGCCCGACCTCGTCTGATCTCGGACGCCAAGCAGGGTTGTACCTGGTTAGTACTTGGATAGGAGTCAGCTTGGGAATACCAGGTGCTGTAAGCTTTTTCTCTTCTCTCTACCACCTGCATGTCTTTTGTTGCAACGTCTGATCACCCTGTGACACATGAGGAAGTTGGTCATCTTCAGCTTCTGCTGCTTTGTTGGCAGACACGAAGTGATCTGAGAGTCTCATGTTCAGCTGGAGAAAATTATCACGTCAGGGAAGAAGATGATTTGCCCGCTACACATCAGCCTTTCTCGGCAATTATCTGGTTGCATAGAGGAACCGTATGATTCCAGTACCTATATAATGCACATTTGTCAGAGACATTGTTGCTTACGGCCACACCACCCTGAATAAGCCCGACCTCGTCTGATCTCGGACGCCAAGCAGGGTTGTACCTGGTTAGTACTTGGATAGGAGACAGCTTGGGAATACCAGGTGCTGTAAGCTTTTTCTCTTCTCTCTACCACCTGCATGTCTTTTGTTGTAACGTCTGATCACCCTGTGACACGTGAAGAAGTTGGTCATCTTCAGCTGCTGCTGCTTTGTTGATAGACACGAGGTGATCTGAGAGTCTCAGTTTCAGTTGCAGAGAATGATCACATCAGAGAAGATGATTTGCCCGCTACACATCAGCCTTTCTCGGCAATTATCTGGTTGCATAGAGGAACCGTATGATTCCAGTACCTATATAATGCACATTTGTCAGAGACATTGTTGCTTACGGCCACACCACCCTGAATAAGCCCGACCTCGTCTGATCTCGGACGCCAAGCAGGGTTGTACCTGGTTAGTACTTGGATGGGAGACTGCTTGGGAATACCAGGTGCTGTAAGCTTTTTCTCTTCTCTCTACCACCTGCATGTCTTTTGTTGCAACGTCTGATCACCCTGTGACACGTGAAGAAGTTGGTCATCTTCAGCTGCTGCTGCTTTGTTGGCTGACACGAAGTGATCTGAGAGTCTCAGTTTCAGTTGCAGATAATGATCACATCAGAGAAGATGATTTGCCCGCTACACATCAGCCTTTCTCGGCAATTATCTGGTTGCATAGAGGAACCGTATGATTCCAGTACCTATATAATGCACATTTGTCAGAGACATTGTTGCTTACGGCCACACCACCCTGAATAAGCCCGACCTCGTCTGATCTCGGACGCCAAGCAGGGTTGTACCTGGTTAGTACTTGGATAGGAGTCAGCTTGGGAATACCAGGTGCTGTAAGCTTTTTCTCTTCTCTCTACCACCTGCATGTCTTTTGTTGCAACGTCTGATCACCCTGTGACACATGAGGAAGTTGGTCATCTTCAGCTTCTGCTGCTTTGTTGGCAGACACGAAGTGATCTGAGAGTCTCATGTTCAGCTGGAGAAAATTATCACGTCAGGGAAGAAGATGATTTGCCCGCTACACATCAGCCTTTCTCGGCAATTATCTGGTTGCATAGAGGAACCGTATGATTCCAGTACCTATATAATGCACATTTGTCAGAGACATTGTTGCTTACGGCCACACCACCCTGAATAAGCCCGACCTCGTCTGATCTCGGACGCCAAGCAGGGTTGTACCTGGTTAGTACTTGGATAGGAGACAGCTTGGGAATACCAGGTGCTGTAAGCTTTTTCTCTTCTCTCTACCACCTGCATGTCTTTTGTTGTAACGTCTGATCACCCTGTGACACGTGAAGAAGTTGGTCATCTTCAGCTGCTGCTGCTTTGTTGATAGACACGAGGTGATCTGAGAGTCTCAGTTTCAGTTGCAGAGAATGATCACATCAGAGAAGATGATTTGCCCGCTACACATCAGCCTTTCTCGGCAATTATCTGGTTGCATAGAGGAACCGTATGATTCCAGTACCTATATAATGCACATTTGTCAGAGACATTGTTGCTTACGGCCACACCACCCTGAATAAGCCCGACCTCGTCTGATCTCGGACGCCAAGCAGGGTTGTACCTGGTTAGTACTTGGATGGGAGACAGCTTGGGAATACCAGGTGCTGTAAGCTTTTTCTCTTCTCTCTACCACCTGCATGTCTTTTGTTGCAACGTCTGATCACCCTGTGACACGTGAAGAAGTTGGTCATCTTCAGCTGCTGCTGCTTTGTTGGCTGACACGAAGTGATCTGAGAGTCTCAGTTTCAGTTGCAGATAATGATCACATCAGAGAAGATGATTTCCCCGCTACACATCAGCCTTTCTCGGCAATTATCTGGTTGCATAGAGGAACCGTATGATTCCAGTACCTATATAATGCACATTTGTCAGAGACATTGTTGCTTACGGCCACACCACCCTGAATAAGCCCGACCTCGTCTGATCTCGGACGCCAAGCAGGGTTGTACCTGGTTAGTACTTGGATAGGAGTCAGCTTGGGAATACCAGGTGCTGTAAGCTTTTTCTCTTCTCTCTACCACCTGCATGTCTTTTGTTGCAACGTCTGATCACCCTGTGACACGTGAAGAAGTTGGTCATCTTCAGCTGCTGCTGCTTTGTTGATAGACACAAGGTGATCTGAGAGTCTCAGTTTCAGCTCCAGAGAATAATCACATCAAGGAGGAAGATGAATCCACTACAAGTCAGCCTTTTTCGGCAATTATCTGGTTATACAGAGGAAGTGTATGATTCCAGTACCTATATAATGCACATTTGTCACCGATATTGTTGCTTACGGCCACACCACCCTGAATAAGCCCGACCTCGTCTGATCTCGGAAGCCAAGCACGGTTGGGCCTGGTTAGTACTTGAATGGGAGACCGCTTGGGAATACCAGGTACCTTAAGCTTTTTCTCTTCTCTCTACCACCTGCATGTCTTTTGTTGCAACGTCTGATCACCCTGTGACACATGAGGAAGTTGGTCATCTTCAGCTTCTGCTGCTTTGTTGGCAGACACGAAGTGATCTGAGAGTCTCATGTTCAGCTGGAGAAAATTATCACGTCAGGGAAGAAGATGATTTGCCCGCTACACATCAGCCTTTCTCGGCAATTATCTGGTTGCATAGAGGAACCGTATGATTCCAGTACCTATATAATGCACATTTGTCAGAGACATTGTTGCTTACGGCCACACCACCCTGAATAAGCCCGACCTCGTCTGATCTCCGACGCCAAGCAGGGTTGTACCTGGTTAGTACTTGGATAGGAGACAGCTTGGGAATACCAGGTGCTGTAAGCTTTTTCTCTTCTCTCTACCACCTGCATGTCTTTTGTTGCAACGTCTGATCACCCTGTGACACGTGAAGAAGTTGGTCATCTTCAGCTGCTGCTGCTTTGTTGATAGACACGAGGTGATCTGAGAGTCTCAGTTTCAGTTGCAGAGAATGATCACATCAGAGAAGATGATTTGTCCGCTACACATCAGCCTTTCTCGGCAATTATCTGGTTGCATAGAGGAACCGTATGATTCCAGTACCTATATAATGCACATTTGTCAGAGACATTGTTGCTTACGGCCACACCACCCTGAATAAGCCCGACCTCGTCTGATCTCGGACGCCAAGCAGGGTTGTACCTGGTTAGTACTTGGATAGGAGTCAGCTTGGGAATACCAGGTGCTGTAAGCTTTTTCTCTTCTCTCTACCACCTGCATGTCTTTTGTTGCAACGTCTGATCACCCTGTGACACATGAGGAAGTTGGTCATCTTCAGCTTCTGCTGCTTTGTTGGCAGACACGAAGTGATCTGAGAGTCTCATGTTCAGCTGGAGAAAATTATCACGTCAGGGAAGAAGATGATTTGCCCGCTACACATCAGCCTTTCTCGGCAATTATCTGGTTGCATAGAGGAACCGTATGATTCCAGTACCTATATAATGCACATTTGTCAGAGACATTGTTGCTTACGGCCACACCACCCTGAATAAGCCCGACCTCGTCTGATCTCGGACGCCAAGCAGGGTTGTACCTGGTTAGTACTTGGATAGGAGACAGCTTGGGAATACCAGGTGCTGTAAGCTTTTTCTCTTCTCTCTACCACCTGCATGTCTTTTGTTGTAACGTCTGATCACCCTGTGACACGTGAAGAAGTTGGTCATCTTCAGCTGCTGCTGCTTTGTTGATAGACACGAGGTGATCTGAGAGTCTCAGTTTCAGTTGCAGAGAATGATCACATCAGAGAAGATGATTTGTCCGCTACACATCAGCCTTTCTCGGCAATTATCTGGTTGCATAGAGGAACCGTATGATTCCAGTACCTATATAATGCACATTTGTCAGAGACATTGTTGCTTACGGCCACACCACCCTGAATAAGCCCGACCTCGTCTGATCTCGGACGCCAAGCAGGGTTGTACCTGGTTAGTACTTGGATAGGAGTCAGCTTGGGAATACCAGGTGCTGTAAGCTTTTTCTCTTCTCTCTACCACCTGCATGTCTTTTGTTGCAACGTCTGATCACCCTGTGACACGTGAAGAAGTTGGTCATCTTCAGCTGCTGCTGCTTTGTTGATAGACACGAGGTGATCTGAGAGTCTCAGTTTCAGCTCCAGAGAATAATCACATCAAGGAGGAAGATGAACCCACTACAAGTCAGCCTTTTTCGGCAATTATCTGGTTATACAGAGGAAGTGTATGATTCCAGTACCTATATAATGCACATTTGTCACCGATATTGTTGCTTACGGCCACACCACCCTGAATAAGCCCGACCTCGTCTGATCTCGGAAGCCAAGCACGGTTGGGCCTGGTTAGTACTTGAATGGGAGACCGCTTGGGAATACCAGGTACCTTAAGCTTTTTCTCTTCTCTCTACCACCTGCATGTCTTTTGTTGCAACGTCTGATCACCCTGTGACACATGAGGAAGTTGGTCATCTTCAGCTTCTGCTGCTTTGTTGGCAGACACGAAGTGATCTGAGAGTCTCATGTTCAGCTGGAGAAAATTATCACGTCAGGGAAGAAGATGATTTGCCCGCTACACATCAGCCTTTCTCGGCAATTATCTGGTTGCATAGAGGAACCGTATGATTCCAGTACCTATATAATGCACATTTGTCACCGATGTTGTTGCTTATGGCCACACCACCCTGAATAAGCCCAACCTCGTCTGATCTCGGAAGCCAAGCAGGGTTGGGCCTGGTTAGTACTTGAATGGGAGACCGCTTGGGAATACCAGGTGCCTTAAGCTTTTTCTCTTCTCTCTACCACCTGCATGTCTTTTGTTGCAACGTCTGATCACCCTGTGACACATGAGGAAGTTGGCCATCTTCAGCTGCTGCTGCTTTGTTGGAAGACACGAAGTGATCTGAGAGTCTCAGTTTCAGCTAAAGAGAATAATCACTTCAGGGAAGAAGATGTGCCCACTACAGATCAGCCTTTCTCAGCAATTATCTGGTTACATAGAGGAACCGTATGATTCCTGTACTTATATAATGCACATTTGTCAGACACATTGTTGCTTACGGCCACACCACCCTGAACATGCCCGACCTCGTCTGATCTCGGAAGCCAAGCAGGGTTGAGCCTCCTTAGTACTTGGATGGGAGACAGCTTGGGAATACCAGGTGCTGTAAGCTTTTTCTCTTCTCTCTACCACCTGCATGTCTTTTGTTGCAACGTCTGATCACCCTGTGACACATGAGGAAGTTGGTCATCTTCAGCTGCTGCTGCTTTGTTGGCTGACACGAAGTGATCTGAGAGTCTCAGTTTCAGTTGCAGAGAATGATCACATCAGAGAAGATGATTTGCCCGCTACACATCAGCCTTTCTCGGCAATTATCTGGTTGCATAGAGGAACCGTAGTTGGCAGACACGAAGTGATCTGAGAGTCTCAGTTTCAGCTGCAGAGAATAATCACGTCAGGGAAGAAGATGTGCCCACTACACATCAGCCTTTCTCGGAAATGATCTGGTTGCATAGAGGAACCGTATGATTCCAGTACCTATATAATGCACATTTGTCAGAGACATTGTTGCTTACGGCCACACCACCCTGAACATGCCCGACCTCGTCTGATCTCGGAAGCCAAGGAGGGTTGGGCCTAGTTAGTACTTGGATGGAAGACCTCTTGGGAATACCAGGTGCTTTAAGCTTTTTCTCTTCTCTCTACCACCTGCATGTCTTTTGTTGCAACGTCTGATCACCCTATGACACATGAGGAAGTTGGTCATCTTCAGCAGCTGCTGCTGCTTTGTTGGCAGACACGAAGTGATCTGAGAGTCTCAGTTTCAGTTGCAGAGAATGATCACATCAGAGAAGATTATTTGCCCGCTACACATCAGCCTTTCTCGGCAATTATCTGGTTGCATAGAGGAACCGTATGATTCCAGTACCTATATAATGCACATTTGTCAGAGACATTGTTGCTTACGGCCACACCACCCTGAAGAAGCCTGACCTCGTCTGATCTCGGACGCCAAGCAGGGTTGTACCTGGTTAGTACTTGGATGGGAGACAGCTTGGGAGTACCAGGTGCTGTAAGCTTTTTCTCTTCTCTCTACCACCTGCATGTGTTTTGTTGCAACGTCTGATCACCCTGTGACACGTGAAGAAGTTGGTCATCTTCAGCTGCTGCTGCTTTGTTGATAGACACGAGGTGATCTGAGAGTCTCAGTTTCAGCTGAAGAGAATAATCACATCAAGGAGGAAGATGAGCCCACTACAAGTCAGCCTTTTTCGGCAATTATCTGGTTACACAGAGGAAGTGTATGATTCCAGTACCTATATAATGCACATTTGTCACCGATATTGTTGCTTACGGCCACACCACCCTGAATAAGCCCGACCTCGTCTGATCTCGGAAGCCAAGCAGGGTTGGGCCTGGTTAGTACTTTAATGGGAGACTGCTTGGGAATACCAGGTGCTGTAAGCGTTTTCTCTTCTCTCTACAACCTGCATGTCTTTTGTTGCAACGTCTGATCACCCTGTGACACATGAGGAAGTTGGTCATCTTCAGCTGTTGCTGCTTTGTTGGAAGACACGAAGTGATCTGAGAGTCTCAGTTTCAGCTGAAGAGAATAATCACGTCAGGGAAGAAGATGTGCCCACTACACATCAGCCTTTCTCAGCAATTATCTGGTTACATAGAGGAACCGTATGATTCCTGTACTTATATAATGCACATTTGTCACAGACATTGTTGCTTACGGCCACACCACCCTGAATATGCCTGACCTCGTCTGATCTCGGAAGCCAAGCAGAGTTGGGCCTGGTTAGCACTTGGGTGGGAGACCGCTTGAAAATACCAGGTGCTGTAAGCTTTTTCTCTTCTCTCTACCACCTGCATGTCTTTTTTTGCAACGTCTGATCACCCTGTGACACATGAGGAAGTTGGTCATCTTCAGCTGCTGCTGCTTTGTTGGCAGACACAGAGTGATCTGAGAGTCTCATGTTCAGCTGGAGAAAATTATCACGTCAGGGAAGAAGATGATTTGCCCGCTACACATCAGCCTTTCTCGGCAATTATCTGGTTGCATAGAGGAACCGTATGATTCCAGTACCTATATAATGCACATTTGTCAGAGACATTGTTGCTTACGGCCACACCACCCTGAATAAGCCCGACCTCGTCTGATCTCGGACGCCAAGCAGGGTTGTACCTGGTTAGTACTTGGATAGGAGACAGCTTGGGAATACCAGGTGCTGTAAGCTTTTTCTCTTCTCTCTACCACCTGCATGTCTTTTGTTGTAACGTCTGATCACCCTGTGACACGTGAAGAAGTTGGTCATCTTCAGCTGCTGCTGCTTTGTTGATAGACACGAGGTGATCTGAGAGTCTCAGTTTCAGTTGCAGAGAATGATCACATCAGAGAAGATGATTTGTCCGCTACACATCAGCCTTTCTCGGCAATTATCTGGTTGCATAGAGGAACCGTATGATTCCAGTACCTATATAATGCACATTTGTCAGAGACATTGTTGCTTACGGCCACACCACCCTGAATAAGCCCGACCTCGTCTGATCTCGGACGCCAAGCAGGGTTGTACCTGGTTAGTACTTGGATAGGAGTCAGCTTGGGAATACCAGGTGCTGTAAGCTTTTTCTCTTCTCTCTACCACCTGCATGTCTTTTGTTGCAACGTCTGATCACCCTGTGACACGTGAAGAAGTTGGTCATCTTCAGCTGCTGCTGCTTTGTTGATAGACACAAGGTGATCTGAGAGTCTCAGTTTCAGCTCCAGAGAATAATCACATCAAGGAGGAAGATGAATCCACTACAAGTCAGCCTTTTTCGGCAATTATCTGGTTATACAGAGGAAGTGTATGATTCCAGTACCTATATAATGCACATTTGTCACCGATATTGTTGCTTACGGCCACACCACCCTGAATAAGCCCGACCTCGTCTGATCTCGGAAGCCAAGCACGGTTGGGCCTGGTTAGTACTTGAATGGGAGACCGCTTGGGAATACCAGGTACCTTAAGCTTTTTCTCTTCTCTCTACCACCTGCATGTCTTTTGTTGCAACGTCTGATCACCCTGTGACACATGAGGAAGTTGGTCATCTTCAGCTTCTGCTGCTTTGTTGGCAGACACGAAGTGATCTGAGAGTCTCATGTTCAGCTGGAGAAAATTATCACGTCAGGGAAGAAGATGATTTGCCCGCTACACATCAGCCTTTCTCGGCAATTATCTGGTTGCATAGAGGAACCGTATGATTCCAGTACCTATATAATGCACATTTGTCAGAGACATTGTTGCTTACGGCCACACCACCCTGAATAAGCCCGACCTCGTCTGATCTCCGACGCCAAGCAGGGTTGTACCTGGTTAGTACTTGGATAGGAGACAGCTTGGGAATACCAGGTGCTGTAAGCTTTTTCTCTTCTCTCTACCACCTGCATGTCTTTTGTTGCAACGTCTGATCACCCTGTGACACGTGAAGAAGTTGGTCATCTTCAGCTGCTGCTGCTTTGTTGATAGACACGAGGTGATCTGAGAGTCTCAGTTTCAGTTGCAGAGAATGATCACATCAGAGAAGATGATTTGTCCGCTACACATCAGCCTTTCTCGGCAATTATCTGGTTGCATAGAGGAACCGTATGATTCCAGTACCTATATAATGCACATTTGTCAGAGACATTGTTGCTTACGGCCACACCACCCTGAATAAGCCCGACCTCGTCTGATCTCGGACGCCAAGCAGGGTTGTACCTGGTTAGTACTTGGATAGGAGTCAGCTTGGGAATACCAGGTGCTGTAAGCTTTTTCTCTTCTCTCTACCACCTGCATGTCTTTTGTTGCAACGTCTGATCACCCTGTGACACATGAGGAAGTTGGTCATCTTCAGCTTCTGCTGCTTTGTTGGCAGACACGAAGTGATCTGAGAGTCTCATGTTCAGCTGGAGAAAATTATCACGTCAGGGAAGAAGATGATTTGCCCGCTACACATCAGCCTTTCTCGGCAATTATCTGGTTGCATAGAGGAACCGTATGATTCCAGTACCTATATAATGCACATTTGTCAGAGACATTGTTGCTTACGGCCACACCACCCTGAATAAGCCCGACCTCGTCTGATCTCGGACGCCAAGCAGGGTTGTACCTGGTTAGTACTTGGATAGGAGACAGCTTGGGAATACCAGGTGCTGTAAGCTTTTTCTCTTCTCTCTACCACCTGCATGTCTTTTGTTGTAACGTCTGATCACCCTGTGACACGTGAAGAAGTTGGTCATCTTCAGCTGCTGCTGCTTTGTTGATAGACACGAGGTGATCTGAGAGTCTCAGTTTCAGTTGCAGAGAATGATCACATCAGAGAAGATGATTTGTCCGCTACACATCAGCCTTTCTCGGCAATTATCTGGTTGCATAGAGGAACCGTATGATTCCAGTACCTATATAATGCACATTTGTCAGAGACATTGTTGCTTACGGCCACACCACCCTGAATAAGCCCGACCTCGTCTGATCTCGGACGCCAAGCAGGGTTGTACCTGGTTAGTACTTGGATAGGAGTCAGCTTGGGAATACCAGGTGCTGTAAGCTTTTTCTCTTCTCTCTACCACCTGCATGTCTTTTGTTGCAACGTCTGATCACCCTGTGACACGTGAAGAAGTTGGTCATCTTCAGCTGCTGCTGCTTTGTTGATAGACACGAGGTGATCTGAGAGTCTCAGTTTCAGCTCCAGAGAATAATCACATCAAGGAGGAAGATGAACCCACTACAAGTCAGCCTTTTTCGGCAATTATCTGGTTATACAGAGGAAGTGTATGATTCCAGTACCTATATAATGCACATTTGTCACCGATATTGTTGCTTACGGCCACACCACCCTGAATAAGCCCGACCTCGTCTGATCTCGGAAGCCAAGCACGGTTGGGCCTGGTTAGTACTTGAATGGGAGACCGCTTGGGAATACCAGGTACCTTAAGCTTTTTCTCTTCTCTCTACCACCTGCATGTCTTTTGTTGCAACGTCTGATCACCCTGTGACACATGAGGAAGTTGGTCATCTTCAGCTTCTGCTGCTTTGTTGGCAGACACGAAGTGATCTGAGAGTCTCATGTTCAGCTGGAGAAAATTATCACGTCAGGGAAGAAGATGATTTGCCCGCTACACATCAGCCTTTCTCGGCAATTATCTGGTTGCATAGAGGAACCGTATGATTCCAGTACCTATATAATGCACATTTGTCACCGATGTTGTTGCTTATGGCCACACCACCCTGAATAAGCCCAACCTCGTCTGATCTCGGAAGCCAAGCAGGGTTGGGCCTGGTTAGTACTTGAATGGGAGACCGCTTGGGAATACCAGGTGCCTTAAGCTTTTTCTCTTCTCTCTACCACCTGCATGTCTTTTGTTGCAACGTCTGATCACCCTGTGACACATGAGGAAGTTGGCCATCTTCAGCTGCTGCTGCTTTGTTGGAAGACACGAAGTGATCTGAGAGTCTCAGTTTCAGCTAAAGAGAATAATCACTTCAGGGAAGAAGATGTGCCCACTACAGATCAGCCTTTCTCAGCAATTATCTGGTTACATAGAGGAACCGTATGATTCCTGTACTTATATAATGCACATTTGTCAGACACATTGTTGCTTACGGCCACACCACCCTGAACATGCCCGACCTCGTCTGATCTCGGAAGCCAAGCAGGGTTGAGCCTCCTTAGTACTTGGATGGGAGACAGCTTGGGAATACCAGGTGCTGTAAGCTTTTTCTCTTCTCTCTACCACCTGCATGTCTTTTGTTGCAACGTCTGATCACCCTGTGACACATGAGGAAGTTGGTCATCTTCAGCTGCTGCTGCTTTGTTGGCTGACACGAAGTGATCTGAGAGTCTCAGTTTCAGTTGCAGAGAATGATCACATCAGAGAAGATGATTTGCCCGCTACACATCAGCCTTTCTCGGCAATTATCTGGTTGCATAGAGGAACCGTAGTTGGCAGACACGAAGTGATCTGAGAGTCTCAGTTTCAGCTGCAGAGAATAATCACGTCAGGGAAGAAGATGTGCCCACTACACATCAGCCTTTCTCAGCAATTATCTGGTTACATAGAGGAACCGTATGATTCCAGTACCTATATAATGCACATTTGTCAGAGACGTTGTTGCTTACGGCCACACCACCCTGAATAAGCCCGACCTCGTCTGATCTCGGACGCCAAGCAGGGTTGTACCTGGTTAGTACTTGGATGGGAGACAGCTTGGGAATACCAGGTGCTGTAAGCTTTTTCTCTTCTCTCTACCACCTGCATGTCTTTTGTTGCAACGTCTGATCACCCTGTGACACGTGAAGAAGTTGGTCATCTTCAGCTGCTGCTGCTTTGTTGATAGACACGAGGTGATCTGAGAGTCTCAGTTTCAGCTCCAGAGAATAATCACATCAAGGAGGAAGATGAACCCACTACAAGTCAGCCTTTTTCGGCAATTATCTGGTTATACAGAGGAAGTGTATGATTCCAGTACCTATATAATGCACATTTGTCACCGATATTGTTGCTTACGGCCACACCACCCTGAATAAGCCCGACCTCGTCTGATCTCGGAAGCCAAGCACGGTTGGGCCTGGTTAGTACTTGAATGGGAGACCGCTTGGGAATACCAGGTACCTTAAGCTTTTTCTCTTCTCTCTACCACCTGCATGTCTTTTGTTGCAACGTCTGATCACCCTGTGACACATGAGGAAGTTGGTCATCTTCAGCTTCTGCTGCTTTGTTGGCAGACACGAAGTGATCTGAGAGTCTCATGTTCAGCTGGAGAAAATTATCACGTCAGGGAAGAAGATTATTTGCCCGCTACACATCAGCCTTTCTCGGCAATTATCTGGTTGCATAGAGGAACCGTATGATTCCAGTACCTATATAATGCACATTTGTCACCGATGTTGTTGCTTACGGCCACACCACCCTGAATAAGCCCAACCTCGTCTGATCTCGGAAGCCAAGCAGGGTTGGGCCTGGTTAGTACTTGAATGGGAGACCGCTTGGGAATACCAGGTGCCTTAAGCTTTTTCTCTTCTCTCTACCACCTGCATGTCTTTTGTTGCAACGTCTGATCACCCTGTGACACATGAGGAAGTTGGCCATCTTCAGCTGCTGCTGCTTTGTTGGAAGACACGAAGTGATCTGAGAGTCTCAGTTTCAGCTAAAGAGAATAATCACTTCAGGGAAGAAGATGTGCCCACTACAGATCAGCCTTTCTCAGCAATTATCTGGTTACATAGAGGAACCGTATGATTCCTGTACTTATATAATGCACATTTGTCAGACACATTGTTGCTTACGGCCACACCACCCTGAACATGCCCGACCTTGTCTGATCTCGGAAGCCAAGCAGGGTTGAGCCTCCTTAGTACTTGGATGGGAGACAGCTTGGGAATACCAGGTGCTGTAAGCTTTTTCTCTTCTCTCTACCACCTGCATGTCTTTTGTTGCAACGTCTGATCACCCTGTGACACATGAGGAAGTTGGTCATCTTCAGCTGCTGCTGCTTTGTTGGCTGACACGAAGTGATCTGAGAGTCTCAGTTTCAGTTGCAGAGAATGATCACATCAGAGAAGATGATTTGCCCGCTACACATCAGCCTTTCTCGGCAATTATCTGGTTGCATAGAGGAACCGTAGTTGGCAGACACGAAGTGATCTGAGAGTCTCAGTTTCAGCTGCAGAGAATAATCACGTCAGGGAAGAAGATGTGCCCACTACACATCAGCCTTTCTCGGAAATGATCTGGTTGCATAGAGGAACCGTATGATTCCAGTACCTATATAATGCACATTTGTCAGAGACATTGTTGCTTACGGCCACACCACCCTGAACATGCCCGACCTCGTCTGATCTCGGAAGCCAAGGAGGGTTGGGCCTAGTTAGTACTTGGATGGAAGACCTCTTGGGAATACCAGGTGCTTTAAGCTTTTTCTCTTCTCTCTACCACCTGCATGTGTTTTGTTGCAACGTCTGATCACCCTGTGACACATGAGGAAGTTGGTCATCTTCAGCTGTTGCTGCTTTGTTGGAAGACACGAAGTGATCTGAGAGTCTCAGTTTCAGCTGAAGAGAATAATCACGTCAGGGAAGAAGATGTGCCCACTACACATCAGCCTTTCTCAGCAATTATCTGGTTACATAGAGGAACCGTATGATTCCTGTACTTATATAATGCACATTTGTCACAGACATTGTTGCTTACGGCCACACCACCCTGAATATGCCTGACCTCGTCTGATCTCGGAAGCCAAGCAGAGTTGGGCCTGGTTAGTACTTGGGTGGGAGACCGCTTGAAAATACCAGGTGCTGTAAGCTTTTTCTCTTCTCTCTACCACCTGCATGTCTTTTTTTGCAACGTCTGATCACCCTGTGACACATGAGGAAGTTGGTCATCTTCAGCTGCTGCTGCTTTGTTGGCAGACACAGAGTGATCTGAGAGTCTCAGTTTCAGCTGCAGAGAATAATCACATCAGGGAAGAATATGTGCCCACTACAAGTCAGCCTTTCTCGGCAATTATCTGGTTTCATAGAGGAAGTGTATGATTCCAGTACCTATATAATGCACATTTGTCACAGAAATTGTTCCTTACGGCCACACCACCCTGAATAAGCCTGACCTCGTCTGATCTCGGAAGCCGAGGAGGGTTGGGCCTGGTTAGTACTTTAATGGGAGACTGCTTGGGAATACCAGGTGCTGTAAGCGTTTTCTCTTCTCTCTACAACCTACATGTCTTTTGTTGCAACGTCTGATCACCCTGTGACACATGAGGTATTTGGTCATCTTCAGCTGCGGCTGCTTTGTTGGCAAACACAAAGTGATCTGAGAGTCTCAGTTTCAGCTGAAGAGAATGATCACGTCAGGGAACAAGATGTGCCCACTACACATCAGCCTTTCTCTGCAATTATCTGGTTGCATAGAGGAACCGTATGATTCCAGTACCTATATAATGCACATTTTTCAGAGATATTGTTGCTTACGGCCACACCACCCTGAACATCCCCTTCCTCGTCTGATCTCGGAAGCCAAGCACAGTTGGGCCTGGTTTGTACTTGGATGGAAGACCTCTTGGGAATACCAGGTGCTTTAAGCTTTTTCTCTTCTCTCAACCACCTGCATGTCTTTTGTTGCAATGTCTGATCACCCTGTGACACATGAGGAAGTTGGTCATCTTCAGCTGCTGCTGCTTTGTTGGCAGACACGAAGTGATCTGAGAGTCTCATTTTCAGCTGGAGAGAATTATCACGTCAGGGAACAAGATATGCCCGCTACATATCAGCCTTTCTCTGCAAATATCTGGTTACATAGAGGAACCATATGATTTGATTACCTATATAATGCGCATTTGTCACAGAGATTGTTGCTTACGGCCAAACCACCCTGAATATGTCCAACCTCGTCTGATCTCGGAAGCCAAGGAGGGTTGGGCCTGGTTAGTACTTTGATGGGAGACCGCTTGGGAATACCAGGTGCTGTAAGCTTTTTCTCTTCTCTCTACCACCTGCATGTCTTTTGTTGCAACGTCTGATCACCCTGTGACACATGAGGAAGTTGGTCATCTTCAGCTTCTGCTGCTTTGTTGGCAGACACGAAGTGATCTGAGAGTCTCAGTTTCAGTTGCAGAGAATGATCACATCAGAGAAGATGATTTACCCGCTACACATCAGCCTTTCTCGGCAATTATCTGGTTGCATAGAAGAACCGTATGATTCCAGTACCTATATAATGCACATTTGTCAGAGACATTGTTGCTTACGGCCACACAACCCTGAACATGCCCGACCTCGTCTGATCTCGGAAGCCAAGCACAGTTGGGCCTGGTTTGTACTTGGATGGAAGACCTCTTGGGAATAGGAGGTGCTGTAAGCTTTTTCTCTTCTCTCTACCACCTGCATGTCTTTTTTTGCAACGTCTGATCACCCTGTGACACATGAGGAAGTTGGTCATCTTCAGCTTCTGCTGCTTTGTTGGCAGACACAAAGTGATCTGAGAGTCTCAGTTTCAGCTCGAGAGAATAATCACGTCAGGGAAGAAGATGTGCCCACTACTTATCAGCTTTTCTCGGCAATTATCTGGTTACATAGAGGAACTGTATGATTCCAGTACCTTTATAATGCACATTTGTCACAGTTATGGTTGCTTACCGCCACACCACCCTGAATATGCCCGACCACGTCTGATCTCGGAAGCCAAGTAGGTTTGGGCCTGGTTTGTACTTGGATGGTAGACTCTCTGGGAATGCCAGGTGCTGTAAGCTTTTTCTCTTCTCTCTACCACCTGCATGTCTTTTGTTGCAACGTCTGATCACCCTGTGACACATGAGGAAGTTGGTCATCTTCAGCTACTGCTGCTTTGTTGGCAGACACAAAGTGATCTGAGAGTCTCAGTTTCAGCTGCAGAGAATAATCACGTCAGGGAAGAAGATGTGCCCACTACACATCAGCCTTTCTCGGAAATGATCTGGTTGCATAGAGGAACCGTATGATTCCAGTACCTATATAATGCACATTTGTCAGAGACATTGTTGCTTACGGCCACACCACCCTGAACATGCTCGACCTCGTCTGATCTCGGAAGCCAAGGAGGTTTGGGCCTGGTTAGTACTTGGATAGGAGACCTCTTGGGAATACCAGGTGTGGTAAGCTTTTTCTCTTCTCTCTACCACCTGCATGTCTTTTGTTGCAACGTCTGATCACCCTGTGACACATGAGGAAGTTGGTCATCTTCAGCAGCTGCTGCTGCTTTGTTGGCAGACACGAAGTGATCTGAGAGTCTCAGTTTAAGTTGCAGAGAATGATCACATCAGGGAAGAAGATATGCCCATAACAAGTGAGCCTTTCTCGGAAATTATCTGGTTACATAGAGGAAGTGTATGATTCCAGTACTTATATAATGCACATTTGTCACAGTTATTGTTGCTTACGGCCACACCACCCTGAATATACCCGACCTCGTCTGATCTCGGAAGCCAAGCACGTTTGAGCCTGGTTAGTACTTGGATGGTAGACTGCTTGGGAATACCAGGTGCTGTAAGCGTTTTCTCTTCTCTCTACAACCTGCATGTCTTTTGTTGCAACGTCTGATCACCCTGTGACACATGAGGAAGTTGGTGATCTTCAGCTGCTGCTGCTTTGTTGGCAGACACCAAGTGATCTGAGAGTCTCAGTTTCAGCTGCAGAGAATAATCACATCAGGGAAGAAGATGTGCCCATAACAAGTCAGCCTTTCTCTGCAATTATCTGGTTACATAGAGGAAGTGTATGATTCCAGTACCTATATAATGCACATTTGTCACAGAAATTGTTCCTTACGGCCACACCACCCTGAATATGCCCGACCTCGTCTGATCTCGGAAGCCAAGGAGGGTTGGGCCTGGTTAGTACTTTAATGGGAGACTGCTTGGGAATACCAGGTGCTGTAAGCGTTTTCTCTTCTCTCAACAACCTGCATGTCTTTTGTTGCAACGTCTGATCTCCCTGTGACACATGAGGAAGTTGGTCATCTTCAGCTGCTGCTGCTTTGTTGGCAGACACGAAGTGATCTGAGAGTCTCAGTTTCAGCTGAAGAGAATAATCACGTCAGGGAAGAAGATGTGCCCACTACACATCAGCCTTTCTCAGCAATTATCTGGTTACATAGAGGAACCGTATGATTCCTGTACTTATATAATGCACATTTGTCACAGACATTGTTGCTTACGGCCACACCACCCTCAATATGCCTGACCTCGTCTGATCTCGGAAGCCAAGAAGAGTTGGGCCTGGTTAGTACTTTGGTGGGAGACCGCTTGAAAATACCAGGTGCTGTAAGCTTTTTCTCTTCTCTCTACAACCTGCATGTCTTTTTTTGCAACGTCTGATCACCCTGTGACACATGAGGAAGTTGGTCATCTTCAGCTGCTGCTGCTTTGTTGGCAGACACAAAGTGATCTGAGAGTCTCAGTTTCAGCTGCAGAGAATAATCACGTCAGGGAAGAAGATGTGCCCACTACACATCAGCCTTTCTCGGAAATGATCTGGTTGCATAGAGGAACCGTATGATTCCAGTACCTATATAATGCACATTTGTCAGAGACATTGTTGCTTACGGCCACACCACCCTGAACATGCTCGACCTCGTCTGATCTCGGAAGCCAAGGAGGTTTGGGCCTGGTTAGTACTTGGATAGGAGACCTCTTGGGAATACCAGGTGTGGTAAGCTTTTTCTCTTCTCTCTACCACCTGCATGTCTTTTGTTGCAACGTCTGATCACCCTGTGACACATGAGGAAGTTGGTCATCTTCAGCAGCTGCTGCTGCTTTGTTGGCAGACACGAAGTGATCTGAGAGTCTCAGTTTAAGTTGCAGAGAATGATCACATCAGGGAAGAAGATATGCCCATAACAAGTGAGCCTTTCTCGGAAATTATCTGGTTACATAGAGGAAGTGTATGATTCCAGTACTTATATAATGCACATTTGTCACAGTTATTGTTGCTTACGGCCACACCACCCTGAATATACCCGACCTCGTCTGATCTCGGAAGCCAAGCACGTTTGAGCCTGGTTAGTACTTGGATGGTAGACTGCTTGGGAATACCAGGTGCTGTAAGCGTTTTCTCTTCTCTCTACAACCTGCATGTCTTTTGTTGCAACGTCTGATCACCCTGTGACACATGAGGAAGTTGGTGATCTTCAGCTGCTGCTGCTTTGTTGGCAGACACCAAGTGATCTGAGAGTCTCAGTTTCAGCTGCAGAGAATAATCACATCAGGGAAGAAGATGTGCCCATAACAAGTCAGCCTTTCTCTGCAATTATCTGGTTACATAGAGGAAGTGTATGATTCCAGTACCTATATAATGCACATTTGTCACAGAAATTGTTCCTTACGGCCACACCACCCTGAATATGCCCGACCTCGTCTGATCTCGGAAGCCAAGGAGGGTTGGGCCTGTTTAGTACTTTAATGGGAGACTGCTTGGGAATACCAGGTGCTGTAAGCGTTTTCTCTTCTCTCAACAACCTGCATGTCTTTTGTTGCAACGTCTGATCTCCCTGTGACACATGAGGAAGTTGGTCATCTTCAGCTGCTGCTGCTTTGTTGGCAGACACGAAGTGATCTGAGAGTCTCAGTTTCAGCTGAAGAGAATAATCACGTCAGGGAAGAAGATGTGCCCACTACACATCAGCCTTTCTCAGCAATTATCTGGTTACATAGAGGAACCGTATGATTCCTGTACTTATATAATGCACATTTGTCACAGACATTGTTGCTTACGGCCACACCACCCTCAATATGCCTGACCTCGTCTGATCTCGGAAGCCAAGAAGAGTTGGGCCTGGTTAGTACTTTGGTGGGAGACCGCTTGAAAATACCAGGTGCTGTAAGCTTTTTCTCTTCTCTCTACCACCTGCATGTCTTTTTTTGCAACGTCTGATCACCCTGTGACACATGAGGAAGTTGGTCATCTTCAGCTGCTGCTGCTTTGTTGGCAGACACAGAGTGATCTGAGAGTCTCAGTTTCAGTTGCAGAGAATAATCACATCAGGGAAGAATATGTGCCCACTACAAGTCAGCCTTTCTCGGCAATTATCTGGTTTCATAGAGGAAGTGTATGATTCCAGTACCTATATAATGCACATGTGTCACAGAAATTGTTCCTTACGGCCACACCACCCTGAATAAGCCTGACCTCGTCTGATCTCGGAAGCCAAGGAGGGTTGGGCCTGGTTAGTACTTTAATGGGAGACTGCTTGGGAATACCAGGTGCTGTAAGCGTTTTCTCTTCTCTCTACAACCTGCATGTCTTTTGTTGCAACGTCTGATCACCCTGTGACACATGAGGAAGTTGGCCATCTTCAGCTGCTGCTGCTTTGTTGGAAGACACGAAGTGATCTGAGAGTCTCAGTTTCAGCTGCAGAGAATAATCACGTCAGGGAAGAAGATGTGCCCACTACACATCAGCCTTTCTCAGCAATTATCTGGTTACATAGAGGAACCGTATGATTCCTGTACCTATATAATGCACATTTGTCACAGACATTGTTACTTACGGCCACACCACCCTGAATTTGCCTGACCTCGTCTGATCTCGGAAGCCAAGCAGTGTTGGGCCTGGTTAGTACTTGGGTGGGAGACCTTTTGGGAATACCAGGTGCTGTAAGGTTTTTCTCTTCTCTCTACCACCTGCATGTGTTTTGTTGCAACGTCTGATCACCCTGTGACACATGAGGTATTTGGTCATCTTCAGCTGCGGCTGCTTTGTTGGCAAACACGAAGTGATCTGAGAGTCTCAGTTTCAGCTGAAGAGAATGATCACGTCAGGGAACAAGATGTGCCCACTACACATCAGTCTTTCTCTGCAATTATCTGGTTGCATAGAGGAACCGTATGATTCCAGTACCTATATAATGCACATTTTTCAGAGATATTGTTGCTTACGGCCACACCACCCTGAACATGCCCGCCCTCGTCTGATCTCGGAAGCCAAGCACAGTTGGGCCTGGTTTGTACTTGGATGGAAGACCTTTTGGGAATACCAGGTGCTTTAAGCTTTTTCTCTGCTCTCTACCACCTGCATGTCTTTTGTTGCAACGTCTGATCACCCTATGACACATGAGGAAGTTGGTCATCTTCAGCAGCTGCTGCTGCTTTGTTGGCAGACACGAAGTGATCTGAGAGTCTCAGTTTCAGTTGCAGAGAATGATCACATCAGAGAAGATTATTTGCCCGCTACACATCAGCCTTTCTCGGCAATTATCTGGTTGCATAGAGGAACCGTATGATTCCAGTACCTATATAATGCACATTTGTCAGAGACATTGTTGCTTACGGCCACACCACCCTGAAGAAGCCTGACCTTGTCTGATCTCGGACGCCAAGCAGGGTTGTACCTGGTTAGTACTTGGATGGGAGACAGCTTGGGAGTACCAGGTGCTGTAAGCTTTTTCTCTTCTCTCTACCACCTGCATGTGTTTTGTTGCAACGTCTGATCACCCTGTGACACATGAGGAAGTTGGTCATCTTCAGCTGTTGCTGCTTTGTTGGAAGACACGAAGTGATCTGAGAGTCTCAGTTTCAGCTGAAGAGAATAATCACGTCAGGGAAGAAGATGTGCCCACTACACATCAGCCTTTCTCAGCAATTATCTGGTTACATAGAGGAACCGTATGATTCCTGTACTTATATAATGCACATTTGTCACAGACATTGTTGCTTACGGCCACACCACCCTGAATATGCCTGACCTCGTCTGATCTCGGAAGCCAAGCAGAGTTGGGCCTGGTTAGTACTTGGGTGGGAGACCGCTTGAAAATACCAGGTGCTGTAAGCTTTTTCTCTTCTCTCTACCACCTGCATGTCTTTTTTTGCAACGTCTGATCACCCTGTGACACATGAGGAAGTTGGTCATCTTCAGCTGCTGCTGCTTTGTTGGCAGACACAGAGTGATCTGAGAGTCTCAGTTTCAGCTGCAGAGAATAATCACATCAGGGAAGAATATGTGCCCACTACAAGTCAGCCTTTCTCGGCAATTATCTGGTTTCATAGAGGAAGTGTATGATTCCAGTACCTATATAATGCACATTTGTCACAGAAATTGTTCCTTACGGCCACACCACCCTGAATAAGCCTGACCTCGTCTGATCTCGGAAGCCGAGGAGGGTTGGGCCTGGTTAGTACTTTAATGGGAGACTGCTTGGGAATACCAGGTGCTGTAAGCGTTTTCTCTTCTCTCTACAACCTACATGTCTTTTGTTGCAACGTCTGATCACCCTGTGACACATGAGGTATTTGGTCATCTTCAGCTGCGGCTGCTTTGTTGGCAAACACAAAGTGATCTGAGAGTCTCAGTTTCAGCTGAAGAGAATGATCACGTCAGGGAACAAGATGTGCCCACTACACATCAGCCTTTCTCTGCAATTATCTGGTTGCATAGAGGAACCGTATGATTCCAGTACCTATATAATGCACATTTTTCAGAGATATTGTTGCTTACGGCCACACCACCCTGAACATCCCCTTCCTCGTCTGATCTCGGAAGCCAAGCACAGTTGGGCCTGGTTTGTACTTGGATGGAAGACCTCTTGGGAATACCAGGTGCTTTAAGCTTTTTCTCTTCTCTCAACCACCTGCATATCTTTTGTTGCAATGTCTGATCACCCTGTGACACATGAGGAAGTTGGTCATCTTCAGCTGCTGCTGCTTTGTTGGCAGACACGAAGTGATCTGAGAGTCTCATTTTCAGCTGGAGAGAATTATCACGTCAGGGAACAAGATATGCCCGCTACATATCAGCCTTTCTCTGCAAATATCTGGTTACATAGAGGAACCATATGATTTGATTACCTATATAATGCGCATTTGTCACAGAGATTGTTGCTTACGGCCAAACCACCCTGAATATGTCCAACCTCGTCTGATCTCGGAAGCCAAGGAGGGTTGGGCCTGGTTAGTACTTTGATGGGAGACCGCTTGGGAATACCAGGTGCTGTAAGCTTTTTCTCTTCTCTCTACCACCTGCATGTCTTTTGTTGCAACGTCTGATCACCCTGTGACACATGAGGAAGTTGGTCATCTTCAGCTTCTGCTGCTTTGTTGGCAGACACGAAGTGATCTGAGAGTCTCAGTTTCAGTTGCAGAGAATGATCACATCAGAGAAGATGATTTACCCGCTACACATCAGCCTTTCTCGGCAATTATCTGGTTGCATAGAAGAACCGTATGATTCCAGTACCTATATAATGCACATTTGTCAGAGACATTGTTGCTTACGGCCACACAACCCTGAACATGCCCGACCTCGTCTGATCTCGGAAGCCAAGCACAGTTGGGCCTGGTTTGTACTTGGATGGAAGACCTCTTGGGAATAGGAGGTGCTGTAAGCTTTTTCTCTTCTCTCTACCACCTGCATGTCTTTTGTTGCAACGTCTGATCACCCTGTGACACATGAGGAAGTTGGTCATCTTCAGCTTCTGCTGCTTTGTTGGCAGACACAAAGTGATCTGAGAGTCTCAGTTTCAGCTGCAGAGAATAATCACGTCAGGGAAGAAGATGTGCCCACTACACATCAGCCTTTCTCGGAAATGATCTGGTTGCATAGAGGAACCGTATGATTCCAGTACCTATATAATGCACATTTGTCAGAGACATTGTTGCTTACGGCCACACCACCCTGAACATGCTCGACCTCGTCTGATCTCGGAAGCCAAGGAGGTTTGGGCCTGGTTAGTACTTGGATAGGAGACCTCTTGGGAATACCAGGTGTGGTAAGCTTTTTCTCTTCTCTCTACCACCTGCATGTCTTTTGTTGCAACGTCTGATCACCCTGTGACACATGAGGAAGTTGGTCATCTTCAGCAGCTGCTGCTGCTTTGTTGGCAGACACGAAGTGATCTGAGAGTCTCAGTTTAAGTTGCAGAGAATGATCACATCAGGGAAGAAGATATGCCCATAACAAGTGAGCCTTTCTCGGAAATTATCTGGTTACATAGAGGAAGTGTATGATTCCAGTACTTATATAATGCACATTTGTCACAGTTATTGTTGCTTACGGCCACACCACCCTGAATATACCCGACCTCGTCTGATCTCGGAAGCCAAGCACGTTTGAGCCTGGTTAGTACTTGGATGGTAGACTGCTTGGGAATACCAGGTGCTGTAAGCGTTTTCTCTTCTCTCTACAACCTGCATGTCTTTTGTTGCAACGTCTGATCACCCTGTGACACATGAGGAAGTTGGTGATCTTCAGCTGCTGCTGCTTTGTTGGCAGACACCAAGTGATCTGAGAGTCTCAGTTTCAGCTGCAGAGAATAATCACATCAGGGAAGAAGATGTGCCCATAACAAGTCAGCCTTTCTCTGCAATTATCTGGTTACATAGAGGAAGTGTATGATTCCAGTACCTATATAATGCACATTTGTCACAGAAATTGTTCCTTACGGCCACACCACCCTGAATATGCCCGACCTCGTCTGATCTCGGAAGCCAAGGAGGGTTGGGCCTGGTTAGTACTTTAATGGGAGACTGCTTGGGAATACCAGGTGCTGTAAGCGTTTTCTCTTCTCTCAACAACCTGCATGTCTTTTGTTGCAACGTCTGATCTCCCTGTGACACATGAGGAAGTTGGTCATCTTCAGCTGCTGCTGCTTTGTTGGCAGACACGAAGTGATCTGAGAGTCTCAGTTTCAGCTGAAGAGAATAATCACGTCAGGGAAGAAGATGTGCCCACTACACATCAGCCTTTCTCAGCAATTATCTGGTTACATAGAGGAACCGTATGATTCCTGTACTTATATAATGCACATTTGTCACAGACATTGTTGCTTACGGCCACACCACCCTCAATATGCCTGACCTCGTCTGATCTCGGAAGCCAAGAAGAGTTGGGCCTGGTTAGTACTTTGGTGGGAGACCGCTTGAAAATACCAGGTGCTGTAAGCTTTTTCTCTTCTCTCTACCACCTGCATGTCTTTTTTTGCAACGTCTGATCACCCTGTGACACATGAGGAAGTTGGTCATCTTCAGCTGCTGCTGCTTTGTTGGCAGACACAGAGTGATCTGAGAGTCTCAGTTTCAGTTGCAGAGAATAATCACATCAGGGAAGAATATGTGCCCACTACAAGTCAGCCTTTCTCGGCAATTATCTGGTTTCATAGAGGAAGTGTATGATTCCAGTACCTATATAATGCACATGTGTCACAGAAATTGTTCCTTACGGCCACACCACCCTGAATAAGCCTGACCTCGTCTGATCTCGGAAGCCAAGGAGGGTTGGGCCTGGTTAGTACTTTAATGGGAGACTGCTTGGGAATACCAGGTGCTGTAAGCGTTTTCTCTTCTCTCTACAACCTGCATGTCTTTTGTTGCAACGTCTGATCACCCTGTGACACATGAGGAAGTTGGCCATCTTCAGCTGCTGCTGCTTTGTTGGAAGACACGAAGTGATCTGAGAGTCTCAGTTTCAGCTGAAGAGAATAATCACGTCAGGGAAGAAGATGTGCCCACTACACATCAGCCTTTCTCAGCAATTATCTGGTTACATAGAGGAACCGTATGATTCCTGTACCTATATAATGCACATTTGTCACAGACATTGTTACTTACGGCCACACCACCCTGAATTTGCCTGACCTCGTCTGATCTCGGAAGCCAAGCAGTGTTGGGCCTGGTTAGTACTTGGGTGGGAGACCTTTTGGGAATACCAGGTGCTGTAAGGTTTTTCTCTTCTCTCTACCACCTGCATGTGTTTTGTTGCAACGTCTGATCACCCTGTGACACATGAGGTATTTGGTCATCTTCAGCTGCGGCTGCTTTGTTGGCAAACACGAAGTGATCTGAGAGTGTCAGTTTCAGCTGAAGAGAATGATCACGTCAGGGAACAAGATGTGCCCACTACACATCAGTCTTTCTCTGCAATTATCTGGTTGCATAGAGGAACCGTATGATTCCAGTACCTATATAATGCACATTTTTCAGAGACATTGTTGCTTACGGCCACACCACCCTGAACATGCCCGCCCTCGTCTGATCTCGGAAGCCAAGCACAGTTGGGCCTGGTTTGTACTTGGATGGAAGACCTTTTGGGAATACCAGGTGCTTTAAGCTTTTTCTCTTCTCTCAACCACCTGCATGTCTTTTGTTGCAATGTCTGATCACCCTGTGACACATGAGGAAGTTGGTCATCTTCAGCTGCTGCTGCTTTGTTGGCAGACACGAAGTGATCTGAGAGTCTCATTTTCAGCTGGAGAGAATTATCACGTCAGGGAAGAAGATGTGCCCACAACAAGTTAGCCTTTCTCTGCAATTATCTGGTTACATAGAGGAACCATATGATTTGATTGCCTATATAATGCGCATTTGTCACAGAGATTTTTGCTTACGGCCAAACCACCCTGAATATGTCCAACCTCGTCTGATCTCGGAAGCCAAGGAGGGTTGGGCCTGGTTAGTACTTTGATGGGAGACCGCTTGGGAATACCAGGTGCTGTAAGCTTTTTTTCTTCTCTCTACCACCTGCATGTCTTTTGTTGCAACGTCTGATCACCCTGTGACACATGAGGAAGGTGGTCATCTTCAGCTGCTGCTGCTTTGTTGGCAGACACGAAGTGATCTGAGAGTCTCAGTTTCAGCTGAAGAGAATGATCACATCAGAGAAGATGATATGCCCGCTACACATCAGCCTTTCTCGGCAATTATCTGGTTGCATAGAGGAACCATATGATTCCAGTACCTATATAATGCACATTTGTCAGAGACATTGTTGCTTACGGCCACACAACCCTGAACATGCCCGACCTCGTCTGATCTCGGAAGCCAAGCACAGTTGGGCCTGGTTTGGACTTGGATGGAAGACCTCTTGGGAATACGAGGTGCTGTAAGCTTTTTCTCTTCTCTCTACCACCTGCATGTCTTTTGTTGCAACGTCTGATCACCCTGTGACACATGAGGAAGTTGGTCATCTTCAGCTTCTGCTGCTTTGTTGGCAGACACAAAGTGATCTGAGAGTCTCAGTTTCAGCTCGAGAGAATAATCACGTCAGGGAAGAAGATGTGCCCACTACTTATCAGCTTTTCTTGGCAATTATCTGGTTACATAGAGGAACTGTATGATTCCAATATCTTTATAATGCACATTTGTCACAGTTATGGTTGCTTACCGCCACACCACCCTGAATATGCCTGACCACGTCTGATCTCGGAAGCCAAGCAGGTTTGGGCCTGGTTAGTACTTGGATGATAGACTCTCTGGGAATACCAGGTGCTGTAAGCTTTTTCTCTTCTCTCTACCACCTGCATGTCTTTTGTTGCAACGTCTGATCACCCTGTGACACATGAGGAAGTTGGTCATCTTCAGCTGCTGCTGCTTTGTTGGCAGACACAAAGTGATCTGAGAGTCTCAGTTTCAGCTGCAGAGAATAATCACGTCAGGGAAGAAGATGTGCCCACTACACATCAGCCTTTCTCGGAAATGATCTGGTTGCATAGAGGAACCGTATGATTCCAGTACCTATATAATGCACATTTGTCAGAGACACTGTTGCTTACGGCCACACCACCCTGAACATGCTCGACCTCGTCTGATCTCAGAAGCCAAGGAGGTTTGGGCCTGGTTAGTACTTGGATGGAAGACCTCTTGGGAATGCCAGGTATGGTAAGCTTTTTCTCTTCTCTCTACCACCTGCATGTCTTTTGTTGCAACGTCTGATCACCCTGTGACACATGAGGAAGTTGGTCATCTTCAGCAGCTGCTGCTGCTTTGTTGGCAGACACGAAGTGATCTGAGAGTCTCAGTTTCAGCTGCAGAGAATGATCACATCAGGGAAGAAGATGTGCCCATAACAAGTGAGCCTTTCTCGGAAATTATCTGGTTACATAGAGGAAGTGTATGATTCCAGTACTTATATAATGCACATTTGTCACAGTTATTGTTGCTTACGGCCACACCACCCTGAATATACCCGACCTCGTCTGATCTCGGAAGCCAAGCAGGTTTGAGCCTGGTTAGTACTTGGATGGTAGACTGCTTGGGAATACCAGGTGCTGTAAGCGTTTTCTCTTCTCTCTACAACCTGCATGTCTTTTGTTGCAACGCCTGATCACCCTGTGACACATGAGGAAGTTGGTCATCTTCAGCTGCTGCTGCTTTGTTGGCAGACACCAAGTGATCTGAGAGTCTCAGTTTCAGCTGCAGAGAATAATCACATCAGGGAAGAAGATGTGCCCATAACAAGTCAGCCTTTCTCTGCAATTATCTGGTTACATAGAGGAAGTGTATGATTCCAGTACCTATATAATGCACATTTGTCACAGAAATTGTTCCTTACGGCCACACCACCCTGAATATGCCCGACCTCGTCTGATCTCGGAAGCCAAGGAGGGTTGGTCCTGGTTAGTACTTTAATGGGAGACTGCTTGGGAATACCAGGTGCTGTAAGCGTTTTCTCTTCTCTCTACAACCTGCATGTCTTTTGTTGCAACGTCTGATCACCCTGTGACACATGAGGAAGTTGGTCATCTTCAGCTGCTGCTGCTTTGTTGGAAGACACGAAGTGATCTGAGAGTCTCAGTTTCAGTTGCAGAGAATGACCACATCAGAGAAGATGATATGCCCGCTACACATCAGCCTTTCTCGGCAATTATCTGGTTGCATAGAGGAACCGTATGATTCCAGTACCTATATAATGCACATTTGTCAGAGACATTGTTGCTTACGGCCACACCACCCTGAACATGCCTGACCTCGTCTGATCTCGGAAGCCAAGCAGTGTTGGGCCTGGTTAGTACTTGGATGGGAAATCTCTTGGGAATACCAGGTGCTGTAAGCTTCTTCTCTTCTCTCGACCACCTGCATGTCTTTTGTTGCAACGTCTGATCATCCTGTGACACATGAGGAAGTTGGTCATCTTCAGCAGCTGCTGCTTCTTTGTTGGCAGACACGAAGTGATCTGAGAGTCTCAGTTTCAGCTGCAGAGAATAATCACATCAGGGAGGAAGATGTGCCCACTACAAGTCAGCCTTTCTCGGCAATTATCTGGTTACATAGAGGAAGTGTATGATTCCAGTACTTAGCAGCCACCACCCCAAGGCCCCTAAGGGACCCCGCCCCACACCGCAAGACAGCCCCACCTGCAAGCCCCCAAAACTGCCCTCCAAGCCCGACACACAGTCCCCCCCAGCAATCACCAACCCAGTCCCCACGACCCGAGAGACCACCAGACGCCCGAAGCCACACAGCCCCCCCCCAGCACACACCCAACCGCCCAGAGCGACGGGACAGCAACCCACCACCACCACTATGTGATAAAGCTAATCAGCGGGGACCAGAGAGAATGAAATTCAGCCAATTGATGTTTGAAAGAGGCAGACATTGTTTCCATGCTAATGTAATCTAAAAGAACATTTCTAAACTGGTTAATACACAGATTGTTCTTCGCTTTCCAGTTCATGAGAATAGTTTTCTTTGCGATACATAACACTGTGATGACCATGTGTGCTGAGTTCATTTCCATGTTGATGTTGTCTAAGTCACCCAGTATGCACAGTGTGGGGCATGCAGGAATGCTACACTTTAGCCATGTTGATAGGTCCGTACAGACTTCAAACCAGACCTTCTGGACAGGCGCACAAAACCACAAAGCGTGTGCATAATCATCAGGTGTGTTATCTGTGCAATGTGAGCAGATGTTTGAGCGTGTTAGACCCATCCTTAACATCCTTTGTCCTGTATAGTGTGTTCTATGAAGAATTTTGTATTGTATGAGCTGTAAATTAGGATTTCGAGTCATTCTGAAGGTGTTCAAACATATTTGTGGCCAGAAGCTATGACTAGAACTGATGGATAAATCTGCCTCCCATTTTTAGGATGGTAAAGACATTGTGTCATCTATCTTAGACAATAATTTATGTATTTTTGATAGTAGTTTTGGGATGCAGATGCTTAGAAATTCTGCTACTCTAATCGGGAGTTGTAAGCCAATAGGTTACAGTATATATCAAAATGGTTTAAACCTAGCCCAATAGATGAACCATGGATGAATATAGAACAAGCATTGTGTGATAATCTGGAAATCTCTGACCTGCCACTTATTAGTCAAAACGTAAAAAAATCACAAATGTTTTAAAAGCATTAACATCAGCACCTCTCTGACAGCCTGGTGGGAATTTCTAAAAATAACAAAGTCTTCACTTGTCCCGTGTAAGCTTACACCCATCTGGAACAATCCTGACATCCTGCAAAACAAAAAAATGCTAAACTTTACTCTGTGGAAGATCAAAGGAATCAAACATCTGGAACATATAATCCAAAATGGAAATTTTATTTCATTTGATGAGCTCATATCACAACATGAGATAGGCAGCAATAAATTCCTAGAATATCAACAACTTAAGTCTATAATAAGAAAGAAATATATCCTCCACCAACCAGACTTACAACTCCCGATTAGGGTAGCAGAATTTCTAAGCATCTGCACCCCAAAACTACTATCAAAAATATATAAAGTATTGTGAGGGAGAAAGTGGGCAACCCGGTCTTGTACCTCTCTGCAGACTGAAGCTTGGAGAAGTTTGATCATTTGTCCTGACACTTGCATTTGGGGAGCTATATAATATCCTTATCCAGTTGATGAAGTGTGACCCAAACCCGAACTGGTAGAACTGGGAGCACGGCCCTCTGGGCAGCCTACATACCCAAAGAGCCCCGCCCACCAGATGCCACTCAGTGCAACCACCTAGTGTGTATGTGTGTGTTTGATAAGTAGTGATGTCTAAGGTGTAATTAAAAAAGGGGTGGGGAACTGCAGAGTGCAGCCAAGGGGACCGCCTACGTGGCCCCATCCACTACACCCCACAGAACACACACGCCCCCAAAACCCTTCATGTGTGAGTGTGTGCTGTGTACAGGAGCCAAAAGGGAGAGGGGTATGGGGATATACACCGGGAGAGCTAGTCTCCCCCAGAGAGGGCAGCCAGGGACTGGCTGCAATAGGCACCCGCTACCTCGGACCCAACACATCAGGACATCAAGAGGGCCTGATGTCCACCAGGCTCGGGGCTTGCAGCGACCATATTCCGGGAGCTACTGTACCCCCAGAAAGTACCCACCCCGTCCAACCCCACTCAACCAACCCCATCCCACCCCGGAGGACCTCTACAAAAAAACAAACAAACAACAACAAACAAACCACCCGGTCACACCAGACGCAGCAGCCCGGGCCTGAGACCCACCATCACCCAGGCCCCCCCCTCAACAGGGGAAAAGCACCCCCCCCCACCGCACGCCCCAACACCCTAAAGAAAACAACCACCTGCGGATACCCTGGAGGTCCCAGAGCAACAAGCCTGGCACCAGGACCTGCACCAACCCACCCATACTGTGGCATGTCCAGGGCAACCCAGCCCCCCCGGGCGCAAGGCAGCGCCCAGCCACCAGGGCCCAGGCCCAGCACCACCACCCATGCCAGAGCGGCCCAGCCACCCGGTACAGAGCCAGCAGCCACCACCCCAAGGCCCCTAAGGGACCCCGCCCCACACAGCAAGACAGCCCCACCCGCAAGCCCCCAAAACTGCCCTCCAAGCCCGACACACAGTCCCCCCCAGCAATGACCAACCCGGTCCCCACGACCCGTGAGACCACCAGACGCCCAAAGCCACACAGCCCCCCCCCAGCACACACCCAACCGCCCAGAGCGACGGGACAGCAACCCACCACCACCACTATGTGATAAAGCTAATCAGCGGGGACCAGAGAGAATGAAATTCAGCCAATTGATGTTTTGAGGAGGCAGACATTGTTTCCATGCTAATATAATCTAAAACAACATTTCTAAACTGCTTAATACACAGACTGTTTTTCGCTTTCCAGTTCATGAGAATAGTTTTCTTTGCGATACATAACACTGCGAGGACCATGCAAACAAGCAGAGAAAAAACAAACACACAAACAAACAAAAACAAGCACAAGTAGTGGCAATCGCATACAACACAACTGTGCATATAGATGACCTGAGGCGACATGGTAATACATCAACTGCTACTGGACTAATGAATGTGTATTGTGTGTGTGTGTGTGTGTGTGTGAGAACATGCAACACCCATGGCACAGGACCTACATGATAACCGTTCTTACTTATGAGTGTATAAGTGTACACGGCCACAATCCACAGCCCCCCCAAGCAATCAGAAACAGGCAGAGAGGCCCACAAGACCCAGGCCACCAGCAGCCCCCACGGAGCACAGAACCCAGGATGCCCACCGCAGGGACAACCACGCATCCACCCAGAAGACAGCAGTGGAAGCCCCCGGACAGAGCCCCCATAAGCATAGGGCAGAGGCGCCCGGGAGCCAGGGGCAACAGCCCACCGACCCCACCAGGCCCCAGCCGCCCAGACATGGGCCGTGCACCGGACCCGGCCCCAGGAGCCCGAGCGCCCCAAAACCCCCCGGCAGAGGCCCCACCCAATACCCGGGAGGGCCAAGCGCCCCAGACAGCCACGCAGTGGGTCAGCGCCTGCCCCAGTGCCCCTGGCCAAGAGCCCTGGCAGTCAGGACGTGCCCACAGGTGGGTGAAGTCGCGAGGAGTGGGGAGAGGCAACGCCGCCCCCCCATTGGGAGAAGCACAGGCAGGCCAGGCGACAGCAAGTCCCAGACCCAGGCCCAATCATCACCACACACACTTTCACGTCCCATACATCCACACGTCATCCCTCCCTTGACTCCGCTGGGGTCTAGCACAGTGGGCACACCATGGGGCCAGCAGCCCCCCAGCCACCACAGACCCTGAACCAGCAGAATAATTAATTCCTCCTGGCCACTCCTTCCCGAGCAGCAACCAGGAAGCAGGGGTGTGAGAAGACCCCTCCCCTCACCCTTCTGGCTCTTCAATATTTTCTAATAGTGAGCGATTAAAATTGAGGGGCAGCCAACCTTGTAGAACTGGGAGGGCGGCCCTCTGGGCAGCCTACATACCCAAAGAGCCCCGTCCACCAGATGCCACTCAGTGCAACCACCCCCCAAGACGTAATGTGTGTGTGTGTGTGTGTTTGATAAGTAGTGATGTCTAAGGTGTAATTAAAACAGGGGCGGGGAACTGCAGAGTGCAGCCAAGGGGACCACCTACGTGGCCCCATCCACTACACCCCACAGAACACACACGCCCCCCAAAACCCTTCATGTGTGAGTGTGTGCTGTGTACAGGAGCCAAAAGGGAGAGGGTATGGGGATATACACCGGGAGAGCTACTCTCCCCCGGAGAGGGCAGCCAGGGACTGGCAGCAATAGGCACCCCCGCTACCTGGGACCCAGCACAGGGCAGGAGGGCCTGATGTCCACCAGGCTCGGGGCCTGCAGCGACCATATTCCGGGAGCTACTGTACCCCCAGAAGGTACCCACCCCGCCCCACCCCACTCAACCCAACCCCACCCCGGAGGACCTCTACAAACAAACACACAAACAACAACAAACAAACCACCCGGTCACACCAGACGCAGCAGCCCGGGCCTGAGACCCACCATCACCCTGGCCCCCCCCCATCAGGGGAAAAGCAACCCCCCCACCGCACGCCCCAACACCCTAAAGAAAACAACCACCTGCGGACACCCTGGAGGTCCCAGAGCAACAAGCCTGGCACCAGGACCTGCACTAACCCACCCATACTGTGGCATGTCCAGGGCAACCCAGCCCCCCCGGGCGCAAGGCAGCGCCCAGCCACCAGGGCCCAGGCCCAGCACCACCACCCACGCCAGAGCGGCCCAGCCACCCGGTATAGAGCCAGCAGCCACCACCCCAAGGCCCCTAAGGGACCCCGCCCCACACAGCAAGACAGCCCCACCCGCAAGCCCCCAAAACTGCCCTCCAAGCCCGACACACAGTCCCCCCCAGCAATGACCAACCCGGTCCCCACGACCCGAGAGACCACCAGACGCCCGAAGCCACACAGTTAATCAGCGGGGACCAGAGAGAATGAAATTCAGCCAATTGATGTTTTAAGGAGGCAGACATTGTTTCCATGCTAATATAATCTAAAAGAACATTTCTAAACAGGTTAATACACAGATTATTCTTCACTTTCCAGTTCATGACAATAGTTTTCTTTGCGATACATAACACTGTGAGGACCATGTGTGCTGAGTTAATTTCCATGTTGATGTTGTCTAAGTCACCCAGCATGCAGGAATGCTACACTTTAGCCACGTTGATAGGTCCGTACACACTTCAAACCAGAACTTCTGGACAGGCGCACAAAACCACAAAGCGTGTGCATAATCATCAGGTGTGTTATCTGTGCAATGTGAGCAGATGTTAGAGTGTGTTAGACCCATCCTGAACATCCTTTGTCCTGTATAGTGTGTTCTATGAAGAATTTTGTATTGTATGAGCTGTAAATTAGGATTTCGAGTCATTCTAAAGGTGTTCAAACATATTTGTGGCCAGAAGCTGTGTGGTTCATCTATTGGGCTAGGTTTAAACCATTTTGATATATACTGTAACCTATTGGCTAAGGAATAGCGCTGAAAATGAGGTAAATCTAATCAACCACTTTCCTTGGTTTTCTGTAGCGTTTTTAAACTAATACGTGGTGGTTTGTTTTTCCACAGAAATTTGGAGATGCATTAATCTAGTGACTTAAACCAAGTAGCAGATGGTTTTATGGGGATCATTGAGAACAAATAGTTAACTTTTGGTAGTATCATCATTTTAATGGTTGTAACTCTCCCCATAAGTGATATAGGTAAGGACTTCCAACGAGAGAGATCGTCCTCTACTGTCTTTAATAATTGCACATAATTTAGCTTTGTTAGCTCTGAGAGCCTGGAGGAAATGTTTATGCCTAAATATCTAATATTTCCTGACTGTAAAGTGATCGCAGGTATATTCTGGACCCTACAGTTAATGGGCAGAACTGTGGTCTTAGACCAATTGATAGAGTAGTCAGAAAGTGCTGAGAATTTATTTATGAGTGTGATCGTGTGAGTGAGAGATGTCTGTGAGTTGTGGAGGAAAAGTAATACATCATCAGCATAAAGACTTATTTTATGCTCAATATTTTGGGGTTGGATGCCTTTAATATTTCTATCTTGTCTGATAGCAGCTGCAAAAGGTTCGATGAAAATAGCAAAAAGTGATGGAGAAAGTGGGCAACCCTGTCTTGTACCTCTCTGCAGACTGAAGCTTGGAGAAGTTTGATCATTTGTCCTGACACTTGCATTTGGGGAGCTATATAATATCCTTATCCAGTTGATGAAGTGTGACCCAAACCCGAATTTTTTTAATGCTGCGAATAAAAATTTCCAGTTCACTCGATCAAATGCTTTTTCTGCATCTAGAGAGACTATTGTGGTTTCCAGGTTGTCGATGGTAGAATAGTCTATGAGATTAATTAGCCTGCGAGTGTTAGTGGATGATCGTCTACCCTTTATGAAACCTGTCTGGTCAGGATGTATTATAAGTGGAGTTATTTTTTCTATTCTTTTGGCGAGGACTTTACAAATTATTTTGAGGTCTGCATTTATTAGAGATATTGGGCGGTAGCTGGATGGAAGTATGGGGTCTTTTCCTGGTTTCTGTAGCAGGATAATGTTAGCAGAGTTCATGTGTGGGGATAATCTGCCATTCTGCTTAACTTGTAATACCATTTTGTGAAATGCAGTGCCAAAACAGTCCACAATTCTTTGTAGAACTCTGCTGGAAAACCATCTGGTGGCCACCCGGGGCTTTGTTACTAGGCATATGTTGAAGGGCTTCATGGAGTTCTCCTATTGAGAGAGGTGAATCCAGAGCCATTGCCTGTTCGGTTTGTAATTTTGGAAGGTTGATATTACTAAGAAACTGATCTATGTTACTGTCTGATGGATCATTTTGTGATGAATATAAGGTTTTATAGAAGTCCCTAAAAGCATTGTTGATTTCATGGGTGACATTTCTTTTTCAGTCTTTAACAGAAGTGATTGTTGTTTTCTCTTTATTTCTCTTTAGAAAATGGATTTTGGTGTCTGAAATATCCCTCATCAAGGAACTGCTAACTATGAATTCCTTCACTTAAACCAAGTTAAAACTGCTTTGTCCTTCATATTTATCCACGTCTACGCTGGTTTCAATGATAAACTTCTTTATATTACCTTATATGAGAAAGAACCACACTTGTTCTTCTAGATTCCGAAATTCGCTTTCTTTCAAGGAGATAGTGAAGATTTCAGATATTGCCATAAAATGAATTGCTTCACTCAAACCAAGTTAAAACTGCTTTGTCCTTCATATTTGTCAATGTTTAAGATGGTTTCAAACATAAATTTCTTTTTATAATCTTGTATGAGAAAAAAACACATGTTTGAGCAATACACTCCTTATGAGGAGTAATGCACGTTTCAGGATTTTGCTGTAAAATGAAATCCTTCACTTCAACCAAGTTAAAACTGCTTTGTCCTTCTTATTTATCCATGTCTAAGCTGGTTTCGAGTATAAACTTCTTTATATTACCTTATATGAGAAAGAACCACACTTGTTCTTCTAGAATCCGAAATTCGCTTTCTTTCAAGGAGATAGTGAAGATTTCAGATATTGCCATAAAATGAATTGCTTCACTCAAACCAAGTTAAAACTGCTTTGTCCTTCATATTTGTCAATGTTTAAGATGGTTTCAAACATAAATTTCTTTTTATAATCTTGTATGAGAAAAAAACAACACATGTTTGAGCAATACACTCCTTATGAGGAGTTATGCACGATTCAGGATTTTGCTGTAAAATGAATTCCTTCACTTCAACCAAGTTAAAACTGCTTTGTCCTTCTTATTTATCCATGTCTAAGCTGGTTTCAAGTATAAACTTCTTTATATTACCTTATATGAGAAAGAACCACACTTGTTCTTCTGGAATCCGAAATTCGCTTTCTTTTAAGTAGATAGTCAAGATTTCAGATATTGCCATAAAATTAATTGCTTCACTCAAACCAAGTTAAAACTGCTTTGTCCTTCATATTTGTCCATGTTTAAGCTGGTTTCAAACATAAACTTCTTTGTATAACCTTGTATGAGAAAGAACCACACTTATGGTTGAGCAATACGCTCTTTATGAGGATTTAGCTGTAAAATGAATTCCTTCACTTTTTTCCCTTGTTCTGTTCAGCATTATGGCAGCAGAATTGTGAATACCTTTTATGCCAAACTGATTTGCTTTGCCAAGGGAAGTTTTATAAATGTAAAGCTCCCCTTGATGCCCATTTATTTATTTCTTGTTATATATAACATGTAATGGAACTGAACCGGACCGGGGGAAAAGGAAAGAAGAGGAAACAGAACAAAAAAAGAAACAAAAACCAGACAACCAGCTGCTACACCTGTAAAAAAACAAAACAGACAATAATCCATGGTCTCTGTTGCGAATCCAGCCTTTGCGCCACCAGGAGCACCTGAAAGCAGACAAGCAGAGAACAAACAACAACAAGCACAAGTAGTGGCAATCGCATACAACACAACTGTGGATATAGATGACCTGAGGCGACATGGTAATACATCAACTGCTACTGGACTAATGAATGTGTGTTGTGTGTGTGTGTGTGGGGGGAACATGCAACACCCATGGCACAGGACCTACATGATAACCGTGCTTAGTTATGAGTGCCACAATCCACAGCCCCCCCCAAGCAATCAGAAGCAGGCAGAGAGGCCCACAAGACCCAGGCCACCAGCAGCCCCCACGGAGCACAGAACCCAGGATGCCCACCGCAGGGACAACCACGGATCCACCCAGTAGACAGCAGTGGAAGCCCCCGGACAGAGCCCCCATAAGCATAGGGCAGAGGCCCCCCGGGAACCAGGGACAACAGCCCACCGACCCCACCAGGCCACGGACCCGGGCCCCAGGAACCCAAAACGCCCCAAAACCCCCCGGCAGAGGCCCCACCCAATACCCGGGAGGGCCAAGCACCACAGACAGCCACGCAGTGGGTCAAGCGCCTGCCCCAGCTTCCCTGGCCAAGTTACTGGGAGTCACGACGTGCCCACAGGTGGGTGAAGTTGCGAGCAGTGGGGAGAGGCAACGCCGCCCCCCTATTGGGAGAAGCACAGGCAGGCTAGGCGATGGCAAGTCCCAGACCCAGGCCCAATCATCACCACACACACTTTGACGTCCCATACATCCACACATCCACACGTCCTCCCTCCCTTGACTCCGCTGGGGTGTAGCGCAGCGGGCACACAGCGTGCTGTGTACAGGAGCCAAAAGGGAGAGGGGTATGGGGATATACACCGGGGGACTGGCTGCAATATGCACCCCCACTACCTGGGACCCAACACAGGGCAGGAGGGCCTGATGTCCACCAGGCTCGGGGCCTGCAGCGACTGTATCCCCAGAAGGTACGCACCCAACCCCACCCCACTCAACCCAACCCCACCCCACTCCGGAGGACCTCTACAAACAAACAAACAAACAACAACAAACAAACCACCCGGTCACACCAGACGCAGCAGCCCGGGCCTGAGATCCACCATCACCCAGGCCACCCCCCCAACAGGGGAAAAGCACAACGCCCACCGCACGCCCCAACACCCTAAAGAAAACAACCACCTGCGGACACCCTGGAGGTCCCAGAGCAACAAGCCTGGCACCAGGACCTGCACCAACCCACCCATACTCCATGAAGCCCTTCAACATATGCCTAGTAACAAAGCCCCGGGTGGCCACCAGATGGTTTTCCAGCAGAGTTCTACAAAGAATTTTGGACTGTTTTGGCACCTGCATTTCACAAAATGGTATTACAAGTTAAGCAGAATGGCAGATTATCCCCACACATGAACTCTGCTAACATTATCCTGCTACAGAAACTAGGAAAAGACCCCATACTTCCATCCAGCTACCGCCCAATAACTCTAATAAATGCAGACCTCAAAATAATTTGTAAAGCCCTCGCCAAAAGAATAGAAAAAATAACTGCACTTATAATACATCCTGACTAGACAGGTTTCATAAAGGGTAGACACTCATCCACTAACACTCACAGGCTAATTAATCTCATAGACGATTCTACCATCGACAACCTGGAAACCACAATAGTCTCTCTAGATGCAGAAAAAGCATTTGATCGAGTGAACTGGAAATTTTTATTCGCAGCATTAAAAAAATTCGGGTTTGGGTCACACTTCATCAACTGGATAAGGATATTATATAGCTCCTCAAATGCAAGTGTCAGGACAAATGATCAAACTTCTCCAAGCTTCAGTCTGCAGAGAGGTACAAGACAGGGTTGCCCACTTTCTCCATCACTTTTTGCTATTTTCATCGAACCTTTAGCAGCTGCTAACAGACAAGATAGAAATATTAAAGGCATCCAACCCCAAAATAATTGAGCATAAAATAAGTCTTTATGCTGATGATGTATTACTTTTCCTCCACAACTCACAGACGTCTCTCACTCACACGATCACACTCATAAATAAATTCTCAGCACTTTCTGACTACTCTATCAATTGGTCTAAGACCACAGTTCTGCCCATTAACTGTAGGGTCCAGAATATACATGCGATCACTTTACAGTCAGGAAATATTAGATATTTAGGCATAAACATTTCCTCCAGGCTCTCAGAGCTAACAAAGCTAAATTATGTGCAATTATTAAAGACAGTAGAGGACGATCTCTCTTGTTGGAAGTTCTTAGCTATATCACTTATGGGGAGAGTTACAACCATTAAAATGATGATACTACCAAAAGTTAACTATTTGTTCTCAATGATCCCCATAAAACCACCTGCTACTTGGTTTAAGTTACTAGATTCATGCATCTCCAAATTTCTGTGGAAAAACAAACCACCACGTATTAGTTTAAAAACGCTACAGAAAACCAAGGAAAGTGGTGGATTAGATTTACCTCATTTTCAGCGCTATTCCTTAGCCAATAGGTTACAGTATATATCAAAATGGTTTAAACCTAGCCCAATAGATGAACCATGGACAAATATAGAACAAGCATTGTGTGATAATCTGGAAATCTCTGACCTGCCACTTATTAGTCAAAACGTAAAAAAATCACAAATGTTTTAAAAGCATTAACATCAGCACCTCTCTGACAGCCTGGTGGGAATTTCTAAAAATAACAAAGTCTTCACTTGTCCCGTGTAAGCTTACACCCATCTGGAACAATCCTGACATCCTGCAAAACAAAAAAATGCTAAACTTTACTCTGTGGAAGATCAAAGGAATCAAACATCTGGAACATATAATCCAAAATGGAAATTTTATTTCATTTGATGAGCTCATATCACAACATGAGATAGGCAGCAATAAATTCCTAGAATATCAACAACTTAAGTCTATAATAAGAAAGAAATATATCCTCCACCAACCAGACTTACAACTCCCGATTAGGGTAGCAGAATTTCTAAGCATCTGCACCCCAAAACTACTATCAAAAATATATAAAGTATTGTGAGGGAGAAAGTGGGCAACCCGGTCTTGTACCTCTCTGCAGACTGAAGCTTGGAGAAGTTTGATCATTTGTCCTGACACTTGCATTTGGGGAGCTATATAATATCCTTATCCAGTTGATGAAGTGTGACCCAAACCCGAACTGGTAGAACTGGGAGCACGGCCCTCTGGGCAGCCTACATACCCAAAGAGCCCCGCCCACCAGATGCAACTCAGTGCAACCACCCCGCAAGACCTAATGTGTATGTGTGTGTTTGATAAGTAGTGATGTCTAAGGTGTAATTAAAACAGGGGTGGGGAACTGCAGAGTGCAGCCAAGGGGACCGCCTACGTGGCCCCATCCACTACACCCCACAGAACACACACGCCCCCAAAACCCTTCAGGTGTGAGTGTGTGCTGTGTACAGGAGCCAAAAGGGAGAGGGGTATGGGGATATACACTGGGACAGCTAGTCTCCCCCAGAGAGGGCAGCCAGGGACTGGCTGCAATAGGCACCCGCTACCTCGGACCCAACACATCAGGACATCAAGAGGGCCTGATGTCCACCAGGCTCGGGGCTTGCAGCGACCATATTCCGGGAGCTACTGTACCCCCAGAAAGTACCCACCCCGTCCAACCCCACTCAACCCAACACCATCCCACCCCGGAGGACCTCTACAAAAAAACAAACAAACAACAACAAACAAACCACCCGGTCACACCAGACGCAGCAGCCCGGGCCTGAGACCCACCATCACCCAGGCCCCCCCCTCAACAGGGGAAAAGCACCCCCCCCCACCGCACGCCCCAACACCCTAAAGAAAACAACCACCTGCGGATACCCTGGAGGTCCCAGAGCAACAAGCCTGGCACCAGGACCTGCACCAACCCACCCATACTGTGGCATGTCCAGGGCAACCCAGCCCCCCCGGGCGCAAGGCAGCGCCCAGCCACCAGGGCCCAGGCCCAGCACCACCACCCACGCCAGAGCGGCCCAGCCACCCGGTACAGAGCCAGCAGCCACCACCCCAAGGCCCCTAAGGGACCCCGCCCCACACAGCAAGACAGCCCCACCCGCAAGCCCCCAAAACTGCCCTCCAAGCCCGACACACAGTCCCCCCCAGCAATGACCAACCCGGTCCCCACGACCCGAGAGACCACCAGACACCCAAAGCCACACAGCCCCCCCCCCCCAGCACACACCCAACCGCCCAGAGCGACGGTACAGCAACCCACCACCACCACTATGTGATAAAGCTAATCAACGGGGACCAGAGAGAATGAAATTCAGCCAATTGATGTTTTGAGGAGGCAGACATTGTTTCCATGCTAATATAATCTAAAATAACATTTCTAAACTGCTTAATACACAGACTGTTTTTCGCTTTCCAGTTCATGAGAATAGTTTTCTTTGCGATACATAACACTGCGAGGACCATGCAAACAAGCAGAGAAAAAACAAACACACAAACAAACAAAAACAAGCACAAGTAGTGGCAATCGCATACAACACAACTGTGCATATAGATGACCTGAGGCGACATGGTAATACATCAACTGCTACTGGACTAATGAATGTGTATTGTGTGTGTGTGTGTGAGAACATGCAACACCCATGGCACAGGACCTACATGATAACCGTTCTTACTTATGAGTGTATAAGTGTACACGGCCACAATCCACAGCCCCCCCAAGCAATCAGAAACAGGCAGAGAGGCCCACAAGACCCAGGCCACCAGCAGCCCCCACGGAGCACAGAACCCAGGATGCCCACCACAGGGACAACCACGCATCCACCCAGAAGACAGCAGTGGAAGCCCCCGGACAGAGCCCCCATAAGCATAGGGCAGAGGCGCCCGGGAGCCAGGGGCAACAGCCCACCGACCCCACCAGGCCCCAGCCGCCCAGACATGGGCCGTGCACCGGACCCGGCCCCAGGAGCCCGAGCGCCCCAAAACCCCCCGGCAGAGGCCCCACCCAATACCCGGGAGGGCCAAGCGCCCCAGACAGCCACGCAGTGGGTCAGCGCCTGCCCCAGTGCCCCTGGCCAAGAGCCCTGGCAGTCAAGACGTGCCCACAGGTGGGTGAAGTCGCGAGGAGTGGGGAGAGGCAACGCCGCCCCCCCATTGGGAGAAGCACAGGCAGGCCAGGCGACAGCAAGTCCCAGACCCAGGCCCAATCATCACCACACACACTTTCACGTCCCATACATCCACACATCCACACGTCATCCCTCCCTTGACTCCGCTGGGGTCTAGCACAGTGGGCACACCATGGGGCCAGCAGCCCCCCAGCCACCACAGACCCTGAACCAGCAGAATAATTAATTCCTCCTGGCCACTCCTTCCCGAGCAGCAACCAGGAAGCAGGGGTGTGAGAAGACCCCTCCCCTCACCCTTCTGGCTCTTCAATATTTTCTAATAGTGAGCGATTAAAATTGAGGGGCAGCCAACCTTGTAGAACTGGGAGCGCGGCCCTCTGGGCAGCCTACATACCCAAAGAGCCCCGTCCACCAGATGCCACTCAGTGCAACCACCCCCCAAGACCTAATGTGTGTGTGTGTGTGTGTTTGATAAGTAGTGATGTCTAAGGTGTAATTAAAACAGGGGCGGGGAACTGCAGAGTGCAGCCAAGGGGACCACCTACGTGGCCCCATCCAATACACCCCACAGAACACACACGCCCCCAAAACTCTTCATGTGTGAGTGTGTGCTGTGTACAGGAGCCAAAAGGGAGAGGGGTATGGGGATATACACTGGGAGAGCTAGTCTCCCCCAGAGAGGGCAGCCAGGGACTGGCTGCAATAGGCACCCGCTACCTCGGACCCAACACATCAGGACATCAAGAGGGCCTGATGTCCACCAGGCTCGGGGCTTGCAGCGACCATATTCCGGGAGCTACTGTACCCCCAGAAAGTACCCACCCCGTCCAACCCCACTCAACCAACCCCATCCCACCCCGGAGGACCTCTACAAAAAAACAAACAAACAACAACAAACAAACCACCCGGTCACACCAGACGCAGCAGCCCGGGCCTGAGACCCACCATCACCCAGGCCCCCCCCTCAACAGGGGAAAAGGACCCCCCCCCCCACCGCACTTCCCAACACCCTAAAGAAAACAACCACCTGCGGATACCCTGGAGGTCCCAGAGCAACAAGCCTGGCACCAGGACCTGCACCAACCCACCCATACTCCATGAAGCCCTTCAACATATGCCTAGTAACAAAGCCCCGGGTGGCCACCAGATGGTTTTCCAGCAGAGTTCTACAAAGAATTTTGGACTGTTTTGGCACCTGCATTTCACAAAATGGTATTACAAGTTAAGCAGAATGGCAGATTATCCCCACACATGAACTCTGCTAACATTATCCTGCTACAGAAACTAGGAAAAGACCCCATACTTCCATCCAGCTACCGCCCAATAACTCTAATAAATGCAGACCTCAAAATAATTTGTAAAGCCCTCGCCAAAAGAATAGAAAAAATAACTGCACTTATAATACATCCTGACTAGACAGGTTTCATAAAGGGTAGACACTCATCCACTAACACTCACAGGCTAATTAATCTCATAGACGATTCTACCATCGACAACCTGGAAACCACAATAGTCTCTCTAGATGCAGAAAAAGCATTTGATCGAGTGAACTGGAAATTTTTATTCGCAGCATTAAAAAAATTCGGGTTTGGGTCACACTTCATCAACTGGATAAGGATATTATATAGCTCCTCAAATGCAAGTGTCAGGACAAATGATCAAACTTCTCCAAGCTTCAGTCTGCAGAGAGGTACAAGACAGGGTTGCCCACTTTCTCCATCACTTTTTGCTATTTTCATCGAACCTTTAGCAGCTGCTAACAGACAAGATAGAAATATTAAAGGCATCCAACCCCAAAATAATTGAGCATAAAATAAGTCTTTATGCTGATGATGTATTACTTTTCCTCCACAACTCACAGACGTCTCTCACTCACACGATCACACTCATAAATAAATTCTCAGCACTTTCTGACTACTCTATCAATTGGTCTAAGACCACAGTTCTGCCCATTAACTGTAGGGTCCAGAATATACATGCGATCACTTTACAGTCAGGAAATATTAGATATTTAGGCATAAACATTTCCTCCAGGCTCTCAGAGCTAACAAAGCTAAATTATGTGCAATTATTAAAGACAGTAGAGGACGATCTCTCTTGTTGGAAGTTCTTAGCTATATCACTTATGGGGAGAGTTACAACCATTAAAATGATGATACTACCAAAAGTTAACTATTTGTTCTCAATGATCCCCATAAAACCACCTGCTACTTGGTTTAAGTCACTAGATTCATGCATCTCCAAATTTCTGTGGAAAAACAAACCACCACGTATTAGTTTAAAAACGCTACAGAAAACCAAGGAAAGTGGTGGATTAGATTTACCTCATTTTCAGCGCTATTCCTTAGCCAATAGGTTACAGTATATATCAAAATGGTTTAAACCTAGCCCAATAGATGAACCATGGACAAATATAGAACAAGCATTGTGTGATAATCTGGAAATCTCTGACCTGCCACTTATTAGTCAAAACGTAAAAAAATCACAAATGTTTTAAAAGCATTAACATCAGCACCTCTCTGACAGCCTGGTGGGAATTTCTAAAAATAACAAAGTCTTCACTTGTCCCGTGTAAGCTTACACCCATCTGGAACAATCCTGACATCCTGCAAAACAAAAAAATGCTAAACTTTACTCTGTGGAAGATCAAAGGAATCAAACATCTGGAACATATAATCCAAAATGGAAATTTTATTTCATTTGATGAGCTCATATCACAACATGAGATAGGCAGCAATAAATTCCTAGAATATCAACAACTTAAGTCTATAATAAGAAAGAAATATATCCTCCACCAACCAGACTTACAACTCCCGATTAGGGTAGCAGAATTTCTAAGCATCTGCACCCCAAAACTACTATCAAAAATATATAAAGTATTGTGAGGGAGAAAGTGGGCAACCCGGTCTTGTACCTCTCTGCAGACTGAAGCTTGGAGAAGTTTGATCATTTGTCCTGACACTTGCATTTGGGGAGCTATATAATATCCTTATCCAGTTGATGAAGTGTGACCCAAACCCGAACTGGTAGAACTGGGAGCACGGCCCTCTGGGCAGCCTACATACCCAAAGAGCCCCGCCCACCAGATGCAACTCAGTGCAACCACCCCGCAAGACCTAATGTGTATGTGTGTGTTTGATAAGTAGTGATGTCTAAGGTGTAATTAAAACAGGGGTGGGGAACTGCAGAGTGCAGCCAAGGGGACCGCCTACGTGGCCCCATCCACTACACCCCACAGAACACACACGCCCCCAAAACCCTTCAGGTGTGAGTGTGTGCTGTGTACAGGAGCCAAAAGGGAGAGGGGTATGGGGATATACACTGGGACAGCTAGTCTCCCCCAGAGAGGGCAGCCAGGGACTGGCTGCAATAGGCACCCGCTACCTCGGACCCAACACATCAGGACATCAAGAGGGCCTGATGTCCACCAGGCTCGGGGCTTGCAGCGACCATATTCCGGGAGCTACTGTACCCCCAGAAAGTACCCACCCCGTCCAACCCCACTCAACCCAACACCATCCCACCCCGGAGGACCTCTACAAAAAAACAAACAAACAACAACAAACAAACCACCCGGTCACACCAGACGCAGCAGCCCGGGCCTGAGACCCACCATCACCCAGGCCCCCCCCTCAACAGGGGAAAAGCACCCCCCCCCACCGCACGCCCCAACACCCTAAAGAAAACAACCACCTGCGGATACCCTGGAGGTCCCAGAGCAACAAGCCTGGCACCAGGACCTGCACCAACCCACCCATACTGTGGCATGTCCAGGGCAACCCAGCCCCCCCGGGCGCAAGGCAGCGCCCAGCCACCAGGGCCCAGGCCCAGCACCACCACCCACGCCAGAGCGGCCCAGCCACCCGGTACAGAGCCAGCAGCCACCACCCCAAGGCCCCTAAGGGACCCCGCCCCACACAGCAAGACAGCCCCACCCGCAAGCCCCCAAAACTGCCCTCCAAGCCCGACACACAGTCCCCCCCAGCAATGACCAACCCGGTCCCCACGACCCGAGAGACCACCAGACACCCAAAGCCACACAGCCCCCCCCCCCCAGCACACACCCAACCGCCCAGAGCGACGGTACAGCAACCCACCACCACCACTATGTGATAAAGCTAATCAACGGGGACCAGAGAGAATGAAATTCAGCCAATTGATGTTTTGAGGAGGCAGACATTGTTTCCATGCTAATATAATCTAAAATAACATTTCTAAACTGCTTAATACACAGACTGTTTTTCGCTTTCCAGTTCATGAGAATAGTTTTCTTTGCGATACATAACACTGCGAGGACCATGCAAACAAGCAGAGAAAAAACAAACACACAAACAAACAAAAACAAGCACAAGTAGTGGCAATCGCATACAACACAACTGTGCATATAGATGACCTGAGGCGACATGGTAATACATCAACTGCTACTGGACTAATGAATGTGTATTGTGTGTGTGTGTGTGAGAACATGCAACACCCATGGCACAGGACCTACATGATAACCGTTCTTACTTATGAGTGTATAAGTGTACACGGCCACAATCCACAGCCCCCCCAAGCAATCAGAAACAGGCAGAGAGGCCCACAAGACCCAGGCCACCAGCAGCCCCCACGGAGCACAGAACCCAGGATGCCCACCACAGGGACAACCACGCATCCACCCAGAAGACAGCAGTGGAAGCCCCCGGACAGAGCCCCCATAAGCATAGGGCAGAGGCGCCCGGGAGCCAGGGGCAACAGCCCACCGACCCCACCAGGCCCCAGCCGCCCAGACATGGGCCGTGCACCGGACCCGGCCCCAGGAGCCCGAGCGCCCCAAAACCCCCCGGCAGAGGCCCCACCCAATACCCGGGAGGGCCAAGCGCCCCAGACAGCCACGCAGTGGGTCAGCGCCTGCCCCAGTGCCCCTGGCCAAGAGCCCTGGCAGTCAAGACGTGCCCACAGGTGGGTGAAGTCGCGAGGAGTGGGGAGAGGCAACGCCGCCCCCCCATTGGGAGAAGCACAGGCAGGCCAGGCGACAGCAAGTCCCAGACCCAGGCCCAATCATCACCACACACACTTTCACGTCCCATACATCCACACATCCACACGTCATCCCTCCCTTGACTCCGCTGGGGTCTAGCACAGTGGGCACACCATGGGGCCAGCAGCCCCCCAGCCACCACAGACCCTGAACCAGCAGAATAATTAATTCCTCCTGGCCACTCCTTCCCGAGCAGCAACCAGGAAGCAGGGGTGTGAGAAGACCCCTCCCCTCACCCTTCTGGCTCTTCAATATTTTCTAATAGTGAGCGATTAAAATTGAGGGGCAGCCAACCTTGTAGAACTGGGAGCGCGGCCCTCTGGGCAGCCTACATACCCAAAGAGCCCCGTCCACCAGATGCCACTCAGTGCAACCACCCCCCAAGACCTAATGTGTGTGTGTGTGTGTGTTTGATAAGTAGTGATGTCTAAGGTGTAATTAAAACAGGGGCGGGGAACTGCAGAGTGCAGCCAAGGGGACCACCTACGTGGCCCCATCCAATACACCCCACAGAACACACACGCCCCCAAAACTCTTCATGTGTGAGTGTGTGCTGTGTACAGGAGCCAAAAGGGAGAGGGGTATGGGGATATACACTGGGAGAGCTAGTCTCCCCCAGAGAGGGCAGCCAGGGACTGGCTGCAATAGGCACCCGCTACCTCGGACCCAACACATCAAGACATCAAGAGGGCCTGATGTCCACCAGGCTCGGGGCTTGCAGCGACCATATTCCGGGAGCTACTGTACCCCCAGAAAGTACCCACCCCGTCCAACCCCACTCAACCCAACCCCATCCCAGCCCGGAGGACCTCTACAAAAAAACAAACAAACAACAACAAACAAACCACCCGGTCACACCAGACGCAGCAGCCCGGGCCTGAGACCCACCATCACCCAGGCCCCCCCCCTCAACAGGGGAAAAGCACCCCCCCCACCGCACGCCCCAACACCCTAAAGAAAACAACCACCTGCGGACACCCTGGAGGTCCCAGAGCAACAAGCCTGGCACCAGGACCTGCACCAACCCACCCATACTGTGGCATGTCCAGGGCAACCCAGCCACCAGGGCCCAGGCCCAGCACCACCACCCACGCCAGAGCGGCCCAGCCACCCGGTACAGAGCCAGCAGCCACCACCCCAAGGCCCCTAAGGGACCCCGCCCCACACAGCAAGACAGCCCCACCCGCAAGCCCCCAAAACTGCCCTCCAAGCCCGACACACAGTCCCCCCCAGCAATGACCAACCCGGTCCCCACGACCCGAGAGACCACCAGATGCCCAAAGCCACACAGCCCCCCCCCAGCACACACCCAACCGCCCAGAGCGACGGGACAGCAACCCACCACCACCACTATGTGATAAAGCTAATCAGCGGGGACCAGAGAGAATGAAATTCAGCCAATTGATGTTTTGAGGAGGCAGACATTGTTTCCATGCTAATATGATCTAAAATAACATTTCTAAACTGCTTAATACACAGACTGTTTTTCGCTTTCCAGTTCATGAGAATAGTTTTCTTTGCGATACATAACACTGCGAGGACCATGCAAACAAGCAGAGAAAAAACAAACACACAAACAAACAAAAACAAGCACAAGTAGTGGCAATCGCATACATCACAACTGTGCATATAGATGACCTGAGGCGACATGGTAATACATCAACTGCTACTGGACTAATGAATGTGTATTGTGTGTGTGTGTGTGAGAACATGCAACACCCATGGCACAGGACCTACATGATAACCGTTCTTACTTATGAGTGTATAAGTGTACACGGCCACAATCCACAGCCCCCCCAAGCAATCAGAAACAGGCAGAGAGGCCCACAAGACCCAGGCCACCAGCAGCCCCCACGGAGCACAGAACCCAGGATACCCACCGCAGGGACAACCACGCATCCACCCAGAAGACAGCAGTGGAAGCCCCCGGACAGAGCCCCCATAAGCATAGGGCAGAGGCGCCCGGGAGCCAGGGGCAACAGCCCACCGACCCCACCAGGCCCCAGCCGCCCAGACATGGGCCGTGCACCGGACCCGGCCCCAGGAGCCCGAGCGCCCCAAAACCCCCCGGCAGAGGCCCCACCCAATACCCGGGAGGGCCAAGCGCCCCAGACAGCCACGCAGTGGGTCAGCGCCTGTCCCAGTGCCCCTGGCCAAGAGCCCTGGCAGTCAAGACGTGCCCACAGGTGGGTGAAGTCGCGAGGAGTGGGGAGAGGCAACGCCGCCCCCCCATTGGGAGAAGCACAGGCAGGCCAGGCGACAGCAAGTCCCAGACCCAGGCCCAATCATCACCACACACACTTTCACGTCCCATACATCCACACATCCACACGTCATCCCTCCCTTGACTCCGCTGGGGTCTAGCACAGTGGGCACACCATGGGGCCAGCAGCCCCCCAGCCACCACAGACCCTGAACCAGCAGAATAATTAATTCCTCCTGGCCACTCCTTCCCGAGCAGCAACCAGGAAGCAGGGGTGTGAGAAGACCCCTCCCCTCACCCTTCTGGCTCTTCAATATTTTCTAATAGTGAGCGATTAAAATTGAGGGGCAGCCAACCTTGTAGAACTGGGAGCGCGGCCCTCTGGGCAGCCTACATACCCAAAGAGCCCCGTCCACCAGATGCCACTCAGTGCAACCACCCCCCAAGACCTAATGTGTGTGTGTGTTTGATAAGTAGTGATGTCTAAGGTGTAATTAAAACAGGGGTGGGGAACTGCAGAGTGCAGCCAAGGGGACCGCCTACGTGGCCCCATCCACTACACCCCACAGAACACACACGCCCCCAAAACCCTTCATGTGTGAGTGTGTGCTGTGTACAGGAGCCAAAAGGGAGAGGGGTATGGGAATATACACTGGGAGAGCTAGTCTCCCCCAGAGAGGGCAGCCAGGGACTGGCTGCAATAGGCACCCGCTACCTCGGACCCAACACATCAGGACATCAAGAGGGCCTGATGTCCACCAGGCTCGGGGCTTGCAGCGACCATATTCCGGGAGCTACTGTACCCCCAGAAAGTACCCACCCCGTCCAACCCCACTCAACCCAACACCATCCCACCCCGGAGGAACTTTACAAAAAAACAAACAAACAACAACAAACAAACCACCCGGTCACACCAGACGCAGCAGCCCGGGCCTGAGACCCACCATCACCCAGGCCCCCCCCTCAACAGGGGAAAAGGACCCCCCCCCCCACCGCACGCCCCAACACCCTAAAGAAAACAACCACCTGCGGATACCCTGGAGGTCCCAGAGCAACAAGCCTGGCACCAGGACCTGCACCAACCCACCCATACTGTGGCATGCCCAGGGCAACCCAGCCCCCCCGGGCGCAAGGCAGCGCCCAGCCACCAGGGCCCAGGCCCAGCACCACCACCCACGCCAGAGCGGCCCAGCCACCCGGTACAGAGCCAGCAGCCACCACCCCAAGGCCCCTAAGGGACCCCGCCCCACACAGCAAGACAGCCCCACCCGCAAGCCCCCAAAACTGCCCTCCAAGCCCGACACACAGTCCCCCCCAGCAATGACCAACCCGGTCCCCACGACCCGAGAGACCACCAGATGCCCAAAGCCACACAGCCCCCCCCCAGCACACACCCAACCGCCCAGAGCGACGGTACAGCAACCCACCACCACCACTATGTGATAAAGCTAATCAGCGGGGACCAGAGAGAATGAAATTCAGCCAATTGATGTTTTGAGGAGGCAGACATTGTTTCCATGCTAATATGATCTAAAATAACATTTCTAAACTGCTTAATACACAGACTGTTTTTCGCTTTCCAGTTCATGAGAATAGTTTTCTTTGCGATACATAACACTGCGAGGACCATGCAAACAAGCAGAGAAAAAACAAACACACAAACAAACAAAAACAAGCACAAGTAGTGGCAATCGCATACAACACAACTGTGCATATAGATGACCTGAGGCGACATGGTAATACATCAACTGCTACTGGACTAATGAATGTGTATTGTGTGTGTGTGTGTGAGAACATGCAACACCCATGGCACAGGACCTACATGATAACCGTTCTTACTTATGAGTGTATAAGTGTACACGGCCACAATCCACAGCCCCCCCAAGCAATCAGAAACAGGCAGAGAGGCCCACAAGACCCAGGCCACCAGCAGCCCCCACGGAGCACAGAACCCAGGATGCCCACCACAGGGACAACCACGCATCCACCCAGAAGACAGCAGTGGAAGCCCCCGGACAGAGCCCCCATAAGCATAGGGCAGAGGCGCCCGGGAGCCAGGGGCAACAGCCCACCGACCCCACCAGGCCCCAGCCGCCCAGACATGGGCCGTGCACCGGACCCGGCCCCAGGAGCCCGAGCGCCCCAAAACCCCCCGGCAGAGGCCCCACCCAATACCCGGGAGGGCCAAGCGCCCCAGACAGCCACGCAGTGGGTCAGCGCCTGCCCCAGTGCCCCCGGCCAAGAGCCCTGGCAGTCAAGACGTGCCCACAGGTGGGTGAAGTCGCGAGGAGTGGGGAGAGGCAAAGCCGCCCCCCCATTGGGAGAAGCACAGGCAGGCCAGGCGACAGCAAGTCCCAGACCCAGGCCCAATCATCACCACACACACTTTCACGTCCCATACATCCACACATCCACACGTCATCCCTCCCTTGACTCCGCTGGGGTCTAGCACAGTGGGCACACCATGGGGCCAGCAGCCCCCCAGCCACCACAGACCCTGAACCAGCAGAATAATTAATTCCTCCTGGCCACTCCTTCCCGAGCAGCAACCAGGAAGCAGGGGTGTGAGAAGACCCCTCCCCTCACCCTTCTGGCTCTTCAATATTTTCTAATAGTGAGCGATTAAAATTGAGGGGCAGCCAACCTTGTAGAACTGGGAGCGCGGCCCTCTGGGCAGCCTACATACCCAAAGAGCCCCGTCCACCAGATGCCACTCAGTGCAACCACCCCCCAAGACCTAATGTGTGTGTGTGTGTGTGTTTGATAAGTAGTGATGTCTAAGGTGTAATTAAAACAGGGGCGGGGAACTGCAGAGTGCAGCCAAGGGGACCACCTACGTGGCCCCATCCAATACACCCCACAGAACACACACGCCCCCAAAACTCTTCATGTGTGAGTGTGTGCTGTGTACAGGAGCCAAAAGGGAGAGGGGTATGGGGATATACACTGGGAGAGCTAGTCTCCCCCAGAGAGGGCAGCCAGGGACTGGCTGCAATAGGCACCCGCTACCTCGGACCCAACACATCAAGACATCAAGAGGGCCTGATGTCCACCAGGCTCGGGGCTTGCAGCGACCATATTCCGGGAGCTACTGTACCCCCAGAAAGTACCCACCCCGTCCAACCCCACTCAACCCAACCCCATCCCAGCCCGGAGGACCTCTACAAAAAAACAAACAAACAACAACAAACAAACCACCCGGTCACACCAGACGCAGCAGCCCGGGCCTGAGACCCACCATCACCCAGGCCCCCCCCTCAACAGGGGAAAAGCACCCCCCCCACCGCACGCCCCAACACCCTAAAGAAAACAACCACCTGCGGACACCCTGGAGGTCCCAGAGCAACAAGCCTGGCACCAGGACCTGCACCAACCCACCCATACTGTGGCATGTCCAGGGCAACCCAGCCACCAGGGCCCAGGCCCAGCACCACCACCCACGCCAGAGCGGCCCAGCCACCCGGTACAGAGCCAGCAGCCACCACCCCAAGGCCCCTAAGGGACCCCGCCCCACACAGCAAGACAGCCCCACCCGCAAGCCCCCAAAACTGCCCTCCAAGCCCGACACACAGTCCCCCCCAGCAATGACCAACCCGGTCCCCACGACCCGAGAGACCACCAGATGCCCAAAGCCACACAGCCCCCCCCCAGCACACACCCAACCGCCCAGAGCGACGGGACAGCAACCCACCACCACCACTATGTGATAAAGCTAATCAGCGGGGACCAGAGAGAATGAAATTCAGCCAATTGATGTTTTGAGGAGGCAGACATTGTTTCCATGCTAATATGATCTAAAATAACATTTCTAAACTGCTTAATACACAGACTGTTTTTCGCTTTCCAGTTCATGAGAATAGTTTTCTTTGCGATACATAACACTGCGAGGACCATGCAAACAAGCAGAGAAAAAACAAACACACAAACAAACAAAAACAAGCACAAGTAGTGGCAATCGCATACATCACAACTGTGCATATAGATGACCTGAGGCGACATGGTAATACATCAACTGCTACTGGACTAATGAATGTGTATTGTGTGTGTGTGTGTGAGAACATGCAACACCCATGGCACAGGACCTACATGATAACCGTTCTTACTTATGAGTGTATAAGTGTACACGGCCACAATCCACAGCCCCCCCAAGCAATCAGAAACAGGCAGAGAGGCCCACAAGACCCAGGCCACCAGCAGCCCCCACGGAGCACAGAACCCAGGATGCCCACCACAGGGACAACCACGCATCCACCCAGAAGACAGCAGTGGAAGCCCCCGGACAGAGCCCCCATAAGCATAGGGCAGAGGCGCCCGGGAGCCAGGGGCAACAGCCCACCGACCCCACCAGGCCCCAGCCGCCCAGACATGGGCCGTGGACCGGACCCGGCCCCAGGAGCCCGAGCGCCCCAAAACCCCCCGGCAGAGGCCCCACCCAATACCCGGGAGGGCCAAGCGCCCCAGACAGCCACGCAGTGGGTCAGCGCCTGCCCCAGTGCCCCTGGCCAAGAGCCCTGGCAGTCAAGACGTGCCCACAGGTGGGTGAAGTCGCGAGGAGTGGGGAGAGGCAACGCCGCCCCCCCATTGGGAGAAGCACAGGCAGGCCAGGCGACAGCAAGTCCCAGACCCAGGCCCAATCATCACCACACACACTTTCACGTCCCATACATCCACACATCCACACGTCATCCCTCCCTTGACTCCGCTGGGGTCTAGCACAGTGGGCACACCATGGGGCCAGCAGCCCCCCAGCCACCACAGACCCTGAACCAGCAGAATAATTAATTCCTCCTGGCCACTCCTTCCCGAGCAGCAACCAGGAAGCAGGGGTGTGAGAAGACCCCTCCCCTCACCCTTCTGGCTCTTCAATATTTTCTAATAGTGAGCGATTAAAATTGAGGGGCAGCCAACCTTGTAGAACTGGGAGCGCGGCCCTCTGGGCAGCCTACATACCCAAAGAGCCCCGTCCACCAGATGCCACTCAGTGCAACCACCCCCCAAGACCTAATGTGTGTGTGTGTGTGTGTTTGATAAGTAGTGATGTCTAAGGTGTAATTAAAACAGGGGCGGGGAACTGCAGAGTGCAGCCAAGGGGACCACCTACGTGGCCCCATCCAATACACCCCACAGAACACACACGCCCCCAAAACTCTTCATGTGTGAGTGTGTGCTGTGTACAGGAGCCAAAAGGGAGAGGGGTATGGGGATATACACTGGGAGAGCTAGTCTCCCCCAGAGAGGGCAGCCAGGGACTGGCTGCAATAGGCACCCGCTACCTCGGACCCAACACATCAAGACATCAAGAGGGCCTGATGTCCACCAGGCTCGGGGCTTGCAGCGACCATATTCCGGGAGCTACTGTACCCCCAGAAAGTACCCACCCCGTCCAACCCCACTCAACCCAACCCCATCCCAGCCCGGAGGACCTCTACAAAAAAACAAACAAACAACAACAAACAAACCACCCGGTCACACCAGACGCAGCAGCCCGGGCCTGAGACCCACCATCACCCAGGCCCCCCCCTCAACAGGGGAAAAGCACCCCCCCCACCGCACGCCCCAACACCCTAAAGAAAACAACCACCTGCGGACACCCTGGAGGTCCCAGAGCAACAAGCCTGGCACCAGGACCTGCACCAACCCACCCATACTGTGGCATGTCCAGGGCAACCCAGCCACCAGGGCCCAGGCCCAGCACCACCACCCACGCCAGAGCGGCCCAGCCACCCGGTACAGAGCCAGCAGCCACCACCCCAAGGCCCCTAAGGGACCCCGCCCCACACAGCAAGACAGCCCCACCCGCAAGCCCCCAAAACTGCCCTCCAAGCCCGACACACAGTCCCCCCCAGCAATGACCAACCCGGTCCCCACGACCCGAGAGACCACCAGATGCCCAAAGCCACACAGCCCCCCCCCAGCACACACCCAACCGCCCAGAGCGACGGTACAGCAACCCACCACCACCACTATGTGATAAAGCTAATCAGCGGGGACCAGAGAGAATGAAATTCAGCCAATTGATGTTTTGAGGAGGCAGACATTGTTTCCATGCTAATATGATCTAAAATAACATTTCTAAACTGCTTAATACACAGACTGTTTTTCGCTTTCCAGTTCATGAGAATAGTTTTCTTTGCGATACATAACACTGCGAGGACCATGCAAACAAGCAGAGAAAAAACAAACACACAAACAAACAAAAACAAGCACAAGTAGTGGCAATCGCATACATCACAACTGTGCATATAGATGACCTGAGGCGACATGGTAATACATCAACTGCTACTGGACTAATGAATGTGTATTGTGTGTGTGTGTGTGAGAACATGCAACACCCATGGCACAGGACCTACATGATAACCGTTCTTACTTATGAGTGTATAAGTGTACACGGCCACAATCCACAGCCCCCCCAAGCAATCAGAAACAGGCAGAGAGGCCCACAAGACCCAGGCCACCAGCAGCCCCCACGGAGCACAGAACCCAGGATGCCCACCGCAGGGACAACCATGCATCCACCCAGAAGACAGCAGTGGAAGCCCCCGGACAGAGCCCCCATAAGCATAGGGCAGAGGCGCCCGGGAGCCAGGGGCAACAGCCCACCGACCCCACCAGGCCCCAGCCGCCCAGACATGGGCCGTGCACCGGACCCGGCCCCAGGAGCCCGAGCGCCCCAAAACCCCCCGGCAGAGGCCCCACCCAATACCCGGGAGGGCCAAGCGCCCCAGACAGCCACGCAGTGGGTCAGCGCCTGTCCCAGTGCCCCTGGCCAAGAGCCCTGGCAGTCAAGACGTGCCCACAGGTGGGTGAAGTCGCGAGGAGTGGGGAGAGGCAACGCCGCCCCCCCATTGGGAGAAGCACAGGCAGGCCAGGCGACAGCAAGTCCCAGACCCAGGCCCAATCATCACCACACACACTTTCACGTCCCATACATCCACACGTCATCCCTCCCTTGACTCCGCTGGGGTCTAGCACAGTGGGCACACCATGGGGCCAGCAGCCCCCCAGCCACCACAGACCCTGAACCAGCAGAATAATTAATTCCTCCTGGCCACTCCTTCCCGAGCAGCAACCAGGAAGCAGGGGTGTGAGAAGACCCCTCCCCTCACCCTTCTGGCTCTTCAATATTTTCTAATAGTGAGCGATTAAAATTGAGGGGCAGCCAACCTTGTAGAACTGGGAGCGCGGCCCTCTGGGCAGCCTACATACCCAAAGAGCCCCGTCCACCAGATGCCACTCAGTGCAACCACCCCCCAAGACCTAATGTGTGTGTGTGTGTGTGTTTGATAAGTAGTGATGTCTAAGGTGTAATTAAAACAGGGGTGGGGAACTGCAGAGTGCAGCCAAGGGGACCGCCTACGTGGCCCCATCCACTACACCCCACAGAACACACACGCCCCCAAAACCCTTCATGTGTGAGTGTGTGCTGTGTACAGGAGCCAAAAGGGAGAGGGGTATGGGGATATACACCGGGAGAGCTAGTCTCCCCCAGAGAGGGCAGCCAGGGACTGGCTGCAATAGGCACCCCGCTACCTCGGACCCAACACATCAGGACATCAAGAGGGCCTGATGTCCACCAGGCTCGGGCCTTGCAGCGACCATATTCCGGGAGCTACTGTACCCCCAGAAAGTACCCACCCCGTCCAACCCCACTCAACCAACCCCATCCCACCCCGGAGGACCTCTACAAAAAAACAAACAAACAACAACAAACAAACCACCCGGTCACACCAGACGCAGCAGCCCGGGCCTGAGATCCACCATCACCCAGGCCCCAACACCCTAAAGAAAACAACCACCTGCGGACACCCTGGAGGTCCCAGAGCAACAAGCCTGGCACCAGGACCTGCACTAACCCACCCATACTGTGGCATGTCCAGGGCAACCCAGCCCCCCCGGGCGCAAGGCAGCGCCCAGCCACCAGGGCCCAGGCCCAGCACTACCACCCACGCCAGAGCGGCCCGGCCACCCGGTACAGAGCCAGCAGCCACCACCCCAAGGCCCCTAAGGGACCCCGCCCCACACAGCAAGACAGCCCCACCCGCAAGCCCCCAAAACTGCCCTCCAAGCCCGACACACAGTCCCCCCCAGCAATGACCAACCCGGTCCCCACGACCCGAGAGACCACCAGACGCCCGAAGCCACACAGTTAATCAGCGGGGACCAGAGAGAATGAAATTCAGCCAATTGATGTTTTAAGGAGGCAGACATTGTTTCCATGCTAATATAATCTAAAAGAACATTTCTAAACAGGTTAATACACAGATTATTCTTCACTTTCCAGTTCATGACAATAGTTTTCTTTGCGATACATAACACTGTGAGGACCATGTGTGCTGAGTTAATTTCCATGTTGATGTTGTCTAAGTCACCCAGCATGCAGGAATGCTACACTTTAGCCATGTTGATAGGTCCGTACACACTTCAAACCAGAACTTCTGGACAGGCGCACAAAACCACAAAGCGTGTGCATAATCATCAGGTGTGTTATCTGTGCAATGTGAGCAGATGTTAGAGTGTGTTAGACCCATCCTGAACATCCTTTGTCCTGTATAGTGTGTTCTATGAAGAATTTTGTATTGTATGAGCTGTAAATTAGGATTTCGAGTCATTCTAAAGGTGTTCAAACATATTTGTGGCCAGAAGCTGTGTGGTTCATCTATTGGGCTAGGTTTAAACCATCCATCCATCCATCCATCATCTGCCGCTTATCCGGGGGTCGGGTCGCGGGGGCAGCAGCTTGAGCAGAGAAACCCAGACGTCTCTGTCCCCGGCCACTTCTTCCAGCTCTTCCGGGGGGACCCCGAGGCGTTCCCAGGCCAGCCGAGAGACATAGTCTCTCCAGCGTGTCCTGGGTCTTCCCCGGGGTCTCCTCCCAGTGGGACGTGCCCGGAACACCTCCCCAGGGAGGCGCCCAGGGGGCATCCTAACCAGATGCCCGAGCCACCTCATCTGACTCCTCTCAATGCGGAGGAGCAGCGGTTCTACTCCGAGCCCCTCCCGGATGACTGAGCTTCTCACCCTATCTCTAAGGGAGAGCCCAGACACCCTGCGGAGGAAACCCATTTCGGCCGCTTGTATTCGCGATCTTGTTCTTTCGGTCACTACCCACAACTCGTGACCATAGGTGAGGATGGGAACGTAGATTGACCAGTAAGTAGAGAGCTTTGCCTTCTGGCTCAGCTCCCTCTTCACAACGACGGGTCGGTGCAGAGCCCGCAACACTGCAGACGCCGCACCGATCCGCCCGTCAATCTCCCGCTCCATTCGTCCCTCACTCGTGAACAAGACCCCGAGATACTTGAACTCCTCCACTTGGGGAAGGATCTCATTCCCGACCCGGAGAGAGCATTCCACCCTTTTCCGGCTGAGAACCATAGTCTCGGATTTGGAGGTGCTGATTCTCATCCCAGCCGCTTCACACTCGGCTGCGAATCGCTCCAGTGAGAGTTGAAGGTCACGGCCTGACGACGCTAACAGAACCACATCATCTGCAAAAAGCAGAGACCCGATTCTGAGGTCGCCAAATCGGACACCCTCAACACCCTGGCTGCGCCTAGAAATTCTGTCCATAAAAGTTAGGAACAGAATCGGTGACAAAGGGCAGCCCTGACGGAGTCCAACTCTCACCGGAAACGTATCCGACTTACTGCCGGCAATGCGGACCAAACTCTGGCACCGGTCATACAGAGACCGAACGGCCCCTATCAAGCCCAAGCCCATATTCCCGGAGCACCCCCCACAGGACTCCACGAGGGACACGGTCGAACGCTTTCTCCAAGTCCACAAAACACATGTAGACTGGTTGGGCGAACTCCCATGCACCCTCCAGGATCCTGCCGAGGGTATAGAGCTGGTCCACTGTTCCACGGCCAGGACGAAAGCCACACTGCATCTCCTGAATCCGAGGCTCAATTATCCGACGGATCCTCCTCTCCAATACCCCCGAATAGACCTTACCAGGGAGGCTGAGGAGTGTGATACCCCTATAGTTGGAACACACCCTCCGGTCCCCCTTTTTAAAGAGGGGGACCACCACCCCAATCTGCCAGTCCAGAGGCACTGTCCCCGATGTCCACGCGATGCTGCAGAGGCGTGTCAGCCAAGACAGCCCTACAACATCCAGAGCCTTGAGAAACTCAGGACGGACCTCATCCACCCCCGGGGCCTTGCCACCGAGGAGCTTTTTGACCACCTCGGCAACCTCAGCCCCAGAAATGGGAGGCCCCGTCTCCGAGCTCTCCGACTCTGCCTCTTCCGAGCACGTGTTGGTAGGATTGAGGAGTTCCTCGAAGTACTCCCCCCACCGACTCACAACATCCCTAGTTGAGGTCAGCAAAGCCCCGTCCCCACTGTAAACAGTGTTGACTGTGAGCCGCTTCCCCCCCCTGAGACGCCGGATGGTGGACCAGAATCTCTTCGAGGCCGTCCGGAAATCGTTCTCCATGGTCTCACCGAACTCCTCCCAGGCCCGAGTTTTTGCCTCAGCAACCGCCGAAGCCGCAGCCCGTCTGGCCTGTCGGTACCTATCAGCTGCTTCCAGGGTCCCACTGGCCAAAAAGGCCCGATAGGACTCCTTCTTCAGCTTGACGGCCTCCCTCACCACTGGTGTCCACCAGCAGGTTCGAGGGTTGCCGCCACGACAGGCACCGACCACCTTACGGCCACAACTCCGATCAGCTGCCTCGGCAATGGAGTCACGGAACATGGCCCATTCGGACTCAATGTCCCCCACCTCCCCCGGGATATGGTTGAAGCTCTGCCGGAGGTGGGAGTTAAAGCTCCTTCTGACGGGGGATTCTGACAAACGCTCCCAGCAGACCCTCACAATACGTTTGGGCCTGCCAGGTCTGATCGGCATCCTCCCCCACCAGCGGAGCCAACTCACCACCAGGTGGTGATCAGTTGACAGCTCCGCCCCTCTCTTCACCCGAGTGTCCAGGACATACGGCCGCAAGTCCGATGATACAACCACAAAGTCGATCATCGAACTGCGGCCAAGGGTGTCCTGGTGCCAAGTGCACATATGGACACCCTTATGTCTGAACATGGTGTTCGTTATGGACAGTCCATGACCAGCACAGAAGTCCAACAACATAACACCACTCTGGTTCAGATCGGGGGGGCCGTTCCTCCCAATCACACCCCTCCAGGTCTCACTGTCATTGCCCACGTGAGCATTGAAGTCCCCCAGCAGAATGAGGGAGTCTCCGGTAGGAGCATTCTCCAGTGCCTCCCCCAGAGACTCCAAAAAGGGTGGGTACTCTGAACTGCTGTTTGGCGCATAGGCACAAACAACAGTCAGGACTCGTCCCCCCACCCGAAGGCGGAGGGAGGCTACCCTCTCGTTCACTGGGGTAAACCCCAATGTACTGGCACACAGCCGGGGGGCAATAAGTATGCCCACACCTGCTCTGCGCCTCTCACCACGGGCAACTCCAGAGTGGAAGAGAGTCCAACCCCTCTCAAGAGGACTGGTTCCAGAGCCCAAGCCGTGCGTCGAGGCGAGTCCGACTATATCTAGCCGGAACCGCTCAGCCTCGCGCACCAGCTCCGGCTCCTTCCCCAACAGAGAGGTGACATTCCACGTCCCAAGAGCTAGCTTCAGTAGCCGAGGATCAGACCGCCAAGGCCTCTGCCTTCGGCTGCTACCCAGCTCACATCGCACCCGACCCCCTTGGCCCCTCCCACGGGTGGTGAGCCCGTCGGAAGGGGGACCCACGTAATCATTTCGGGCTATGCCCGACCGAGCCCCATGGGCACAGACCCGGCCACCAGGCGCCCGCTGCCGGGCCCCACCCCCGGGCCTGGCTCCGAGGGGAGGCCCCGGTGTCCCATATCCGGGCAAGGGATCACGAGGTCCAAATTTTTTGTTCATCATAAGGAGTCTTTTGAGCTGTTCTTTGTCTGGTCCCTCATCTAGGATCTGTTTGCCTTGGGTGACCCTACCAGGGGCTTAAAGCCCCGGGCAACATAGCTCCCAGACTCATTGGGGCACGCAAACTCCCCCACCACGATAAGGTGACAGCTCAGGGGGGAGGTTTAAACCATTTTGATATATACTGTAACCTATTGGCTAAGGAATAGCGCTGAAAATGAGGTAAATCTAATCAACCACTTTCCTTGGTTTTCTGTAGCGTTTTTAAACTAATACGTGGTGGTTTGTTTTTCCACAGAAATTTGGAGATGCATTAATCTAGTGACTTAAACCAAGTAGCAGATGGTTTTATGGGGATCATTGAGAACAAATAGTTAACTTTTGGTAGTATCATCATTTTAATGGTTGTAACTCTCCCCATAAGTGATATAGGTAAGGACTTCCAACGAGAGAGATCGTCCTCTACTGTCTTTAATAATTGCACATAATTTAGCTTTGTTAGCTCTGAGAGCCTGGAGGAAATGTTTATGCCTAAATATCTAATATTTCCTGACTGTAAAGTGATCGCAGGTATATTCTGGACCCTACAGTTAATGGGCAGAACTGTGGTCTTAGACCAATTGATAGAGTAGTCAGAAAGTGCTGAGAATTTATTTATGAGTGTGATCGTGTGAGTGAGAGATGTCTGTGAGTTGTGGAGGAAAAGTAATACATCATCAGCATAAAGACTTATTTTATGCTCAATATTTTGGGGTTGGATGCCTTTAATATTTCTATCTTGTCTGATAGCAGCTGCAAAAGGTTCGATGAAAATAGCAAAAAGTGATGGAGAAAGTGGGCAACCCTGTCTTGTACCTCTCTGCAGACTGAAGCTTGGAGAAGTTTGATCATTTGTCCTGACACTTGCATTTGGGGAGCTTTATAATATCCTTATCCAGTTGATGAAGTGTGACCCAAACCCGAATTTTTTTAATGCTGCGAATAAAAATTTCCAGTTCACTCGATCAAATGCTTTTTCTGCATCTAGAGAGACTATTGTGGTTTCCAGGTTGTCGATGGTAGAATAGTCTATGAGATTAATTAGCCTGCGAGTGTTAGTGGATGATCGTCTACCCTTTATGAAACCTGTCTGGTCAGGATGTATTATAAGTGGAGTTATTTTTTCTATTCTTTTGGCGAGGACTTTACAAATTATTTTGAGGTCTGCATTTATTAGAGATATTGGGCGGTAGCTGGATGGAAGTATGGGGTCTTTTCCTGGTTTCTGTAGCAGGATAATGTTAGCAGAGTTCATGTGTGGGGATAATCTGCCATTCTGCTTAACTTGTAATACCATTTTGTGAAATGCAGTGCCAAAACAGTCCACAATTCTTTGTAGAACTCTGCTGGAAAACCATCTGGTGGCCACCCGGGGCTTTGTTACTAGGCATATGTTGAAGGGCTTCATGGAGTTCTCCTATTGAGAGAGGTGAATCCAGAGCCATTGCCTGTTCGGTTTGTAATTTTGGAAGGTTGATATTACTAAGAAACTGATCTATGTTACTGTCTGATGGATCATTTTGTGATGAATATAAGGTTTTATAGAAGTCCCTAAAAGCATTGTTGATTTCATGGGTGACATTTCTTTTTCAGTCTTTAACAGAAGTGATTGTTGTTTTCTCTTTATTTCTCTTTAGAAAATGGATTTTGGTATCTGAAATATCCCTCATCAAGGAACTGCTAACTATGAATTCCTTCACTTAAACCAAGTTAAAACTGCTTTGTCCTTCATATTTATCCACGTCTACGCTGGTTTCAATGATAAACTTCTTTATATTACCTTATATGAGAAAGAACCACACTTGTTCTTCTAGAATCCGAAATTCGCTTTCTTTCAAGGAGATAGTGAAGATTTCAGATATTGCCATAAAATGAATTGCTTCACTCAAACCAAGTTAAAACTGCTTTGTCCTTCATATTTGTCAATGTTTAAGATGGTTTCAAACATAAATTTCTTTTTATAATCTTGTATGAGAAAATACACTCTTGTATGAGCAATACACTCCTTATGAGGAGTAATGCACGTTTCAGGATTTTGCTGTAAAATGAAATCCTTCACTTCAACCAAGTTAAAACTGCTTTGTCCTTCTTATTTATCCATGTCTAAGCTGGTTTCGAGTATAAACTTCTTTATATTACCTTATATGAGAAAGAACCACACTTGTTCTTCTAGAATCCGAAATTCGCTTTCTTTCAAGGAGATAGTGAAGATTTCAGATATTGCCATAAAATGAATTGCTTCACTCAAACCAAGTTAAAACTGCTTTGTCCTTCATATTTGTCAATGTTTAAGATGGTTTCAAACATAAATTTCTTTTTATAATCTTGTATGAGAAAAAAACACATGTTTGAGCAATACACTCCTTATGAGGAGTAATGCACGTTTCAGGATTTTGCTGTAAAATGAAATCCTTTACTTCAACCAAGTTAAAACTGCTTTGTCCTTCTTATTTATCCATGTCTAAGCTGGTTTCGAGTATAAACTTCTTTATATTACCTTATATGAGAAAGAACCACACTTGTTCTTCTAGAATCCGAAATTCGCTTTCTTTCAAGGAGATAGTGAAGATTTCAGATATTGCCATAAAATGAATTGCTTCACTCAAACCAAGTTAAAACTGCTTTGTCCTTCATATTTGTCAATGTTTAAGATGGTTTCAAACATAAATTTCTTTTTATAATCTTGTATGAGAAAATACACTCTTGTATGAGCAATACACTCCTTATGAGGAGTAATGCACGTTTCAGGATTTTGCTGTAAAATGAAATCCTTTACTTCAACCAAGTTAAAACTGCTTTGTCCTTCTTATTTATCCATGTCTAAGCTGGTTTCGAGTATAAACTTCTTTATATTACCTTATATGAGAAAGAACCACACTTGTTCTTCTAGAATCCGAAATTCGCTTTCTTTCAAGGAGATAGTGAAGATTTCAGATATTGCCATAAAATGAATTGCTTCACTCAAACCAAGTTAAAACTGCTTTGTCCTTCATATTTGTCAATGTTTAAGATGGTTTCAAACATAAATTTCTTTTTATAATCTTGTATGAGAAAAAAACACATGTTTGAGCAATACACTCCTTATGAGGAGTAATGCACGTTTCAGGATTTTGCTGTAAAATGAAATCCTTCACTTCAACCAAGTTAAAACTGCTTTGTCCTTCTTATTTATCCATGTCTAAGCTGGTTTCGAGTATAAACTTCTTTATATTACCTTATATGAGAAAGAACCACACTTGTTCTTCTAGAATCCGAAATTCGCTTTCTTTCAAGGAGATAGTGAAGATTTCAGATATTGCCATAAAATGAATTGCTTCACTCAAACCAAGTTAAAACTGCTTTGTCCTTCATATTTGTCAATGTTTAAGATGGTTTCAAACATAAATTTCTTTTTATAATCTTGTATGAGAAAAAAACACATGTTTGAGCAATACACTCCTTATGAGGAGTAATGCACGTTTCAGGATTTTGCTGTAAAATGAAATCCTTCACTTCAACCAAGTTAAAACTGCTTTGTCCTTCTTATTTATCCATGTCTAAGCTGGTTTCGAGTATAAACTTCTTTATATTACCTTATATGAGAAAGAACCACACTTGTTCTTCTGGAATCCGAAATTCGCTTTCTTTTAAGTAGATAGTCAAGATTTCAGATATTGCCATAAAATGAATTGCTTCACTCAAACCAAGTTAAAACTGCTTTGTCCTTCATATTTGTCCATGTTTAAGATGGTTTCAAACATAAATTTCTTTTTATAATCTTGTATGAGAAAAAAACAACACATGTTTGAGCAATACACTCCTTATGAGGAGTAATGCACGTTTCAGGATTTTGCTGTAAAATGAAATCCTTCACTTCAACCAAGTTAAAACTGCTTTGTCCTTCTTATTTATCCATGTCTAAGATGGTTTCAAACATAAATTTCTTTTTATAATCTTGTATGAGAAAAAAACACATGTTTGAGCAATACACTCCTTATGAGGAGTAATGCACGTTTCAGGATTTTGCTGTAAAATGAAATCCTTCACTTCAACCAAGTTAAAACTGCTTTGTCCTTCTTATTTATCCATGTCTAAGCTGGTTTCGAGTATAAACTTCTTTATATTACCTTATATGAGAAAGAACCACACTTGTTCTTCTGGAATCCGAAATTCGCTTTCTTTTAAGTAGATAGTGAAGATTTCAGATATTGCCATAAAATGAATTGCTTCACTCAAACCAAGTTAAAACTGCTTTGTCCTTCATATTTGTCAATGTTTAAGATGGTTTCAAACATAAATTTCTTTTTATAATCTTGTATGAGAAAAAAACACATGTTTGAGCAATACACTCCTTATGAGGAGTAATGCACGTTTCAGGATTTTGCTGTAAAATGAAATCCTTCACTTCAACCAAGTTAAAACTGCTTTGTCCTTCTTATTTATCCATGTCTAAGCTGGTTTCGAGTATAAACTTCTTTATATTACCTTATATGAGAAAGAACCACACTTGTTCTTCTGGAATCCGAAATTCGCTTTCTTTTAAGTAGATAGTCAAGATTTCAGATATTGCCATAAAATGAATTGCTTCACTCAAACCAAGTTAAAACTGCTTTGTCCTTCATATTTGTCCATGTTTAAGATGGTTTCAAACATAAATTTCTTTTTATAATCTTGTATGAGAAAAAAACAACACATGTTTGAGCAATACACTCCTTATGAGGAGTAATGCACGTTTCAGGATTTTGCTGTAAAATGAAATCCTTCACTTCAACCAAGTTAAAACTGCTTTGTCCTTCTTATTTATCCATGTCTAAGATGGTTTCAAACATAAATTTCTTTTTATAATCTTGTATGAGAAAAAAACACATGTTTGAGCAATACACTCCTTATGAGGAGTAATGCACGTTTCAGGATTTTGCTGTAAAATGAAATCCTTCACTTCAACCAAGTTAAAACTGCTTTGTCCTTCTTATTTATCCATGTCTAAGCTGGTTTCGAGTATAAACTTCTTTATATTACCTTATATGAGAAAGAACCACACTTGTTCTTCTGGAATCCGAAATTCGCTTTCTTTTAAGTAGATAGTCAAGATTTCAGATATTGCCATAAAATGAATTGCTTCACTCAAACCAAGTTAAAACTGCTTTGTCCTTCATATTTGTCCATGTTTAAGATGGTTTCAAACATAAATTTCTTTTTATAATCTTGTATGAGAAAAAAACAACACATGTTTGAGCAATACACTCCTTATGAGGAGTAATGCACGTTTCAGGATTTTGCTGTAAAATGAAATCCTTCACTTCAACCAAGTTAAAACGGCTTTGTCCTTCTTATTTATCCATGTCTAAGCTGGTTTCGAGTATAAACTTCTTTATATTACCTTATATGAAAAAGAACCACACTTGTTCTTCTGGAATCCGAAATTCGCTTTCTTTTAAGGAGATAGTCAAGATTTCAGATATTGCCATAAAATGAATTGCTTCACTCAAACCAAGTTAAAACTGCTTTGTCCTTCATATTTGTCCATGTTTAAGCTGGTTTCAAACATAAACTTCTTTGTATAACCTTGTATGAGAAAGAACCACACTTATGGTTGAGCAATACGCTCTTTATGAGGATTTAGCTGTAAAATGAATTCCTTCACTTTTTTCCCTTGTTCTGTTCAGCATTATGGCAGCAGAATTGTGAATACCTTTTATGCCAAACTGATTTGCTTTGCCAAGGGAAGTTTTATAAATGTAAAGCTCCCCTTGATGCCCATTTATTTATTTCTTGTTATATATAACATGTAATGGAACTGAACCGGACCGGGGGAAAAGGAAAGAAGAGGAAACAGAACAAAAAAAGAAACAAAAACCAGACAACCAGCTGCTACACCTGTAAAAAAACAAAACAGACAATAATCCATGGTCTCTGTTGCGAATCCAGCCTTTGCGCCACCAGGAGCACCTGAAAGCAGACAAGCAGAGAACAAACAAACACACAAACAAACAACAACAAGCACAAGTAGTGGCAATCGCATACAACACAACTGTGGATATAGATGACCTGAGGCGACATGGTAATACATCAACTGCTACTGGACTAATGAATGTGTGTTGTGTGTGTGTGTGTGGGGGGAACATGCAACACCCATGGCACAGGACCTACATGATAACCGTGCTTAGTTATGAGTGCCACAATCCACAGCCCCCCCCAAGCAATCAGAAGCAGGCAGAGAGGCCCACAAGACCCAGGCCACCAGCAGCCCCCACGGAGCACAGAACCCAGGATGCCCACCGCAGGGACAACCACGCATCCACCCAGTAGACAGCAGTGGAAGCCCCCGGACAGAGCCCCCATAAGCATAGGGCAGAGGCCCCCCGGGAACCAGGGACAACAGCCCACCGACCCCACCAGGCCACGGACCCGGGCCCCAGGAACCCAAAACGCCCCAAAACCCCCCGGCAGAGGCCCCACCCAATACCCGGGAGGGCCAAGCACCACAGACAGCCACGCAGTGGGTCAAGCGCCTGCCCCAGCTTCCCTGGCCAAGTTACTGGGAGTCACGACGTGCCCACAGGTGGGTGAAGTTGCGAGCAGTGGGGAGAGGCAACGCCGCCCCCCTATTGGGAGAAGCACAGGCAGACTAGGCGACGGCAAGTCCCAGACCCAGGCCCAATCATCACCACACACACTTTGACGTCCCATACATCCACACATCCACACGTCCTCCCTCCCTTGACTCCGCTGGGGTGTAGCGCAGCGGGCACACAGCGTGCTGTGTACAGGAGCCAAAAGGGAGAGGGGTATGGGGATATACACTGGGAGAGTTATATTAGCATGGAAACAATGTCTGCCTCCTCAAAACATCAATTGGCTGAATTTCATTCTCTCTGGTCCCCGCTGATTAGCTTTATCACATAGTGGTGGTGGTGGGTTGCTGTCCCATCGCTCTGGGCGGTTGGGTGTGTGCTGGGGGGTGGCTGTGTGGCTTTGGGCGTCTGGTGGTCTCTCGGGTCGTGGGGACCGGGTTGGTCATTGCTGGGGGGGGACTGTGTGTCGGGCTTGGAGGGCAGTTTTGGGGGCTTGCGGGTGGGGCTGTCTTGCTGTGTGGGGCGGGGTCCCTTAGGGGCCTTGGGGTGGTGGCTGCTGGCTCTGTACCGGGTGGCTGGGCCGCTCTGGCGTGGGTGGTGGTGCTGGGCCTGGGCCCTGGTGGCTGGGCGCTGCCTTGCGCCCGGGGGGGCTGGGTTGCCCTGGACATGCCACAGTATGGGTGGGTTGGTGCAGGTCCTGGTGCCAGGCTTGTTGCTCTGGGACCTCCAGGGTGTCCGCAGGTGGTTGTTTTCTTTAGGGTGTTGGGGCGTGCGGTGGGGGGGGTGCTTTTCCCCTGTTGAGGGGGGGGCCTGGGTGATGGTGGGTCTCAGGCCCGGGCTGCTGCGTCTGGTGTGACCGGGTGGTTTGTTTGTTTTTTTGTAGAGGTCCTCCGGGGTGGGATGGGGTTGGGTTGAGTGGGGTTGGGCGGGGTGGGTACCTTCTGGGGGTACAGTAGCTCCCGGAATATGGTCGCTGCAAGCCCCGAGCCTGGTGGACATCAGGCCCTCCTGCCCTGTGCTGGGTCCCAGGTAGCGGGGGTGCCTATTGCAGCCAGTCCCTGGCTGCCCTCTCTGGGGGAGACTAGCTCTCCCGGTGTATATCCCCATACCCCTCTCCCTTTTGGCTCCTGTACACAGCACACACTCACACATGAAGGGTTTTGGGGGGCGTGTGTGTTCTGTGGGGTGTAGTGGATGGGGCCACGTAGGTGGTCCCCTTGGCTGCACTCTGCAGTTCCCCGCCCCTGTTTTAATTACACCTTAGACATCACTACTTATCAAACACACACACACACACACATTAGGTCTTGGGGGGTGGTTGCACTGAGTGGCATCTGGTGGACGGGGCTCTTTGGGTATGTAGGCTGCCCAGAGGGCTGCGCTCCCAGTTCTACAAGGTTGGCTGCCCCTCAATTTTAATCGCTCACTATTAGAAAATATTGAAGAGCCAGAAGTGTGAGGGGAGGGGTCTTCTCACACCCCTGCTTCCTGGTTGCTGCTCGGGAAGGAGTGGCCAGGAGGAATTAATTATTCTGCTGGTTCAGGGTCTGTGGTGGCTGGGGGGCTGCTGGCCCCATGGTGTGCCCACTGTGCTAGACCCCAGCAGAGTCAAGGGAGGGATGACGTGTGGATGTGTGGATGTATGGGACGTGAAAGTGTGTGTGGTGATGATTGGGCCTGGGTCTGGGACTTGCTGTCGCCTGGCCTGCCTGTGCTTCTCCCAATGGGGGGGCGGCGTTGCCTCGCCCCACTCCTCGCGACTTCACCCACCTGTGGGCACGTCTTGACTGCCAGGGCTCTTGGCCAGGGGCACTGGGGCAGGCGCTGACCCACTGCGTGGCTGTCTGGGGCGCTTGGCCCTCCCGGGTATTGGGTGGGGCCTCTGCCGGGGGGTTTTGGGGCGCTCGGGCTCCTGGGGCCGGGTCCGGTGCACGGCCCATGTCTGGGCGGCTGGGGCCTGGTGCGGTCGGTGGGCTGTTGCCCTTGGCTCCCGGGCGCCTCTGCCCTATGCTTATGGGGGCTCAGTCCGGGGGCTTCCACTGCTGTCTTCTGGGTGGATGCGTGGTTGTCCCTGCGGTGGGCATCCTGGGTTCTGTGCTCCGTGGGGGCTGCTGGTGGCCTGGGTCTTATGGGCCTCTCTGCCTGTTTCTGATTGCTTGGGGGGGCTGTGGATTGTGGCCGTGTACACTTATACACTCATAACTAAGCACGGTTATCATGTAGGTCCTGTGCCATGGGTGTTGCATGTTCTCACACACACAATACACATTCATTAGTCCAGTAGCAGTTAATGTATTACCATGTCGCCTCAGGTCATCTATATGCACAGTTGTGTTGTATGCGATTGCCACTACTTGTGCTTGTTTTTGTTTGTTTGTGTGTTTGTTTTTTCTCTGCTTGTTTGCATGGTCCTCGCAGTGTTATGTATCGCAAAGAAAACTATTCTCATGAACTGGAAAGCGAAAAACAGTCTGTGTATTAAGCAGTTTAGAAATGTTATTTTAGATTATATTAGCATGGAAACAATGTCTGCCTCCTCAAAACATCAATTGGCTGAATTTCATTCTCTCTGGTCCCCGCTGATTAGCTTTATCACATAGTGGTGGTGGTGGGTTGCTGTCCCGTCGCTCTGGGCGGTTGGGTGTGTGCTGGGGGGGGGCTGTGTGGCTTTGGGCGTCTGGTGGTCTCTCGGGTCGTGGGGACCGGGTTGGTCATTGCTGGGGGGGACTGTGTGTCGGGCTTGGAGGGCAGTTTTGGGGGCTTGCGGGTGGGGCTGTCTTGCTGTGTGGGGCGGGGTCCCTTAGGGGCCTTGGGGTGGTGGCTGCTGGCTCTGTACCGGGTGGCTGGGCCGCTCTGGCGTGGGTGGTGGTGCTGGGCCTGGGCCCTGGTGGCTGGGCGCTGCCTTGCGCCCGGGGGGGCTGGGTTGCCCTGGACATGCCACAGTATGGGTGGGTTGGTGCAGGTCCTGGTGCCAGGCTTGTTGCTCTGGGACCTCCAGGGTGTCCGCAGGTGGTTGTTTTCTTTAGGGTGTTGGGGCGTGCGGTGGGGGGGGTGCTTTTCCCCTGTTGAGGGGGGTGCCTGGGTGATGGTGGGTCTCAGGCCCGGGCTGCTGCGTCTGGTGTGACCGGGTGGTTTGTTTGTTTTTTTGTAGAGGTCCTCCGGGGTGGGATGGGGTTGGGCGGGGTGGGTACCTTCTGGGGGTACAGTAGCTCCCGGAATATGGTCGCTGCAAGCCCCGAGCCTGGTGGACATCAGGCCCTCCTGCCCTGTGCTGGGTCCCAGGTAGCGGGGGTGCCTATTGCAGCCAGTCCCTGGCTGCCTTCATACCCTCTCCCTTTTGGCTCCTGTACACAGCACACACTCACACATGAAGGGTTTTGGGGGGCGTGTGTGTTCTGTGGGGTGTAGTGGATGGGGCCACGTAGGTGGTCCCCTTGGCTGCACTCTGCAGTTCCCCGCCCCTGTTTTAATTACACCTTAGACATCACTACTTATCAAACACACACACACACATTAGGTCTTGGGGGGTGGTTGCACTGAGTGGCATCTGGTGGACGGGGCTCTTTGGGTATGTAGGCTGCCCAGAGGGCCGCGCTCCCAGTTCTACAAGGTTGGCTGCCCCTCAATTTTAATCGCTCACTATTAGAAAATATTGAAGAGCCAGAAGGGTGAGGGGAGGGGTCTTCTCACACCCCTGCTTCCTGGTTGCTGCTCGGGAAGGAGTGGCCAGGAGGAATTAATTATTCTGCTGGTTCAGGGTCTGTGGTGGCTGGGGGGCTGCTGGCCCCATGGTGTGCCCACTGTGCTAGACCCCAGCGGAGTCAAGGGAGGGATGACGTGTGGATGTATGGGACGTGAAAGTGTGTGTGGTGATGATTGGGCCTGGGTCTGGGACTTGCTGTCGCCTGGCCTGCCTGTGCTTCTCCCAATGGGGGGCCGGCGTTGCCTCTCCCCACTCCTCGCGACTTCACCCACCTGTGGGCACGTCTTGACTGCCAGGGCTCTTGGCCAGGGGCACTGAGGCAGGCGCTGACCCACTGCATGGCTGTCTGGGGCGCTTGGCCCTCCCGGGTATTGGGTGGGGCCTCTGCCGGGGGGTTTTGGGGCGCTCGGGCTCCTGGGGCCGGGTCCGGTGCACGGCCCATGTCTGGGCGGCTGGGGCCTGGTGGGGTCGGTGGGCTGTTGCCCCTGGCTCCCGGGCGCCTCTGCCCTATGCTTATGGGGGCTCTGTCCGGGGGCTTCCACTGCTGTCTTCTGGGTGGATGCGTGGTTGTCCCTGTGGTGGGCATCCTGGGTTCTGTGCTCCGTGGGGGCTGCTGGTGGCCTGGGTCTTGTGGGCCTCTCTGCCTGTTTCTGATTGCTTGGGGGGGCTGTGGATTGTGGCCGTGTACACTTATACACTCATAAGTAAGAACGGTTATCATGTAGGTCCTGTGCCATGGGTGTTGCATGTTCTCACACACACACACACAATACACATTCATTAGTCCAGTAGCAGTTGATGTATTACCATGTCGCCTCAGGTCATCTATATGCACAGTTGTGTTGTATGCGATTGCCACTACTTGTGCTTGTTTTTGTTTGTTTGTGTGTTTGTTTTTTCTCTGCTTGTTTGCATGGTCCTCGCAGTGTTATGTATCGCAAAGAAAACTATTCTCATGAACTGGAAAGCGAAAAACAGTCTGTGTATTAAGCAGTTTAGAAATGTTATTTTAGATTATATTAGCATGGAAACAATGTCTGCCTCCTCAAAACATCAATTGGCTGAATTTCATTCTCTCTGGTCCCCGCTGATTAGCTTTATCACATAGTGGTGGTGGTGGGTTGCTGTCCCGTCGCTCTGGGCGGTTGGGTGTGTGCTGGGGGGGGGCTGTGTGGCTTTGGGCGTCTGGTGGTCTCTCGGGTCGTGGGGACCGGGTTGGTCATTGCTGGGGGGGACTGTGTGTCGGGCTTGGAGGGCAGTTTTGGGGGCTTGCGGGTGGGGCTGTCTTGCTGTGTGGGGCGGGGTCCCTTAGGGGCCTTGGGGTGGTGGCTGCTGGCTCTGTACCGGGTGGCTGGGCCGCTCTGGCGTGGGTGGTGGTGCTGGGCCTGGGCCCTGGTGGCTGGGCGCTGCCTTGCGCCCGGGGGGGCTGGGTTGCCCTGGACATGCCACAGTATGGGTGGGTTGGTGCAGGTCCTGGTGCCAGGCTTGTTGCTCTGGGACCTCCAGGGTGTCCGCAGGTGGTTGTTTTCTTTAGGGTGTTGGGGCGTGCGGTGGGGGGGGTGCTTTTCCCCTGTTGAGGGGGGTGCCTGGGTGATGGTGGGTCTCAGGCCCGGGCTGCTGCGTCTGGTGTGACCGGGTGGTTTGTTTGTTTTTTTGTAGAGGTCCTCCGGGGTGGGATGGGGTTGGGCGGGGTGGGTACCTTCTGGGGGTACAGTAGCTCCCGGAATATGGTCGCTGCAAGCCCCGAGCCTGGTGGACATCAGGCCCTCCTGCCCTGTGCTGGGTCCCAGGTAGCGGGGGTGCCTATTGCAGCCAGTCCCTGGCTGCCTTCATACCCTCTCCCTTTTGGCTCCTGTACACAGCACACACTCACACATGAAGGGTTTTGGGGGGCGTGTGTGTTCTGTGGGGTGTAGTGGATGGGGCCACGTAGGTGGTCCCCTTGGCTGCACTCTGCAGTTCCCCGCCCCTGTTTTAATTACACCTTAGACATCACTACTTATCAAACACACACACACACATTAGGTCTTGGGGGGTGGTTGCACTGAGTGGCATCTGGTGGACGGGGCTCTTTGGGTATGTAGGCTGCCCAGAGGGCCGCGCTCCCAGTTCTACAAGGTTGGCTGCCCCTCAATTTTAATCGCTCACTATTAGAAAATATTGAAGAGCCAGAAGGGTGAGGGGAGGGGTCTTCTCACACCCCTGCTTCCTGGTTGCTGCTCGGGAAGGAGTGGCCAGGAGGAATTAATTATTCTGCTGGTTCAGGGTCTGTGGTGGCTGGGGGGCTGCTGGCCCCATGGTGTGCCCACTGTGCTAGACCCCAGCGGAGTCAAGGGAGGGATGACGTGTGGATGTATGGGACGTGAAAGTGTGTGTGGTGATGATTGGGCCTGGGTCTGGGACTTGCTGTCGCCTGGCCTGCCTGTGCTTCTCCCAATGGGGGGCCGGCGTTGCCTCTCCCCACTCCTCGCGACTTCACCCACCTGTGGGCACGTCTTGACTGCCAGGGCTCTTGGCCAGGGGCACTGAGGCAGGCGCTGACCCACTGCATGGCTGTCTGGGGCGCTTGGCCCTCCCGGGTATTGGGTGGGGCCTCTGCCGGGGGGTTTTGGGGCGCTCGGGCTCCTGGGGCCGGGTCCGGTGCACGGCCCATGTCTGGGCGGCTGGGGCCTGGTGGGGTCGGTGGGCTGTTGCCCCTGGCTCCCGGGCGCCTCTGCCCTATGCTTATGGGGGCTCTGTCCGGGGGCTTCCACTGCTGTCTTCTGGGTGGATGCGTGGTTGTCCCTGTGGTGGGCATCCTGGGTTCTGTGCTCCGTGGGGGCTGCTGGTGGCCTGGGTCTTGTGGGCCTCTCTGCCTGTTTCTGATTGCTTGGGGGGGCTGTGGATTGTGGCCGTGTACACTTATACACTCATAAGTAAGAACGGTTATCATGTAGGTCCTGTGCCATGGGTGTTGCATGTTCTCACACACACACACACAATACACATTCATTAGTCCAGTAGCAGTTGATGTATTACCATGTCGCCTCAGGTCATCTATATGCACAGTTGTGTTGTATGCGATTGCCACTACTTGTGCTTGTTTTTGTTTGTTTGTGTGTTTGTTTTTTCTCTGCTTGTTTGCATGGTCCTCGCAGTGTTATGTATCGCAAAGAAAACTATTCTCATGAACTGGAAAGCGAAAAACAGTCTGTGTATTAAGCAGTTTAGAAATGTTATTTTAGATTATATTAGCATGGAAACAATGTCTGCCTCCTCAAAACATCAATTGGCTGAATTTCATTCTCTCTGGTCCCCGCTGATTAGCTTTATCACATAGTGGTGGTGGTGGGTTGCTGTCCCGTCGCTCTGGGCGGTTGGGTGTGTGCTGGGGGGGGGCTGTGTGGCTTTGGGCGTCTGGTGGTCTCTCGGGTCGTGGGGACCGGGTTGGTCATTGCTGGGGGGGACTGTGTGTCGGGCTTGGAGGGCAGTTTTGGGGGCTTGCGGGTGGGGCTGTCTTGCTGTGTGGGGCGGGGTCCCTTAGGGGCCTTGGGGTGGTGGCTGCTGGCTCTGTACCGGGTGGCTGGGCCGCTCTGGCGTGGGTGGTGGTGCTGGGCCTGGGCCCTGGTGGCTGGGCGCTGCCTTGCGCCCGGGGGGGCTGGGTTGCCCTGGACATGCCACAGTATGGGTGGGTTGGTGCAGGTCCTGGTGCCAGGCTTGTTGCTCTGGGACCTCCAGGGTGTCCGCAGGTGGTTGTTTTCTTTAGGGTGTTGGGGCGTGCGGTGGGGGGGGTGCTTTTCCCCTGTTGAGGGGGGTGCCTGGGTGATGGTGGGTCTCAGGCCCGGGCTGCTGCGTCTGGTGTGACCGGGTGGTTTGTTTGTTTTTTTGTAGAGGTCCTCCGGGGTGGGATGGGGTTGGGCGGGGTGGGTACCTTCTGGGGGTACAGTAGCTCCCGGAATATGGTCGCTGCAAGCCCCGAGCCTGGTGGACATCAGGCCCTCCTGCCCTGTGCTGGGTCCCAGGTAGCGGGGGTGCCTATTGCAGCCAGTCCCTGGCTGCCTTCATACCCTCTCCCTTTTGGCTCCTGTACACAGCACACACTCACACATGAAGGGTTTTGGGGGGCGTGTGTGTTCTGTGGGGTGTAGTGGATGGGGCCACGTAGGTGGTCCCCTTGGCTGCACTCTGCAGTTCCCCGCCCCTGTTTTAATTACACCTTAGACATCACTACTTATCAAACACACACACACACATTAGGTCTTGGGGGGTGGTTGCACTGAGTGGCATCTGGTGGACGGGGCTCTTTGGGTATGTAGGCTGCCCAGAGGGCCGCGCTCCCAGTTCTACAAGGTTGGCTGCCCCTCAATTTTAATCGCTCACTATTAGAAAATATTGAAGAGCCAGAAGGGTGAGGGGAGGGGTCTTCTCACACCCCTGCTTCCTGGTTGCTGCTCGGGAAGGAGTGGCCAGGAGGAATTAATTATTCTGCTGGTTCAGGGTCTGTGGTGGCTGGGGGGCTGCTGGCCCCATGGTGTGCCCACTGTGCTAGACCCCAGCGGAGTCAAGGGAGGGATGACGTGTGGATGTATGGGACGTGAAAGTGTGTGTGGTGATGATTGGGCCTGGGTCTGGGACTTGCTGTCGCCTGGCCTGCCTGTGCTTCTCCCAATGGGGGGCCGGCGTTGCCTCTCCCCACTCCTCGCGACTTCACCCACCTGTGGGCACGTCTTGACTGCCAGGGCTCTTGGCCAGGGGCACTGAGGCAGGCGCTGACCCACTGCATGGCTGTCTGGGGCGCTTGGCCCTCCCGGGTATTGGGTGGGGCCTCTGCCGGGGGGTTTTGGGGCGCTCGGGCTCCTGGGGCCGGGTCCGGTGCACGGCCCATGTCTGGGCGGCTGGGGCCTGGTGGGGTCGGTGGGCTGTTGCCCCTGGCTCCCGGGCGCCTCTGCCCTATGCTTATGGGGGCTCTGTCCGGGGGCTTCCACTGCTGTCTTCTGGGTGGATGCGTGGTTGTCCCTGCGGTGGGTATCCTGGGTTCTGTGCTCAGTGGGGGCTGCTGGTGGCCTGGGTCTTGTGGGCCTCTCTGCCTGTTTCTGATTGCTTGGGGGGGCTGTGGATTGTGGCCGTGTACACTTATACACTCATAAGTAAGAACGGTTATCATGTAGGTCCTGTGCCATGGGTGTTGCATGTTCTCACACACACACACACACACACAATACACATTCATTAGTCCAGTAGCAGTTGATGTATTACCATGTCGCCTCAGGTCATCTATATGCACAGTTGTGTTGTATGCGATTGCCACTACTTGTGCTTGTTTTTGTTTGTTTGTGTGTTTGTTTTTTCTCTGCTTGTTTGCATGGTCCTCGCAGTGTTATGTATCGCAAAGAAAACTATTCTCATGAACTGGAAAGCGAAAAACAGTCTGTGTATTAAGCAGTTTAGAAATGTTATTTTAGATTATATTAGCATGGAAACAATGTCTGCCTCCTCAAAACATCAATTGGCTGAATTTCATTCTCTCTGGTCCCCGCTGATTAGCTTTATCACATAGTGGTGGTGGTGGGTTGCTGTCCCGTCGCTCTGGGCGGTTGGGTGTGTGCTGGGGGGGGGCTGTGTGGCTTTGGGCGTCTGGTGGTCTCTCGGGTCGTGGGGACCGGGTTGGTCATTGCTGGGGGGGACTGTGTGTCGGGCTTGGAGGGCAGTTTTGGGGGCTTGCGGGTGGGGCTGTCTTGCTGTGTGGGGCGGGGTCCCTTAGGGGCCTTGGGGTGGTGGCTGCTGGCTCTGTACCGGGTGGCTGGGCCGCTCTGGCGTGGGTGGTGGTGCTGGGCCTGGGCCCTGGTGGCTGGGCGCTGCCTTGCGCCCGGGGGGGCTGGGTTGCCCTGGACATGCCACAGTATGGGTGGGTTGGTGCAGGTCCTGGTGCCAGGCTTGTTGCTCTGGGACCTCCAGGGTGTCCGCAGGTGGTTGTTTTCTTTAGGGTGTTGGGGCGTGCGGTGGGGGGGGTGCTTTTCCCCTGTTGAGGGGGGTGCCTGGGTGATGGTGGGTCTCAGGCCCGGGCTGCTGCGTCTGGTGTGACCGGGTGGTTTGTTTGTTTTTTTGTAGAGGTCCTCCGGGGTGGGATGGGGTTGGGCGGGGTGGGTACCTTCTGGGGGTACAGTAGCTCCCGGAATATAGTCGCTGCAAGCCCCGAGCCTGGTGGACATCAGGCCCTCCTGCCCTGTGCTGGGTCCCAGGTAGCGGGGGTGCCTATTGCAGCCAGTCCCTGGCTGCCTTCATACCCTCTCCCTTTTGGCTCCTGTACACAGCACACACTCACACATGAAGGGTTTTGGGGGGCGTGTGTGTTCTGTGGGGTGTAGTGGATGGGGCCACGTAGGTGGTCCCCTTGGCTGCACTCTGCAGTTCCCCGCCCCTGTTTTAATTACACCTTAGACATCACTACTTATCAAACACACACACACACATTAGGTCTTGGGGGGTGGTTGCACTGAGTGGCATCTGGTGGACGGGGCTCTTTGGGTATGTAGGCTGCCCAGAGGGCCGCGCTCCCAGTTCTACAAGGTTGGCTGCCCCTCAATTTTAATCGCTCACTATTAGAAAATATTGAAGAGCCAGAAGGGTGAGGGGAGGGGTCTTCTCACACCCCTGCTTCCTGGTTGCTGCTCGGGAAGGAGTGGCCAGGAGGAATTAATTATTCTGCTGGTTCAGGGTCTGTGGTGGCTGGGGGGCTGCTGGCCCCATGGTGTGCCCACTGTGCTAGACCCCAGCGGAGTCAAGGGAGGGATGACGTGTGGATGTATGGGACGTGAAAGTGTGTGTGGTGATGATTGGGCCTGGGTCTGGGACTTGCTGTCGCCTGGCCTGCCTGTGCTTCTCCCAATGGGGGGGCGGCGTTGCCTCTCCCCACTCCTCGCGACTTCACCCACCTGTGGGCACGTCTTGACTGCCAGGGCTCTTGGCCAGGGGCACTGAGGCAGGCGCTGACCCACTGCATGGCTGTCTGGGGCGCTTGGCCCTCCCGGGTATTGGGTGGGGCCTCTGCCGGGGGGTTTTGGGGCGCTCGGGCTCCTGGGGCCGGGTCCGGTGCACGGCCCATGTCTGGGCGGCTGGGGCCTGGTGGGGTCGGTGGGCTGTTGCCCCTGGCTCCCGGGCGCCTCTGCCCTATGCTTATGGGGGCTCTGTCCGGGGGCTTCCACTGCTGTCTTCTGGGTGGATGCGTGGTTGTCCCTGCGGTGGGTATCCTGGGTTCTGTGCTCCGTGGGGGCTGCTGGTGGCCTGGGTCTTGTGGGCCTCTCTGCCTGTTTCTGATTGCTTGGGGGGGCTGTGGATTGTGGCCGTGTACACTTATACACTCATAAGTAAGAACGGTTATCATGTAGGTCCTGTGCCATGGGTGTTGCATGTTCTCACACACACACACACACACACAATACACATTCATTAGTCCAGTAGCAGTTGATGTATTACCATGTCGCCTCAGGTCATCTATATGCACAGTTGTGTTGTATGCGATTGCCACTACTTGTGCTTGTTTTTGTTTGTTTGTGTGTTTGTTTTTTCTCTGCTTGTTTGCATGGTCCTCGCAGTGTTATGTATCGCAAAGAAAACTATTCTCATGACCTGGAAAGCGAAAAACAGTCTGTGTATTAAGCAGTTTAGAAATGTTATTTTAGATTATATTAGCATGGAAACAATGTCTGCCTCCTCAAAACATCAATTGGCTGAATTTCATTCTCTCTGGTCCCCGCTGATTAGCTTTATCACATAGTGGTGGTGGTGGGTTGCTGTCCCGTCGCTCTGGGCGGTTGGGTGTGTGCTGGGGGGCGCTGTGTGGCTTTGGGCGTCTGGTGGTCTCTCGGGTCGTGGGGACCGGGTTGGTCATTGCTGGGGGGGACTGTGTGTCGGGCTTGGAGGGCAGTTTTGGGGGCTTGCGGGTGGGGATGTCTTGCTGTGTGGGGCGGGGTCCCTTAGGGGCCTTGGGGTGGTGGCTGCTGGCTCTGTACCGGGTGGCTGGGCCGCTCTGGCGTGGGTGGTGGTGCTGGGCCTGGGCCCTGGTGGCTGGGCGCTGCCTTGCGCCCGGGGGGGCTGGGTTGCCCTGGACATGCCACAGTATGGGTGGGTTGGTGCAGGTCCTGGTGCCAGGCTTGTTGCTCTGGGACCTCCAGGGTATCCGCAGGTGGTTGTTTTCTTTAGGGTGTTGGGGCGTGCGGTGGGGGGGTGCTTTTCCTCTGTTGAGGGGGGGGCCTGGGTGATGGTGGGTCTCAGGCCCGGGCTGCTGCGTCTGGTGTGACCGGGTGGTTTGTTTGTTTTTTTGTAGAGGTCCTCCGGGGTGGGATGGGGTTGGGCGGGGTGGGTACCTTCTGGGGGTACAGTAGCTCCCGGAATATAGTCGCTGCAAGCCCCGAGCCTGGTGGACATCAGGCCCTCCTGCCCTGTGCTGGGTCCCAGGTAGCGGGGGTGCCTATTGCAGCCAGTCCCTGGCTGCCTTCATACCCTCTCCCTTTTGGCTCCTGTACACAGCACACACTCACACATGAAGGGTTTTGGGGGGCGTGTGTGTTCTGTGGGGTGTAGTGGATGGGGCCACGTAGGTGGTCCCCTTGGCTGCACTCTGCAGTTCCCCGCCCCTGTTTTAATTACACCTTAGACATCACTACTTATCAAACACACACACACACATTAGGTCTTGGGGGGTGGTTGCACTGAGTGGCATCTGGTGGACGGGGCTCTTTGGGTATGTAGGCTGCCCAGAGGGCCGCGCTCCCAGTTCTACAAGGTTGGCTGCCCCTCAATTTTAATCGCTCACTATTAGAAAATATTGAAGAGCCAGAAGGGTGAGGGGAGGGGTCTTCTCACACCCCTGCTTCCTGGTTGCTGCTCGGGAAGGAGTGGCCAGGAGGAATTAATTATTCTGCTGGTTCAGGGTCTGTGGTGGCTGGGGGGCTGCTGGCCCCATGGTGTGCCCACTGTGCTAGACCCCAGCGGAGTCAAGGGAGGGATGACGTGTGGATGTATGGGACGTGAAAGTGTGTGTGGTGATGATTGGGCCTGGGTCTGGGACTTGCTGTCGCCTGGCCTGCCTGTGCTTCTCCCAATGGGGGGCCGGCGTTGCCTCTCCCCACTCCTCGCGACTTCACCCACCTGTGGGCACGTCTTGACTGCCAGGGCTCTTGGCCAGGGGCACTGAGGCAGGCGCTGACCCACTGCATGGCTGTCTGGGGCGCTTGGCCCTCCCGGGTATTGGGTGGGGCCTCTGCCGGGGGGTTTTGGGGCGCTCGGGCTCCTGGGGCCGGGTCCGGTGCACGGCCCATGTCTGGGCGGCTGGGGCCTGGTGGGGTCGGTGGGCTGTTGCCCCTGGCTCCCGGGCGCCTCTGCCCTATGCTTATGGGGGCTCTGTCCGGGGGCTTCCACTGCTGTCTTCTGGGTGGATGCGTGGTTGTCCCTGTGGTGGGCATCCTGGGTTCTGTGCTCCGTGGGGGCTGCTGGTGGCCTGGGTCTTGTGGGCCTCTCTGCCTGTTTCTGATTGCTTGGGGGGGCTGTGGATTGTGGCCGTGTACACTTATACACTCATAAGTAAGAACGGTTATCATGTAGGTCCTGTGCCATGGGTGTTGCATGTTCTCACACACACACACACAATACACATTCATTAGTCCAGTAGCAGTTGATGTATTACCATGTCGCCTCAGGTCATCTATATGCACAGTTGTGTTGTATGCGATTGCCACTACTTGTGCTTGTTTTTGTTTGTTTGTGTGTTTGTTTTTTCTCTGCTTGTTTGCATGGTCCTCGCAGTGTTATGTATCGCAAAGAAAACTATTCTCATGAACTGGAAAGCGAAAAACAGTCTGTGTATTAAGCAGTTTAGAAATGTTATTTTAGATTATATTAGCATGGAAACAATGTCTGCCTCCTCAAAACATCAATTGGCTGAATTTCATTCTCTCTGGTCCCCGCTGATTAGCTTTATCACATAGTGGTGGTGGTGGGTTGCTGTCCCGTCGCTCTGGGCGGTTGGGTGTGTGCTGGGGGGGGGGCTGTGTGGCTTTGGGCGTCTGGTGGTCTCTCGGGTCGTGGGGACCGGGTTGGTCATTGCTGGGGGGGACTGTGTGTCGGGCTTGGAGGGCAGTTTTGGGGGCTTGCGGGTGGGGCTGTCTTGCTGTGTGGGGCGGGGTCCCTTAGGGGCCTTGGGGTGGTGGCTGCTGGCTCTGTACCGGGTGGCTGGGCCGCTCTGGCGTGGGTGGTGGTGCTGGGCCTGGGCCCTGGTGGCTGGGCGCTGCCTTGCGCCCGGGGGGGCTGGGTTGCCCTGGACATGCCACAGTATGGGTGGGTTGGTGCAGGTCCTGGTGCCAGGCTTGTTGCTCTGGGACCTCCAGGGTGTCCGCAGGTGGTTGTTTTCTTTAGGGTGTTGGGGCGTGCGGTGGGGGGGGTGCTTTTCCCCTGTTGAGGGGGGTGCCTGGGTGATGGTGGGTCTCAGGCCCGGGCTGCTGCGTCTGGTGTGACCGGGTGGTTTGTTTGTTTTTTTGTAGAGGTCCTCCGGGGTGGGATGGGGTTGGGCGGGGTGGGTACCTTCTGGGGGTACAGTAGCTCCCGGAATATGGTCGCTGCAAGCCCCGAGCCTGGTGGACATCAGGCCCTCCTGCCCTGTGCTGGGTCCCAGGTAGCGGGGGTGCCTATTGCAGCCAGTCCCTGGCTGCCTTCATACCCTCTCCCTTTTGGCTCCTGTACACAGCACACACTCACACATGAAGGGTTTTGGGGGGCGTGTGTGTTCTGTGGGGTGTAGTGGATGGGGCCACGTAGGTGGTCCCCTTGGCTGCACTCTGCAGTTCCCCGCCCCTGTTTTAATTACACCTTAGACATCACTACTTATCAAACACACAAAAACACATTAGGTCTTGGGGGGTGGTTGCACTGAGTGGCATCTGGTGGACGGGGCTCTTTGGGTATGTAGGCTGCCCAGAGGGCCGCGCTCCCAGTTCTACAAGGTTGGCTGCCCCTCAATTTTAATCGCTCACTATTAGAAAATATTGAAGAGCCAGAAGGGTGAGGGGAGGGGTCTTCTCACACCCCTGCTTCCTGGTTGCTGCTCGGGAAGGAGTGGCCAGGAGGAATTAATTATTCTGCTGGTTCAGGGTCTGTGGTGGCTGGGGGGCTGCTGGCCCCATGGTGTGCCCACTGTGCTAGACCCCAGCGGAGTCAAGGGAGGGATGACGTGTGGATGTATGGGACGTGAAAGTGTGTGTGGTGATGATTGGGCCTGGGTCTGGGACTTGCTGTCGCCTGGCCTGCCTGTGCTTCTCCCAATGGGGGGGCGGCGTTACCTCTCCCCACTCCTCGCGACTTCACCCACCTGTGGGCACGTCTTGACTGCCAGGGCTCTTGGCCAGGGGCACTGAGGCAGGCGCTGACCCACTGCATGGCTGTCTGGGGCGCTTGGCCCTCCCGGGTATTGGGTGGGGCCTCTGCCGGGGGGTTTTGGGGCGCTCGGGCTCCTGGGGCCGGGTCCGGTGCACGGCCCATGTCTGGGCGGCTGGGGCCTGGTGGGGTCGGTGGGCTGTTGCCCCTGGCTCCCGGGCGCCTCTGCCCTATGCTTATGGGGGCTCTGTCCGGGGGCTTCCACTGCTGTCTTCTGGGTGGATGCGTGGTTGTCCCTGTGGTGGGCATCCTGGGTTCTGTGCTCCGTGGGGGCTGCTGGTGGCCTGGGTCTTGTGGGCCTCTCTGCCTGTTTCTGATTGCTTGGGGGGGCTGTGGATTGTGGCCGTGTACACTTATACACTCATAAGTAAGAACGGTTATCATGTAGGTCCTGTGCCATGGGTGTTGCATGTTCTCACACACACACACACAATACACATTCATTAGTCCAGTAGCAGTTGATGTATTACCATGTCGCCTCAGGTCATCTATATGCACAGTTGTGTTGTATGCGATTGCCACTACTTGTGCTTGTTTTTGTTTGTTTGTGTGTTTGTTTTTTCTCTGCTTGTTTGCATGGTCCTCGCAGTGTTATGTATCGCAAAGAAAACTATTCTCATGAACTGGAAAGCGAAAAACAGTCTGTGTATTAAGCAGTTTAGAAATGTTATTTTAGATTATATTAGCATGGAAACAATGTCTGCCTCCTCAAAACATCAATTGGCTGAATTTCATTCTCTCTGGTCCCCGCTGATTAGCTTTATCACATAGTGGTGGTGGTGGGTTGCTGTCCCGTCGCTCTGGGCGGTTGGGTGTGTGCTGGGGGGGGGCTGTGTGGCTTTGGGCGTCTGGTGGTCTCTCGGGTCGTGGGGACCGGGTTGGTCATTGCTGGGGGGGACTGTGTGTCGGGCTTGGAGGGCAGTTTTGGGGGCTTGCGGGTGGGGCTGTCTTGCTGTGTGGGGCGGGGTCCCTTAGGGGCCTTGGGGTGGTGGCTGCTGGCTCTGTACCGGGTGGCTGGGCCGCTCTGGCGTGGGTGGTGGTGCTGGGCCTGGGCCCTGGTGGCTGGGCGCTGCCTTGCGCCCGGGGGGGCTGGGTTGCCCTGGACATGCCACAGTATGGGTGGGTTGGTGCAGGTCCTGGTGCCAGGCTTGTTGCTCTGGGACCTCCAGGGTGTCCGCAGGTGGTTGTTTTCTTTAGGGTGTTGGGGCGTGCGGTGGGGGGGGTGCTTTTCCCCTGTTGAGGGGGGTGCCTGGGTGATGGTGGGTCTCAGGCCCGGGCTGCTGCGTCTGGTGTGACCGGGTGGTTTGTTTGTTTTTTTGTAGAGGTCCTCCGGGGTGGGATGGGGTTGGGCGGGGTGGGTACCTTCTGGGGGTACAGTAGCTCCCGGAATATGGTCGCTGCAAGCCCCGAGCCTGGTGGACATCAGGCCCTCCTGCCCTGTGCTGGGTCCCAGGTAGCGGGGGTGCCTATTGCAGCCAGTCCCTGGCTGCCTTCATACCCTCTCCCTTTTGGCTCCTGTACACAGCACACACTCACACATGAAGGGTTTTGGGGGGCGTGTGTGTTCTGTGGGGTGTAGTGGATGGGGCCACGTAGGTGGTCCCCTTGGCTGCACTCTGCAGTTCCCCGCCCCTGTTTTAATTACACCTTAGACATCACTACTTATCAAACACACACACACACATTATGTCTTGGGGGGTGGTTGCACTGAGTGGCATCTGGTGGACGGGGCTCTTTGGGTATGTAGGCTGCCCAGAGGGCCGCGCTCCCAGTTCTACAAGGTTGGCTGCCCCTCAATTTTAATCGCTCACTATTAGAAAATATTGAAGAGCCAGAAGGGTGAGGGGAGGGGTCTTCTCACACCCCTGCTTCCTGGTTGCTGCTCGGGAAGGAGTGGCCAGGAGGAATTAATTATTCTGCTGGTTCAGGGTCTGTGGTGGCTGGGGGGCTGCTGGCCCCATGGTGTGCCCACTGTGCTAGACCCCAGCGGAGTCAAGGGAGGGATGACGTGTGGATGTATGGGACGTGAAAGTGTGTGTGGTGATGATTGGGCCTGGGTCTGGGACTTGCTGTCGCCTGGCCTGCCTGTGCTTCTCCCAATGGGGGGCCGGCGTTGCCTCTCCCCACTCCTCGCGACTTCACCCACCTGTGGGCACGTCTTGACTGCCAGGGCTCTTGGCCAGGGGCACTGAGGCAGGCGCTGACCCACTGCATGGCTGTCTGGGGCGCTTGGCCCTCCCGGGTATTGGGTGGGGCCTCTGCCGGGGGGTTTTGGGGCGCTCGGGCTCCTGGGGCCGGGTCCGGTGCACGGCCCATGTCTGGGCGGCTGGGGCCTGGTGGGGTCGGTGGGCTGTTGCCCCTGGCTCCCGGGCGCCTCTGCCCTATGCTTATGGGGGCTCTGTCCGGGGGCTTCCACTGCTGTCTTCTGGGTGGATGCGTGGTTGTCCCTGCGGTGGGTATCCTGGGTTCTGTGCTCCGTGGGGGCTGCTGGTGGCCTGGGTCTTGTGGGCCTCTCTGCCTGTTTCTGATTGCTTGGGGGGGCTGTGGATTGTGGCCGTGTACACTTATACACTCATAAGTAAGAACGGTTATCATGTAGGTCCTGTGCCATGGGTGTTGCATGTTCTCACACACACACACACACACACACAATACACATTCATTAGTCCAGTAGCAGTTGATGTATTACCATGTCGCCTCAGGTCATCTATATGCACAGTTGTGTTGTATGCGATTGCCACTACTTGTGCTTGTTTTTGTTTGTTTGTGTGTTTGTTTTTTCTCTGCTTGTTTGCATGGTCCTCGCAGTGTTATGTATCGCAAAGAAAACTATTCTCATGAACTGGAAAGCGAAAAACAGTCTGTGTATTAAGCAGTTTAGAAATGTTATTTTAGATTATATTAGCATGGAAACAATGTCTGCCTCCTCAAAACATCAATTGGCTGAATTTCATTCTCTCTGGTCCCCGCTGATTAGCTTTATCACATAGTGGTGGTGGTGGGTTGCTGTCCCGTCGCTCTGGGCGGTTGGGTGTGTGCTGGGGGGGGGCTGTGTGGCTTTGGGCGTCTGGTGGTCTCTCGGGTCGTGGGGACCGGGTTGGTCATTGCTGGGGGGGACTGTGTGTCGGGCTTGGAGGGCAGTTTTGGGGGCTTGCGGGTGGGGCTGTCTTGCTGTGTGGGGCGGGGTCCCTTAGGGGCCTTGGGGTGGTGGCTGCTGGCTCTGTACCGGGTGGCTGGGCCGCTCTGGCGTGGGTGGTGGTGCTGGGCCTGGGCCCTGGTGGCTGGGCGCTGCCTTGCGCCCGGGGGGGCTGGGTTGCCCTGGACATGCCACAGTATGGGTGGGTTGGTGCAGGTCCTGGTGCCAGGCTTGTTGCTCTGGGACCTCCAGGGTGTCCGCAGGTGGTTGTTTTCTTTAGGGTGTTGGGGCGTGCGGTGGGGGGGGTGCTTTTCCCCTGTTGAGGGGGGTGCCTGGGTGATGGTGGGTCTCAGGCCCGGGCTGCTGCGTCTGGTGTGACCGGGTGGTTTGTTTGTTTTTTTGTAGAGGTCCTCCGGGGTGGGATGGGGTTGGGCGGGGTGGGTACCTTCTGGGGGTACAGTAGCTCCCGGAATATGGTCGCTGCAAGCCCCGAGCCTGGTGGACATCAGGCCCTCCTGCCCTGTGCTGGGTCCCAGGTAGCGGGGGTGCCTATTGCAGCCAGTCCCTGGCTGCCTTCATACCCTCTCCCTTTTGGCTCCTGTACACAGCACACACTCACACATGAAGGGTTTTGGGGGGCGTGTGTGTTCTGTGGGGTGTAGTGGATGGGGCCACGTAGGTGGTCCCCTTGGCTGCACTCTGCAGTTCCCCGCCCCTGTTTTAATTACACCTTAGACATCACTACTTATCAAACACACACACACACATTAGGTCTTGGGGGGTGGTTGCACTGAGTGGCATCTGGTGGACGGGGCTCTTTGGGTATGTAGGCTGCCCAGAGGGCCGCGCTCCCAGTTCTACAAGGTTGGCTGCCCCTCAATTTTAATCGCTCACTATTAGAAAATATTGAAGAGCCAGAAGGGTGAGGGGAGGGGTCTTCTCACACCCCTGCTTCCTGGTTGCTGCTCGGGAAGGAGTGGCCAGGAGGAATTAATTATTCTGCTGGTTCAGGGTCTGTGGTGGCTGGGGGGCTGCTGGCCCCATGGTGTGCCCACTGTGCTAGACCCCAGCGGAGTCAAGGGAGGGATGACGTGTGGATGTATGGGACGTGAAAGTGTGTGTGGTGATGATTGGGCCTGGGTCTGGGACTTGCTGTCGCCTGGCCTGCCTGTGCTTCTCCCAATGGGGGGGCGGCGTTGCCTCTCCCCACTCCTCGCGACTTCACCCACCTGTGGGCACGTCTTGACTGCCAGGGCTCTTGGCCAGGGGCACTGAGGCAGGCGCTGACCCACTGCATGGCTGTCTGGGGCGCTTGGCCCTCCCGGGTATTGGGTGGGGCCTCTGCCGGGGGGTTTTGGGGCGCTCGGGCTCCTGGGGCCGGGTCCGGTGCACGGCCCATGTCTGGGCGGCTGGGGCCTGGTGGGGTCGGTGGGCTGTTGCCCCTGGCTCCCGGGCGCCTCTGCCCTATGCTTATGGGGGCTCTGTCCGGGGGCTTCCACTGCTGTCTTCTGGGTGGATGCGTGGTTGTCCCTGCGGTGGGTATCCTGGGTTCTGTGCTCCGTGGGGGCTGCTGGTGGCCTGGGTCTTGTGGGCCTCTCTGCCTGTTTCTGATTGCTTGGGGGGGCTGTGGATTGTGGCCGTGTACACTTATACACTCATAAGTAAGAACGGTTATCATGTAGGTCCTGTGCCATGGGTGTTGCATGTTCTCACACACACACACACACACACAATACACATTCATTAGTCCAGTAGCAGTTGATGTATTACCATGTCGCCTCAGGTCATCTATATGCACAGTTGTGTTGTATGCGATTGCCACTACTTGTGCTTGTTTTTGTTTGTTTGTGTGTTTGTTTTTTCTCTGCTTGTTTGCATGGTCCTCGCAGTGTTATGTATCGCAAAGAAAACTATTCTCATGACCTGGAAAGCGAAAAACAGTCTGTGTATTAAGCAGTTTAGAAATGTTATTTTAGATTATATTAGCATGGAAACAATGTCTGCCTCCTCAAAACATCAATTGGCTGAATTTCATTCTCTCTGGTCCCCGCTGATTAGCTTTATCACATAGTGGTGGTGGTGGGTTGCTGTCCCGTCGCTCTGGGCGGTTGGGTGTGTGCTGGGGGGGGCTGTGTGGCTTTGGGCGTCTGGTGGTCTCTCGGGTCGTGGGGACCGGGTTGGTCATTGCTGGGGGGGACTGTGTGTCGGGCTTGGAGGGCAGTTTTGGGGGCTTGCGGGTGGGGATGTCTTGCTGTGTGGGGCGGGGTCCCTTAGGGGCCTTGGGGTGGTGGCTGCTGGCTCTGTACCGGGTGGCTGGGCCGCTCTGGCGTGGGTGGTGGTGCTGGGCCTGGGCCCTGGTGGCTGGGCGCTGCCTTGCGCCCGGGGGGGCTGGGTTGCCCTGGACATGCCACAGTATGGGTGGGTTGGTGCAGGTCCTGGTGCCAGGCTTGTTGCTCTGGGACCTCCAGGGTATCCGCAGGTGGTTGTTTTCTTTAGGGTGTTGGGGCGTGCGGTGGGGGGGTGCTTTTCCTCTGTTGAGGGGGGGGCCTGGGTGATGGTGGGTCTCAGGCCCGGGCTGCTGCGTCTGGTGTGACCGGGTGGTTTGTTTGTTTTTTTGTAGAGGTCCTCCGGGGTGGGATGGGGTTGGGTTGAGTGGGGTTGGGCGGGGTGGGTACCTTCTGGGGGTACAGTAGCTCCCGGAATATGGTCGCTGCAAGCCCCGAGCCTGGTGGACATCAGGCCCTCCTGCCCTGTGCTGGGTCCCAGGTAGCGGGGGTGCCTATTGCTGCCAGTCCCTGGCTGCCCTCTCCGGGGGAGAGTAGCTCTCCCGGTGTATATCCCCATACCCTCTCCCTTTTGGCTCCTGTACACAGCACACACTCACACATGAAGGGTTTTGGGGGGCGTGTGTGTTCTGTGGGGTGTAGTGGATGGGGCCACGTAGGTGGTCCCCTTGGCTGCACTCTGCAGTTCCCCGCCCCTGTTTTAATTACACCTTAGACATCACTACTTATCAAACACACAAAAACACATTAGGTCTTGGGGGGTGGTTGCACTGAGTGGCATCTGGTGGACGGGGCTCTTTGGGTATGTAGGCTGCCCAGAGGGCCGCGCTCCCAGTTCTACAAGGTTGGCTGCCCCTCAATTTTAATCGCTCACTATTAGAAAATATTGAAGAGCCAGAAGGGTGAGGGGAGGGGTCTTCTCACACCCCTGCTTCCTGGTTGCTGCTCGGGAAGGAGTGGCCAGCAGGAATTAATTATTCTGCTGGTTCAGGGTCTGTGGTGGCTGGGGGGCTGCTGGCCCCATGGTGTGCCCACTGTGCTAGACCCCAGCGGAGTCAAGGGAGGGATGACGTGTGGATGTATGGGACGTGAAAGTGTGTGTGGTGATGATTGGGCCTGGGTCTGGGACTTGCTGTCGCCTGGCCTGCCTGTGCTTCTCCCAATGGGGGGGCGGCGTTGCCTCTCCCCACTCCTCGCGACTTCACCCACCTGTGGGCACGTCTTGACTGCCAGGGCTCTTGGCCAGGGGCACTGAGGCAGGCGCTGACCCACTGCATGGCTGTCTGGGGCGCTTGGCCCTCCCGGGTATTGGGTGGGGCCTCTGCCGGGGGGTTTTGGGGCGCTCGGGCTCCTGGGGCCGGGTCCGGTGCACGGCCCATGTCTGGGCTGCTGGGGCCTGGTGGGGTCGGTGGGCTGTTGCCCCTGGCTCCCGGGCGCCTCTGCCCTATGCTTATGGGGGCTCTGTCCGGGGGCTTCCACTGCTGTCTTCTGGGTGGATGCGTGGTTGTCCCTGCGGTGGGTATCCTGGGTTCTGTGCTCCGTGGGGGCTGCTGGTGGCCTGGGTCTTGTGGGCCTCTCTGCCTGTTTCTGATTGCTTGGGGGGGCTGTGGATTGTGGCCGTGTACACTTATACACTCATAAGTAAGAACGGTTATCATGTAGGTCCTGTGCCATGGGTGTTGCATGTTCTCACACACACACACACAATACACATTCATTAGTCCAGTAGCAGTTGATGTATTACCATGTCGCCTCAGGTCATCTATATGCACAGTTGTGTTGTATGCGATTGCCACTACTTGTGCTTGTTTTTGTTTGTTTGTGTGTTTGTTTTTTCTCTGCTTGTTTGCATGGTCCTCGCAGTGTTATGTATCGCAAAGAAAACTATTCTCATGACCTGGAAAGCGAAAAACAGTCTGTGTATTAAGCAGTTTAGAAATGTTATTTTAGATTATATTAGCATGGAAACAATGTCTGCCTCCTCAAAACATCAATTGGCTGAATTTCATTCTCTCTGGTCCCCGCTGATTAGCTTTATCACATAGTGGTGGTGGTGGGTTGCTGTCCCGTCGCTCTGGGCGGTTGGGTGTGTGCTGGGGGGGGCTGTGTGGCTTTGGGCGTCTGGTGGTCTCTCGGGTCGTGGGGACCGGGTTGGTCATTGCTGGGGGGGACTGTGTGTCGGGCTTGGAGGGCAGTTTTGGGGGCTTGCGGGTGGGGATGTCTTGCTGTGTGGGGCGGGGTCCCTTAGGGGCCTTGGGGTGGTGGCTGCTGGCTCTGTACCGGGTGGCTGGGCCGCTCTGGCGTGGGTGGTGGTGCTGGGCCTGGGCCCTGGTGGCTGGGCGCTGCCTTGCGCCCGGGGGGGCTGGGTTGCCCTGGACATGCCACAGTATGGGTGGGTTGGTGCAGGTCCTGGTGCCAGGCTTGTTGCTCTGGGACCTCCAGGGTATCCGCAGGTGGTTGTTTTCTTTAGGGTGTTGGGGCGTGCGGTGGGGGGGTGCTTTTCCTCTGTTGAGGGGGGGGCCTGGGTGATGGTGGGTCTCAGGCCCGGGCTGCTGCGTCTGGTGTGACCGGGTGGTTTGTTTGTTTTTTTGTAGAGGTCCTCCGGGGTGGGATGGGGTTGGGTTGAGTGGGGTTGGGCGGGGTGGGTACCTTCTGGGGGTACAGTAGCTCCCGGAATATGGTCGCTGCAAGCCCCGAGCCTGGTGGACATCAGGCCCTCCTGCCCTGTGCTGGGTCCCAGGTAACGGGGGTGCCTATTGCAGTCAGGCCCTGGCAGCCCTCTCCGGGGGAGAGTAGCCCCCCCGGTGTATATCCCCATACCCTCTCCCTTTTGGCTCCTGTACACAGCACACACTCACACATGAAGGGTTTTGGGGGGCGTGTGTGTTCTGTGGGGTGTAGTGGATGGGGCCACGTAGGTGGTCCCCTTGGCTGCACTCTGCAGTTCCCCGCCCCTGTTTTAATTACACCTTAGACATCACTACTTATCAAACACACAAAAACACATTAGGTCTTGGGGGGTGGTTGCACTGAGTGGCATCTGGTGGACGGGGCTCTTTGGGTATGTAGGCTGCCCAGAGGGCCGCGCTCCCAGTTCTACAAGGTTGGCTGCCCCTCAATTTTAATCGCTCACTATTAGAAAATATTGAAGAGCCAGAAGGGTGAGGGGAGGGGTCTTCTCACACCCCTGCTTCCTGGTTGCTGCTCGGGAAGGAGTGGCCAGGAGGAATTAATTATTCTGCTGGTTCAGGGTCTGTGGTGGCTGGGGGGCTGCTGGCCCCATGGTGTGCCCACTGTGCTAGACCCCAGCGGAGTCAAGGGAGGGATGACGTGTGGATGTATGGGACGTGAAAGTGTGTGTGGTGATGATTGGGCCTGGGTCTGGGACTTGCTGTCGCCTGGCCTGCCTGTGCTTCTCCCAATGGGGGGGCGGCGTTGCCTCTCCCCACTCCTCGCGACTTCACCCACCTGTGGGCACGTCTTGACTGCCAGGGCTCTTGGCCAGGGGCACTGAGGCAGGCGCTGACCCACTGCATGGCTGTCTGGGGCGCTTGGCCCTCCCGGGTATTGGGTGGGGCCTCTGCCGGGGGGTTTTGGGGCGCTCGGGCTCCTGGGGCCGGGTCCGGTGCACGGCCCATGTCTGGGCGGCTGGGGCCTGGTGGGGTCGGTGGGCTGTTGCCCCTGGCTCCCGGGCGCCTCTGCCCTATGCTTATGGGGGCTCTGTCCGGGGGCTTCCACTGCTGTCTTCTGGGTGGATGCGTGGTTGTCCCTGCGGTGGGTATCCTGGGTTCTGTGCTCCGTGGGGGCTGCTGGTGGCCTGAGTCTTGTGGGCCTCTCTGCCTGTTTCTGATTGCTTGGGGGGGCTGTGGATTGTGGCCGTGTACACGTATACACTCATAAGTAAGAACGGTTATCATGTAGGTCCTGTGCCATGGGTGTTGCATGTTCTCACACACACACACACACACACAATACACATTCATTAGTGCAGTAGCAGTTGATGTATTACCATGTCGCCTCAGGTCATCTATATGCACAGTTGTGTTGTATGCGATTGCCACTACTTGTGCTTGTTTTTGTTTGTTTGTGTGTTTGTTTTTTCTCTGCTTGTTTGCATGGTCCTCGCAGTGTTATGTATCGCAAAGAAAACTATTCTCATGACCTGGAAAGCGAAAAACAGTCTGTGTATTAAGCAGTTTAGAAATGTTATTTTAGATTATATTAGCATGGAAACAATGTCTGCCTCCTCAAAACATCAATTGGCTGAATTTCATTCTCTCTGGTCCCCGCTGATTAGCTTTATCACATAGTGGTGGTGGTGGGTTGCTGTCCCGTCGCTCTGGGCGGTTGGGTGTGTGCTGGGGGGGGCTGTGTGGCTTTGGGCGTCTGGTGGTCTCTCGGGTCGTGGGGACCGGGTTGGTCATTGCTGGGGGGGACTGTGTGTCGGGCTTGGAGGGCAGTTTTGGGGGCTTGCGGGTGGGGCTGTCTTGCTGTGTGGGGCGGGGTCCCTTAGGGGCCTTGGGGTGGTGGCTGCTGGCTCTGTACCGGGTGGCTGGGCCGCTCTGGCGTGGGTGGTGGTGCTGGGCCTGGGCCCTGGTGGCTGGGCGCTGCCTTGCGCCCGGGGGGGCTGGGTTGCCCTGGACATGCCACAGTATGGGTGGGTTGGTGCAGGTCCTGGTGCCAGGCTTGTTGCTCTGGGACCTCCAGGGTATCCGCAGGTGGTTGTTTTCTTTAGGGTGTTGGGGCGTGCGGTGGGGGGGTGCTTTTCCTCTGTTGAGGGGGGGGCCTGGGTGATGGTGGGTCTCAGGCCCGGGCTGCTGCGTCTGGTGTGACCGGGTGGTTTGTTTGTTTTTTTGTAGAGGTCCTCCGGGGTGGGATGGGGTTGGGTTGAGTGGGGTTGGGCGGGGTGGGTACCTTCTGGGGGTACAGTAGCTCCCGGAATATGGTCGCTGCAAGCCCCGAGCCTGGTGGACATCAGGCCCTCCTGCCCTGTGCTGGGTCCCAGGTAACGGGGGTGCCTATTGCAGCCAGGCCCTGGCAGCCCTCTCCGGGGGAGAGTAGCCCCCCCGGTGTATATCCCCATACCCTCTCCCTTTTGGCTCCTGTACACAGCACACACTCACACATGAAGGGTTTTGGGGGGCGTGTGTGTTCTGTGGGGTGTAGTGGATGGGGCCACGTAGGTGGTCCCCTTGGCTGCACTCTGCAGTTCCCCGCCCCTGTTTTAATTACACCTTAGACATCACTACTTATCAAACACACACACACACATTAGGTCTTGGGGGGTGGTTGCACTGAGTGGCATCTGGTGGACGGGGCTCTTTGGGTATGTAGGCTGCCCAGAGGGCCGCGCTCCCAGTTCTACAAGGTTGGCTGCCCCTCAATTTTAATCGCTCACTATTAGAAAATATTGAAGAGCCAGAAGGGTGAGGGGAGGGGTCTTCTCACACCCCTGCTTCCTGGTTGCTGCTCGGGAAGGAGTGGCCAGGAGGAATTAATTATTCTGCTGGTTCAGGGTCTGTGGTGGCTGGGGGGCTGCTGGCCCCATGGTGTGCCCACTGTGCTAGACCCCAGCGGAGTCAAGGGAGGGATGACGTGTGGATGTATGGGACGTGAAAGTGTGTGTGGTGATGATTGGGCCTGGGTCTGGGACTTGCTGTCGCCTGGCCTGCCTGTGCTTCTCCCAATGGGGGGGCGGCGTTACCTCTCCCCACTCCTCGCGACTTCACCCACCTGTGGGCACGTCTTGACTGCCAGGGCTCTTGGCCAGGGGCACTGAGGCAGGCGCTGACCCACTGCATGGCTGTCTGGGGCGCTTGGCCCTCCCGGGTATTGGGTGGGGCCTCTGCCGGGGGGTTTTGGGGCGCTCGGGCTCCTGGGGCCGGGTCCGGTGCACGGCCCATGTCTGGGCGGCTGGGGCCTGGTGGGGTCGGTGGGCTGTTGCCCCTGGCTCCCGGGCGCCTCTGCCCTATGCTTATGGGGGCTCTGTCCGGGGGCTTCCACTGCTGTCTTCTGGGTGGATGCGTGGTTGTCCCTGCGGTGGGTATCCTGGGTTCTGTGCTCCGTGGGGGCTGCTGGTGGCCTGGGTCTTGTGGGCCTCTCTGCCTGTTTCTGATTGCTTGGGGGGGCTGTGGATTGTGGCCGTGTACACTTATACACTCATAAGTAAGAACGGTTATCATGTAGGTCCTGTGCCATGGGTGTTGCATGTTCTCACACACACACACACACACACAATACACATTCATTAGTCCAGTAGCAGTTGATGTATTACCATGTCGCCTCAGGTCATCTATATGCACAGTTGTGTTGTATGCGATTGCCACTACTTGTGCTTGTTTTTGTTTGTTTGTGTGTTTGTTTTTTCTCTGCTTGTTTGCATGGTCCTCGCAGTGTTATGTATCGCAAAGAAAACTATTCTCATGACCTGGAAAGCGAAAAACAGTCTGTGTATTAAGCAGTTTAGAAATGTTATTTTAGATTATATTAGCATGGAAACAATGTCTGCCTCCTCAAAACATCAATTGGCTGATATTCATTCTCTCTGGTCCCCGCTGATTAGCTTTATCACATAGTGGTGGTGGTGGGTTGCTGTCCCGTCGCTCTGGGCGGTTGGGTGTGTGCTGGGGGGGGCTGTGTGGCTTTGGGCGTCTGGTGGTCTCTCGGGTCGTGGGGACCGGGTTGGTCATTGCTGGGGGGGACTGTGTGTCGGGCTTGGAGGGCAGTTTTGGGGGCTTGCGGGTGGGGATGTCTTGCTGTGTGGGGCGGGGTCCCTTAGGGGCCTTGGGGTGGTGGCTGCTGGCTCTGTACCGGGTAGCTGGGCCGCTCTAGCGTGGGTGGTGGTGCTGGGCCTGGGCCCTGGTGGCTGGGCGCTGCCTTGCGCCCGGGGGGGCTGGGTTGCCCTGGACATGCCACAGTATGGGTGGGTTGGTGCAGGTCCTGGTGCCAGGCTTGTTGCTCTGGGACCTCCAGGGTATCCGCAGGTGGTTGTTTTCTTTAGGGTGTTGGGGCGTGCGGTGGGGGGGTGCTTTTCCTCTGTTGAGGGGGGGGCCTGGGTGATGGTGGGTCTCAGGCCCGGGCTGCTGCGTCTGGTGTGACCGGGTGGTTTGTTTGTTTTTTTGTAGAGGTCCTCCGGGGTGGGATGGGGTTGGGTTGAGTGGGGTTGGGCGGGGTGGGTACCTTCTGGGGGTACAGTAGCTCCCGGAATATGGTCGCTGCAAGCCCCGAGCCTGGTGGACATCAGGCCCTCCTGCCCTGTGCTGGGTCCCAGGTAGCGGGGGTGCCTATTGCAGCCAGGCCCTGGCAGCCCTCTCCGGGGGAGAGTAGCTCCCCCGGTGTATATCCCCATACCCTCTCCCTTTTGGCTCCTGTACACAGCACACACTCACACATGAAGGGTTTTGGGGGGCGTGTGTGTTCTGTGGGGTGTAGTGGATGGGACCACGTAGGTGGTCCCCTTGGCTGCACTCTGCAGTTCCCCGCCCCTGTTTTAATTACACCTTAGACATCACTACTTATCAAACACACACACACACACACATTAGGTCTTGGGGGGTGGTTGCACTGAGTGGCATCTGGTGGACGGGGCTCTTTGGGTATGTAGGCTGCCCAGAGGGCCGCGCTCCCAGTTCTACAAGGTTGGCTGCCCCTCAATTTTAATCGCTCACTATTAGAAAATATTGAAGAGCCAGAAGGGTGAGGGGAGGGGTCTTCTCACACCCCTGCTTCCTGGTTGCTGCTCGGGAAGGAGTGGCCAGGAGGAATTAATTATTCTGCTGGTTCAGGGTCTGTGGTGGCTGGGGGGCTGCTGGCCCCATGGTGTGCCCACTGTGCTAGACCCCAGCGGAGTCAAGGGAGGGATGACGTGGTGATGTATGGGACGTGAAAGTGTGTGTGGTGATGATTGGGCCTGGGTCTGGGACTTGCTGTCGCCTGGCCTGCCTGTGCTTCTCCCAATGGGGGGGCGGCGTTGCCTCTCCCCACTCCTCGCGACTTCACCCACCTGTGGGCACGTCTTGACTGCCAGGGCTCTTGGCCAGGGGCACTGAGGCAGGCGCTGACCCACTGCATGGCTGTCTGGGGCGCTTGGCCCTCCCGGGTATTGGGTGGGGCCTCTGCCGGGGGGTTTTGGGGCGCTCGGGCTCCTGGGGCCGGGTCCGGTGCACGGCCCATGTCTGGGCGGCTGGGGCCTGGTGGGGTCGGTGGGCTGTTGCCCCTGGCTCCCGGGCGCCTCTGCCCTATGCTTATGGGGGCTCTGTCCGGGGGCTTCCACTGCTGTCTTCTGGGTGGATGCGTGGTTGTCCCTGCGGTGGGTATCCTGGGTTCTGTGCTCCGTGGGGGCTGCTGGTGGCCTGGGTCTTGTGGGCCTCTCTGCCTGTTTCTGATTGCTTGGGGGGGCTGTGGATTGTGGCCGTGTACACTTATACACTCATAAGTAAGAACGGTTATCATGTAGGTCCTGTGCCATGGGTGTTGCATGTTCTCACACACACACACACACACACAATACACATTGATTAGTCCAGTAGCAGTTGATGTATTACCATGTCGCCTCAGGTCATCTATATGCACAGTTGTGTTGTATGCGATTGCCACTACTTGTGCTTGTTTTTGTTTGTTTGTGTGTTTGTTTTTTCTCTGCTTGTTTGCATGGTCCTCGCAGTGTTATGTATCGCAAAGAAAACTATTCTCATGAACTGGAAAGCGAAAAACAGTCTGTGTATTAAGCAGTTTAGAAATGTTATTTTAGATTATATTAGCATGGAAACAATGTCTGCCTCCTCAAAACATCAATTGGCTGAATTTCATTCTCTCTGGTCCCCGCTGATTAGCTTTATCACATAGTGGTGGTGGTGGGTTGCTGTCCCGTCGCTCTGGGCGGTTGGGTGTGTGCTGGGGGGGGGCTGTGTGGCTTTGGGCGTCTGGTGGTCTCTCGGGTCGTGGGGACCGGGTTGGTCATTGCTGGGGGGGACTGTGTGTCGGGCTTGGAGGGCAGTTTTGGGGGCTTGCGGGTGGGGCTGTCTTGCTGTGTGGGGCGGGGTCCCTTAGGGGCCTTGGGGTGGTGGCTGCTGGCTCTGTACCGGGTGGCTGGGCCGCTCTGGCGTGGGTGGTGGTGCTGGGCCTGGGCCCTGGTGGCTGGGCGCTGCCTTGCGCCCGGGCGGGCTGGGTTGCCCTGGACATGCCACAGTATGGGTGGGTTGGTGCAGGTCCTGGTGCCAGGCTTGTTGCTCTGGGACCTCCAGGGTGTCCGCAGGTGGTTGTTTTCTTTAGGGTGTTGGGGCGTGCGGTGGGGGGGGTGCTTTTCCCCTGTTGAGGGGGGTGCCTGGGTGATGGTGGGTCTCAGGCCCGGGCTGCTGCGTCTGGTGTGACCGGGTGGTTTGTTTGTTTTTTTGTAGAGGTCCTCCGGGGTGGGATGGGGTTGGGCGGGGTGGGTACCTTCTGGGGGTACAGTAGCTCCCGGAATATAGTCGCTGCAAGCCCCGAGCCTGGTGGACATCAGGCCCTCCTGCCCTGTGCTGGGTCCCAGGTAGCGGGGGTGCCTATTGCAGCCAGTCCCTGGCTGCCTTCATACCCTCTCCCTTTTGGCTCCTGTACACAGCACACACTCACACATGAAGGGTTTTGGGGGGCGTGTGTGTTCTGTGGGGTGTAGTGGATGGGGCCACGTAGGTGGTCCCCTTGGCTGCACTCTGCAGTTCCCCGCCCCTGTTTTAATTACACCTTAGACATCACTACTTATCAAACACACACACACACATTAGGTCTTGGGGGGTGGTTGCACTGAGTGGCATCTGGTGGACGGGGCTCTTTGGGTATGTAGGCTGCCCAGAGGGCCGCGCTCCCAGTTCTACAAGGTTGGCTGCCCCTCAATTTTAATCGCTCACTATTAGAAAATATTGAAGAGCCAGAAGGGTGAGGGGAGGGGTCTTCTCACACCCCTGCTTCCTGGTTGCTGCTCGGGAAGGAGTGGCCAGGAGGAATTAATTATTCTGCTGGTTCAGGGTCTGTGGTGGCTGGGGGGCTGCTGGCCCCATGGTGTGCCCACTGTGCTAGACCCCAGCGGAGTCAAGGGAGGGATGACGTGTGGATGTATGGGACGTGAAAGTGTGTGTGGTGATGATTGGGCCTGGGTCTGGGACTTGCTGTCGCCTGGCCTGCCTGTGCTTCTCCCAATGGGGGGGCGGCGTTGCCTCTCCCCACTCCTCGCGACTTCACCCACCTGTGGGCACGTCTTGACTGCCAGGGCTCTTGGCCAGGGGCACTGAGGCAGGCGCTGACCCACTGCATGGCTGTCTGGGGCGCTTGGCCCTCCCGGGTATTGGGTGGGGCCTCTGCCGGGGGGTTTTGGGGCGCTCGGGCTCCTGGGGCCGGGTCCGGTGCACGGCCCATGTCTGGGCGGCTGGGGCCTGGTGGGGTCGGTGGGCTGTTGCCCCTGGCTCCCGGGCGCCTCTGCCCTATGCTTATGGGGGCTCTGTCCGGGGGCTTCCACTGCTGTCTTCTGGGTGGATGCGTGGTTGTCCCTGCGGTGGGTATCCTGGGTTCTGTGCTCCGTGGGGGCTGCTGGTGGCCTGGGTCTTGTGGGCCTCTCTGCCTGTTTCTGATTGCTTGGGGGGGCTGTGGATTGTGGCCGTGTACACTTATACACTCATAAGTAAGAACGGTTATCATGTAGGTCCTGTGCCATGGGTGTTGCATGTTCTCACACACACACACACACACACAATACACATTCATTAGTCCAGTAGCAGTTGATGTATTACCATGTCGCCTCAGGTCATCTATATGCACAGTTGTGTTGTATGCGATTGCCACTACTTGTGCTTGTTTTTGTTTGTTTGTGTGTTTGTTTTTTCTCTGCTTGTTTGCATGGTCCTCGCAGTGTTATGTATCGCAAAGAAAACTATTCTCATGACCTGGAAAGCGAAAAACAGTCTGTGTATTAAGCAGTTTAGAAATGTTATTTTAGATTATATTAGCATGGAAACAATGTCTGCCTCCTCAAAACATCAATTGGCTGAATTTCATTCTCTCTGGTCCCCGCTGATTAGCTTTATCACATAGTGGTGGTGGTGGGTTGCTGTCCCGTCGCTCTGGGCGGTTGGGTGTGTGCTGGGGGGTGCTGTGTGGCTTTGGGCGTCTGGTGGTCTCTCGGGTCGTGGGGACCGGGTTGGTCATTGCTGGGGGGGACTGTGTGTCGGGCTTGGAGGGCAGTTTTGGGGGCTTGCGGGTGGGGATGTCTTGCTGTGTGGGGCGGGGTCCCTTAGGGGCCTTGGGGTGGTGGCTGCTGGCTCTGTACCGGGTGGCTGGGCCGCTCTGGCGTGGGTGGTGGTGCTGGGCCTGGGCCCTGGTGGCTGGGCGCTGCCTTGCGCCCGGGGGGGCTGGGTTGCCCTGGACATGCCACAGTATGGGTGGGTTGGTGCAGGTCCTGGTGCCAGGCTTGTTGCTCTGGGACCTCCAGGGTATCCGCAGGTGGTTGTTTTCTTTAGGGTGTTGGGGCGTGCGGTGGGGGGGTGCTTTTCCTCTGTTGAGGGGGGGGCCTGGGTGATGGTGGGTCTCAGGCCCGGGCTGCTGCGTCTGGTGTGACCGGGTGGTTTGTTTGTTTTTTTGTAGAGGTCCTCCGGGGTGGGATGGGGTTGGGTTGAGTGGGGTTGGGCGGGGTGGGTACCTTCTGGGGGTACAGTAGCTCCCGGAATATGGTCGCTGCAAGCCCCGAGCCTGGTGGACATCAGGCCCTCCTGCCCTGTGCTGGGTCCCAGGTAGCGGGGGTGCCTATTGCTGCCAGTCCCTGGCTGCCCTCTCCGGGGGAGAGTAGCTCTCCCGGTGTATATCCCCATACCCTCTCCCTTTTGGCTCCTGTACACAGCACACACTCACACATGAAGGGTTTTGGGGGGCGTGTGTGTTCTGTGGGGTGTAGTGGATGGGGCCACGTAGGTGGTCCCCTTGGCTGCACTCTGCAGTTCCCCGCCCCTGTTTTAATTACACCTTAGACATCACTACTTATCAAACACACAAAAACACATTAGGTCTTGGGGGGTGGTTGCACTGAGTGGCATCTGGTGGACGGGGCTCTTTGGGTATGTAGGCTGCCCAGAGGGCCGCGCTCCCAGTTCTACAAGGTTGGCTGCCCCTCAATTTTAATCGCTCACTATTAGAAAATATTGAAGAGCCAGAAGGGTGAGGGGAGGGGTCTTCTCACACCCCTGCTTCCTGGTTGCTGCTCGGGAAGGAGTGGCCAGCAGGAATTAATTATTCTGCTGGTTCAGGGTCTGTGGTGGCTGGGGGGCTGCTGGCCCCATGGTGTGCCCACTGTGCTAGACCCCAGCGGAGTCAAGGGAGGGATGACGTGTGGATGTATGGGACGTGAAAGTGTGTGTGGTGATGATTGGGCCTGGGTCTGGGACTTGCTGTCGCCTGGCCTGCCTGTGCTTCTCCCAATGGGGGGGCGGCGTTGCCTCTCCCCACTCCTCGCGACTTCACCCACCTGTGGGCACGTCTTGACTGCCAGGGCTCTTGGCCAGGGGCACTGAGGCAGGCGCTGACCCACTGCATGGCTGTCTGGGGCGCTTGGCCCTCCCGGGTATTGGGTGGGGCCTCTGCCGGGGGGTTTTGGGGCGCTCGGGCTCCTGGGGCCGGGTCCGGTGCACGGCCCATGTCTGGGCTGCTGGGGCCTGGTGGGGTCGGTGGGCTGTTGCCCCTGGCTCCCGGGCGCCTCTGCCCTATGCTTATGGGGGCTCTGTCCGGGGGCTTCCACTGCTGTCTTCTGGGTGGATGCGTGGTTGTCCCTGCGGTGGGTATCCTGGGTTCTGTGCTCCGTGGGGGCTGCTGGTGGCCTGAGTCTTGTGGGCCTCTCTGCCTGTTTCTGATTGCTTGGGGGGGCTGTGGATTGTGGCCGTGTACACGTATACACTCATAAGTAAGAACGGTTATCATGTAGGTCCTGTGCCATGGGTGTTGCATGTTCTCACACACACACACACACACACAATACACATTCATTAGTGCAGTAGCAGTTGATGTATTACCATGTCGCCTCAGGTCATCTATATGCACAGTTGTGTTGTATGCGATTGCCACTACTTGTGCTTGTTTTTGTTTGTTTGTGTGTTTGTTTTTTCTCTGCTTGTTTGCATGGTCCTCGCAGTGTTATGTATCGCAAAGAAAACTATTCTCATGACCTGGAAAGCGAAAAACAGTCTGTGTATTAAGCAGTTTAGAAATGTTATTTTAGATTATATTAGCATGGAAACAATGTCTGCCTCCTCAAAACATCAATTGGCTGAATTTCATTCTCTCTGGTCCCCGCTGATTAGCTTTATCACATAGTGGTGGTGGTGGGTTGCTGTCCCGTCGCTCTGGGCGGTTGGGTGTGTGCTGGGGGGGGCTGTGTGGCTTTGGGCGTCTGGTGGTCTCTCGGGTCGTGGGGACCGGGTTGGTCATTGCTGGGGGGGACTGTGTGTCGGGCTTGGAGGGCAGTTTTGGGGGCTTGCGGGTGGGGCTGTCTTGCTGTGTGGGGCGGGGTCCCTTAGGGGCCTTGGGGTGGTGGCTGCTGGCTCTGTACCGGGTGGCTGGGCCGCTCTGGCGTGGGTGGTGGTGCTGGGCCTGGGCCCTGGTGGCTGGGCGCTGCCTTGCGCCCGGGGGGGCTGGGTTGCCCTGGACATGCCACAGTATGGGTGGGTTGGTGCAGGTCCTGGTGCCAGGCTTGTTGCTCTGGGACCTCCAGGGTATCCGCAGGTGGTTGTTTTCTTTAGGGTGTTGGGGCGTGCGGTGGGGGGGTGCTTTTCCTCTGTTGAGGGGGGGGCCTGGGTGATGGTGGGTCTCAGGCCCGGGCTGCTGCGTCTGGTGTGACCGGGTGGTTTGTTTGTTTTTTTGTAGAGGTCCTCCGGGGTGGGATGGGGTTGGGTTGAGTGGGGTTGGGCGGGGTGGGTACCTTCTGGGGGTACAGTAGCTCCCGGAATATGGTCGCTGCAAGCCCCGAGCCTGGTGGACATCAGGCCCTCCTGCCCTGTGCTGGGTCCCAGGTAACGGGGGTGCCTATTGCAGCCAGGCCCTGGCAGCCCTCTCCGGGGGAGAGTAGCCCCCCCGGTGTATATCCCCATACCCTCTCCCTTTTGGCTCCTGTACACAGCACACACTCACACATGAAGGGTTTTGGGGGGCGTGTGTGTTCTGTGGGGTGTAGTGGATGGGGCCACGTAGGTGGTCCCCTTGGCTGCACTCTGCAGTTCCCCGCCCCTGTTTTAATTACACCTTAGACATCACTACTTATCAAACACACACACACACATTAGGTCTTGGGGGGTGGTTGCACTGAGTGGCATCTGGTGGACGGGGCTCTTTGGGTATGTAGGCTGCCCAGAGGGCCGCGCTCCCAGTTCTACAAGGTTGGCTGCCCCTCAATTTTAATCGCTCACTATTAGAAAATATTGAAGAGCCAGAAGGGTGAGGGGAGGGGTCTTCTCACACCCCTGCTTCCTGGTTGCTGCTCGGGAAGGAGTGGCCAGGAGGAATTAATTATTCTGCTGGTTCAGGGTCTGTGGTGGCTGGGGGGCTGCTGGCCCCATGGTGTGCCCACTGTGCTAGACCCCAGCGGAGTCAAGGGAGGGATGACGTGTGGATGTATGGGACGTGAAAGTGTGTGTGGTGATGATTGGGCCTGGGTCTGGGACTTGCTGTCGCCTGGCCTGCCTGTGCTTCTCCCAATGGGGGGGCGGCGTTACCTCTCCCCACTCCTCGCGACTTCACCCACCTGTGGGCACGTCTTGACTGCCAGGGCTCTTGGCCAGGGGCACTGAGGCAGGCGCTGACCCACTGCATGGCTGTCTGGGGCGCTTGGCCCTCCCGGGTATTGGGTGGGGCCTCTGCCGGGGGGTTTTGGGGCGCTCGGGCTCCTGGGGCCGGGTCCGGTGCACGGCCCATGTCTGGGCGGCTGGGGCCTGGTGGGGTCGGTGGGCTGTTGCCCCTGGCTCCCGGGCGCCTCTGCCCTATGCTTATGGGGGCTCTGTCCGGGGGCTTCCACTGCTGTCTTCTGGGTGGATGCGTGGTTGTCCCTGCGGTGGGTATCCTGGGTTCTGTGCTCCGTGGGGGCTGCTGGTGGCCTGGGTCTTGTGGGCCTCTCTGCCTGTTTCTGATTGCTTGGGGGGGCTGTGGATTGTGGCCGTGTACACTTATACACTCATAAGTAAGAACGGTTATCATGTAGGTCCTGTGCCATGGGTGTTGCATGTTCTCACACACACACACACACACACAATACACATTCATTAGTCCAGTAGCAGTTGATGTATTACCATGTCGCCTCAGGTCATCTATATGCACAGTTGTGTTGTATGCGATTGCCACTACTTGTGCTTGTTTTTGTTTGTTTGTGTGTTTGTTTTTTCTCTGCTTGTTTGCATGGTCCTCGCAGTGTTATGTATCGCAAAGAAAACTATTCTCATGAACTGGAAAGCGAAAAACAGTCTGTGTATTAACCTGTTTAGAAATGTTCTTTTAGATTATATTAGCATGGGAACAATGTCTGCCTCCTTAAAACATCAATTGGCTGAATTTCATTCTCTCTGGTCCCCGCTGATTAACTGTGTGGCTTCGGGCGTCTGGTGGTCTCTCGGGTCGTGGGGACCGGGTTGGTCATTGTTGGGGGGGACTGTGTGTCAGGCTTGGAGGGCAGTTTTGGGGGCTTGCAGGTGGGGCTGTCTTGCGGTGTGGGGCGGGGTCCCTTAGGGGCCTTGGGGTGGTGGCTGCTAAGTACTGGAATCATACACTTCCTCTATGTAACCAGATAATTGCAGAGAAAGGCTTATGTGTAGTGGGCACATCTTCTTCCCTGACGTGATTATTCTCTGCAGCTGAAACTGAGACTCTCAGATCACTTCGTGTCTGCCAACAAAGCAGCAGCAGCTGAAGATGACCAACTTCCTCATGTGTCACAGGGTGATCAGACGTTGCAACAAAAGACATTTAGGTGGTCCAGAGAAGAGATAAAGCTTACAGCACCTGGTATTCCCAAGCAGTCTCCCACCCAAGTACTAACCAGGCCAACCTTGCTTGGCTTCCGAGATCAGACGAGGTCAGGCATGTTCAGGGTGGTGTGGCCGTAAGCGACAATGTCTGTGACAAATGTGCATTATATAGGTACTGGAATCATATGGTTCCTCTATGTAACCAGATAATTGCAGAGAAAGGCTTATGTGTAGTGGGCACATCTTCTTCCCTGACGTGATTATTCTCTGCAGCTGAAACTGAGACTCTCAGATCACTTCGTGTCTGCCAACAAAGCAGCAGAAGCTGAAGATGACCAACTTCCTCATGTGTCACAGGGTGATCAGACGTTGCAACAAAAGACATTCAGGTGGTCCAGAGAAGAGATAAAGCTTACAGCACCTGGTATTCCCAAGCAGTCTCCCACCCAAGTACTAACCAGGCCAACCGTGCTTGGCTTCCGAGATCAGACGAGGTCAGGCATATTGAGGGTGGTGTGGCCGTAAGCAACAATGTCTGTGACAAATGTGCATTATATAGGTACTGGAAAAATACACTTCTTCTATGTAACCAGATAATTGCCGAGAAAGGCTGATGTGTAGTGGGCACATCTTCTTCCCTGACGTTATTATTCTCTGCAGCTGAAACTGAGACTCTCAGATCACTTCGTGTCTGCCAACAAAGCAGCAGAAGCTGAAGATGACCAACTTCCTCATGTGTCACAGGGTGATCAGACGTTGCAACAAAAGACATTCAGGTGGTCCAGAGAAGAGATAAAGCTTACAGCACCTGGTATTCCCAAGCAGTCTCCCACCCAAGTACTAACCAGGCCAACCGTGCTTGGCTTCCGAGATCAGACGAGGTCAGGCATATTGAGGGTGGTGTGGCCGTAAGCAACAATGTCTGTGACAAATGTGCATTATATAGGTACTGGAATCATACAGTTCCTCTATGTAACCAGATAATTGCCGAGAAAGGCTGATGTGTAGTGGGCACATCTTCTTCCCTGACGTTATTATTCTCTTCAGTTGAAACTGAGACTCTCAGATCACTTCGTGTCTGCCAACAAAGCAGCAGCAGCTGAAGATGACAAACTTCCTCATGTGTCACAGGGTGATCAGACGTTGCAACAAAACACATGCAGGTGGTAGAGAGAAGAGAAAAAGCTTACAGCACCTGGTATTCCCAAGCAGTCTCCCATTGAAGTACGAACCAGACCCAACCCCGCTTGGCTTCCAGGATAAGACAAGGTGGGGCTTATTCAGGGTGGTGTGGCGGTAAGCAACAATATTTGTTAGAAATGTGAATTATATAGGTACTGGAATCATACACTTCCTCTATGAAACCAGATAATTGCCGAGAAAGGCTGATGTGTAGTGGGCATATCATCTTCTCTGATGTGATCATTCTCTTCAGCTGAAACTGAGACTCTCAGATCACTTCGTGTCTGCCAACAAAGCAGCAGAAGCTGAAGATGACAAACTTCCTCATGTGTCACAGGGTGATCAGACGTTGCAACAAAAGACATTCAGGTGGTCCAGAGAAGAGATAAAGCTTACAGCACCTGGTATTCCCAAGCAGTCTCCCACCCAAGTACTAACCAGGCCGAACCCTCCTTGGCTTCTGAGAGCAGACGAGGTCAGACATATTCAGGGTGGTTTGGCCGTAAGCAACAATCTCTGTGACAAATGTGCATTATATAGGCAATGGAATCATATGGTTCCTCTATGTAACAAGATAATTGCCGAGAAAGGCTGATATGTAGTGGGCACATCTTGTTCCCTGACGTGATAATTTTCTCCAGCTGAAAATGAGACTCTAAGATCACTTCGTGTCTGCCAACAAAGCAGCAGCAGCTGAAGATGACCAACTTCCTAATGTGTCACAGGGTGATCAGGCGTTGCAACAAAAGACATGCAGGTGGTTGAGAGAAGAGAAAAAGCTTACAGCACCTGGTATTCCCAAGCAGTCTCCCATTCAAGTACTAACAAGGCCCAACCCTGCTTGGGTTCTGAGATCAGACGAGGTCGGGCATATTCAGGGTGGTGTGGCCGTAAGTAACAATGTCTGTGACAAATGTGCATTATATAGGTACTGGAATCATACGGTTCCTCTATGCAACCAGATAATTGCCAAGAAAGGCTAACTTGTAGTGGGCACATCTTCTTCCCTGATGTGATTATTCTCTGCAGCTGAAACTGAGACTCTAAGATCACTTCGTGTCTGCCAACAAAGCAGCAGCAGCTGAAGATGACCAACTTCCTCATGTGTCACAGGATGATCAGACATTGCAACAAAAGACATGCAGGTGGTAGAGAGAAGAGAAAAAATTTACAGCACCTGGTATTCCCAAGCGGTCTCCCATTCAAGTACTAACCAGGCCCAACCCTGCTTGGGTTCCGAGATCATACTAGGTCGGGCATATTCAGGGTGGTGTGGCCGAAAGTAGCAATGTCTGTGACAAATATGCATTATATAGGTACTGGAATCATACGGTTCCTCTATGCAACCAGATAATTGCCAAGAAAGGCTAACTTGTAGTGGGCACATCTTCTTCCCTGATGTGATTATTCTCTTCAGCTGAAACTGAGACTCTCAGATCACTTTGTGTCTGCCAACAAAGCAGCAGCAGCTGAAGATGACCAACTTCCTCATGTGTCACAGGGCGATCAGACGTTGCAACAAAAGACATGCAGGTGGTAGAGAGAAGAGAAAAAGCTTACAGCACCTCGTAATCCCAAGCGGTCTCTCATCAAAGTACTAACCAGGCCCAACCCTCCTTGGCTTCTGAGATCAGACGAGGTCAGACATATTCAGGGTGGTTTGGCCGTAAGCAACAATCTCTGTGACAAATGTGCATTATATAGGCAATGGAATCATATGGTTCCTCTATGTAACAAGATAATTGCCGAAAAAGGCTGATATGTAGTGGGCACATCTTGTTCCCTGACGTGATAATTTTCTCCAGCTGAAAATGAGACTCTAAGATCACTTCGTGTCTGCCAACAAAGCAGCAGCAGCTGAAGATGACCAACTTCCTAATGTGTCACAGGGTGATCAGGCGTTGCAACAAAAGACATGCAGGTGGTTGAGAGAAGAGAAAAAGCTTACAGCACCTGGTATTCCCAAGCGGTCTCCCATCCAAGTACTAACCAGGCCCAACCCTGCTTGGCTTCCAAGATCAGACGAGGTCGGGCATATTCAGGGTGGTGTGGCCGTAAGCAACAATGTCTGTGACAAATATAAACTGTATAGGTACTGGAATCATACGGTTCCTCTATGCAACCAGATAATTGCCAAGAAAGGCTGATCAGTAGTGGAAACATCTTCCCTGATGTGATTATTCTCTCCAGCTGAAACTGAGACTCTCATATCACTTCGTGTCTGCCAACAAAGCAGCAGCAGCTGAAGATGACCAACTTCCTCATGTGTCACAGGGCGATCAGACATTGCAACAAAAGACATGCAGGTGGTAGAGAGAAGAGAAAAAGCTTACAGCACCTGGTATTCCCAAGCAGTCTCCCATTCAAGTACTAATCAGGCCCAACCCTGCTTGGGTTCTGAGATCAGACGAGGTTGGGCATATTCAGGGTGGTGTGGCCGTAAGTAACAATGTCTGTGACAAATGTGCATTATATAGGTACTGGAATCATACGGTTCCTCTATGCAACCAGATAATTGCCAAGAAAGGCTGATATGTAGTGGGCACATCTTGTTCCCTGACGTGATAATTTTCTCCAGCTGAAAATGAGACTCTAAGATCACTTCGTGTCTGCCAACAAAGCAGCAGAAACTGAAGATGACCAACTTCCTCATGTGTCACAGGGTGATCAGACGTTGCAACAAAAGACATGCAGGTGGTTGAGAGAAGAGAAAAAGCTTACAGCACCTGATAATCCCAAGCGGTCTCCCATCCAAGTACTAACCAGGCACAACCCTGCTTGGCTTCCGAGATCAGACGAGGTCGGGCTTATTCAGGGTGGTGTGGCCGTAAGCAACAATGTCTGTGACAAATGTAAATTGTATAGGTACTGGAATCATACGTTTCCTCTATATAACCAGATAATTGCCAAGAAAGGCTGATAAATAGTGGGCACATCTTCTTCCCTGACGTGATTATTCTCTCCAGCTGAAAATGAGACTCTCAGATCACTTCGTGTCTGCCAACAAAGCAGCAGCAGCTGAAGATGACCAACTTCCTTATGTGTCACAGGGCGATCAGACCTTGCAACAAAATACATGCAGGTGGTAGAGAGAAGAGAAAAAGCTTACAGCACCTGGCATTCCCAAGGGGTCTCCCATTCAAGTACTAACCAGGCCCAGCCCTCCTTGGCTTCCGAGATCAGTCGAGGTCGGGCATATTCAGGGTGGTGTGGCCGTAAGTAACAATGTCTGTGAAAAATGTGCATTATATAGGTACTGGAATAATACAGTTCCTCTATGTAACCAGATAATTGCAGAGAAAGGCTAACTTGTTGTGGGCACATCTTCTTCCTTGATGTGATTATTCTCTCCAGCTGAAAATGAGACTCTCAGATCACTTCGTGTCTGCTAACAAAGCAGCAGCAGCTGAAGATGACCAACTTCCTCATGTGTCACAGGGCGATCAGACATTACAACAAAAGACATGTAGGTGGTAGAGAAAAAGCTTACAGCACCTGGTATTCCCAAGCGGTGTCCCATCAAAGTACTAACCAGGCCCAGCCCTCCTTGGCTTCCAAGATCAGACAAGGTCAGACATATTCAGGGTGGTTTGGCCGTAAGTAACAATCTCCGTGACAAATGTGCATTATATAGGCAATGGAATCATACACTTCCTCTATGTAACCAGATAATTGCCGAGAAAGGCTGATATGTAGTGGGCACATCTTCTTCCCTGATGTGATTATTCTCTTCAGCTGAAACTGAGACTCTCAGATCACTTTGTGTCTGCCAACAAAGCAGCAGCAGCTGAAGATGACCAACTTCCTCATGTGTCACAGGGCGATCAGACGTTGCAACAAAAGACATGCAGGTGGTAGAGAGAAGAGAAAAAGCTTACAGCACCTCGTAATCCCAAGCGGTCTCTCATCAAAGTACTAACCAGGCCCAACCCTCCTTGGCTTCTGAGATCAGACGAGGTCAGACATATTCAGGGTGGTTTGGCCGTAAGCAACAATCTCTGTGACAAATGTGCATTATATAGGCAATGGAATCATATGGTTCCTCTATGTAACAAGATAATTGCCGAAAAAGGCTGATATGTAGTGGGCACATCTTGTTCCCTGACGTGATAATTTTCTCCAGCTGAAAATGAGACTCTAAGATCACTTCGTGTCTGCCAACAAAGCAGCAGCAGCTGAAGATGACCAACTTCCTAATGTGTCACAGGGTGATCAGGCGTTGCAACAAAAGACATGCAGGTGGTTGAGAGAAGAGAAAAAGCTTACAGCACCTGGTATTCCCAAGCAGTCTCCCATTCAAGTACTAATCAGGCCCAACCCTGCTTGGGTTCTGAGATCAGACGAGGTCGGGCATATTCAGGGTGGTGTGGCCGTAAGCAACAATGTCTGTGACAAATATAAACTGTATAGGTACTGGAATCATACGGTTCCTCTATGCAACCAGATAATTGCCAAGAAAGGCTGATAAGTAGTGGAAACATCTTCCCTGATGTGATTATTCTCTCCAGCTGAAACTGAGACTCTCATATCACTTCGTGTCTGCCAACAAAGCAGCAGCAGCTGAAGATGACCAACTTCCTCATGTGTCACAGGGCGATCAGACATTGCAACAAAAGACATGCAGGTGGTAGAGAGAAGAGAAAAAGCTTACAGCACCTGGTATTCCCAAGCAGTCTCCCATTCAAGTACTAATCAGGCCCAACCCTGCTTGGGTTCTGAGATCAGACGAGGTTGGGCATATTCAGGGTGGTGTGGCCGTAAGTAACAATGTCTGTGACAAATGTGCATTATATAGGTACTGGAATCATACGGTTCCTCTATGCAACCAGATAATTGCCAAGAAAGGCTGATATGTAGTGGGCACATCTTGTTCCCTGACGTGATAATTTTCTCCAGCTGAAAATGAGACTCTAAGATCACTTCGTGTCTGCCAACAAAGCAGCAGAAACTGAAGATGACCAACTTCCTCATGTGTCACAGGGTGATCAGACGTTGCAACAAAAGACATGCAGGTGGTTGAGAGAAGAGAAAAAGCTTACAGCACCTGATAATCCCAAGGGGTCTCCCATCCAAGTACTAACCAGGCACAACCCTGCTTGGCTTCCGAGATCAGACGAGGTCGGGCTTATTCAGGGTGGTGTGGCCGTAAGCAACAATGTCTGTGACAAATGTAAATTGTATAGGTACTGGAATCATACGTTTCCTCTATATAACCAGATAATTGCAGAGAAAGGCTGATAAATAGTGGGCACATCTTCTTCCCTGACGTGATTATTCTCTGCAGCTGAAACTGAGACTCTCAGATCACTTCGTGTCTGCCAACAAAGCAGCAGAAGCTGAAGATGACCAACTTCCTCATGTGTCACAGGGTGATCAGACGTTGCAACAAAAGACATTCAGGTGGTCCAGAGAAGAGATAAAGCTTACAGCACCTGGTATTCCCAAGCAGTCTCCCACCCAAGTACTAACCAGGCCAACCGTGCTTGGCTTCCGAGATCAGACGAGGTCAGGCATATTGAGGGTGGTGTGGCCGTAAGCAACAATGTCTGTGACAAATGTGCATTATATAGGTACTGGAAAAATACACTTCTTCTATGTAACCAGATAATTGCCGAGAAAGGCTGATGTGTAGTGGGCACATCTTCTTCCCTGACGTTATTATTCTCTGCAGCTGAAACTGAGACTCTCAGATCACTTCGTGTCTGCCAACAAAGCAGCAGAAGCTGAAGATGACCAACTTCCTCATGTGTCACAGGGTGATCAGACGTTGCAACAAAAGACATTCAGGTGGTCCAGAGAAGAGATAAAGCTTACAGCACCTGGTATTCCCAAGCAGTCTCCCACCCAAGTACTAACCAGGCCAACCGTGCTTGGCTTCCGAGATCAGACGAGGTCAGGCATATTGAGGGTGGTGTGGCCGTAAGCAACAATGTCTGTGACAAATGTGCATTATATAGGTACTGGAATCATACAGTTCCTCTATGTAACCAGATAATTGCCGAGAAAGGCTGATGTGTAGTGGGCACATCTTCTTCCCTGACGTTATTATTCTCTTCAGTTGAAACTGAGACTCTCAGATCACTTCGTGTCTGCCAACAAAGCAGCAGCAGCTGAAGATGACAAACTTCCTCATGTGTCACAGGGTGATCAGACGTTGCAACAAAACACATGCAGGTGGTAGAGAGAAGAGAAAAAGCTTACAGCACCTGGTATTCCCAAGCAGTCTCCCATTGAAGTACGAACCAGACCCAACCCCGCTTGGCTTCCAGGATAAGACAAGGTGGGGCTTATTCAGGGTGGTGTGGCGGTAAGCAACAATATTTGTTAGAAATGTGAATTATATAGGTACTGGAATCATACACTTCCTCTATGAAACCAGATAATTGCCGAGAAAGGCTGATGTGTAGTGGGCATATCATCTTCTCTGATGTGATCATTCTCTTCAGCTGAAACTGAGACTCTCAGATCACTTCGTGTCTGCCAACAAAGCAGCAGAAGCTGAAGATGACAAACTTCCTCATGTGTCACAGGGTGATCAGACGTTGCAACAAAAGACATTCAGGTGGTCCAGAGAAGAGATAAAGCTTACAGCACCTGGTATTCCCAAGCAGTCTCCCACCCAAGTACTAACCAGGCCGAACCCTCCTTGGCTTCTGAGAGCAGACGAGGTCAGACATATTCAGGGTGGTTTGGCCGTAAGCAACAATCTCTGTGACAAATGTGCATTATATAGGCAATGGAATCATATGGTTCCTCTATGTAACAAGATAATTGCCGAGAAAGGCTGATATGTAGTGGGCACATCTTGTTCCCTGACGTGATAATTTTCTCCATTTGAAAATGAGACTCTAAGATCACTTCGTGTCTGCCAACAAAGCAGCAGCAGCTGAAGATGACCAACTTCCTCATGTGTCACAGGGTGATCAGACGTTGCAACAAAAGACATGCAGGTGGTTGAGAGAAGAGAAAAAGCTTACAGCACCTGGTATTCCCAAGCAGTCTCCCATCCAAGTACTAACCAGGCCCAACCCTGCTTGGTTTCCAAGATCAGACGAGGTCGGGCATATTCAGGGTGGTGTGGCCGTAAGCAACAATGTCTGTGACAAATATAAACTGTATAGGTACTGGAATCATACGGTTCCTCTATGCAACCAGATAATTGCCAAGAAAGGCTGATAAGTAGTGGAAACATCTTCCCTGTCGTGATTATTCTCTCCAGCTGAAACTGAGACTCTCATATCACTTCGTGTCTGCCAACAAAGCAGCAGCAGCTGAAGATGACCAACTTCCTCATGTGTCAAAGGGCGATCAGACATTGCAACAAAAGACATGCAGGTGGTAGAGAGAAGAGAAAAAGCTTACAGCACCCGGTATTCCCAAGCAGTCTCCCATTCAAGTACTAACAAGGCCCAACCCTGCTTGGGTTCTGAGATCAGACGAGGTCGGGCATATTCAGGGTGGTGTGGCCGTAAGTAACAATGTCTGTGACAAATGTGCATTATATAGGTACTGGAATCATACGGTTCCTCTATGCAACCAGATAATTGCCAAGAAAGGCTAACTTGTAGTGGGCACATCTTCTTCCCTGATGTGATTATTCTCTGCAGCTGAAACTGAGACTCTAAGATCACTTCGTGTCTGCCAACAAAGCAGCAGCAGCTGAAGATGACCAACTTCCTCATGTGTCACAGGATGATCAGACATTGCAACAAAAGACATGCAGGTGGTAGAGAGAAGAGAAAAAATTTACAGCACCTGGTATTCCCAAGCGGTCTCCCATTCAAGTACTAACCAGGCCCAACCCTGCTTGGGTTCCGAGATCATACTAGGTCGGGCATATTCAGGGTGGTGTGGCCGAAAGTAGCAATGTCTGTGACAAATATGCATTATATAGGTACTGGAATCATACGGTTCCTCTATGCAACCAGATAATTGCCAAGAAAGGCTAACTTGTAGTGGGCACATCTTCTTCCCTGATGTGATTATTCTCTTCAGCTGAAACTGAGACTCTCAGATCACTTTGTGTCTGCCAACAAAGCAGCAGCAGCTGAAGATGACCAACTTCCTCATGTGTCACAGGGCGATCAGACGTTGCAACAAAAGACATGCAGGTGGTAGAGAGAAGAGAAAAAGCTTACAGCACCTCGTAATCCCAAGCGGTCTCTCATCAAAGTACTAACCAGGCCCAACCCTCCTTGGCTTCTGAGATCAGACGAGGTCAGACATATTCAGGGTGGTTTGGCCGTAAGCAACAATCTCTGTGACAAATGTGCATTATATAGGCAATGGAATCATATGGTTCCTCTATGTAACAAGATAATTGCCGAAAAAGGCTGATATGTAGTGGGCACATCTTGTTCCCTGACGTGATAATTTTCTCCAGCTGAAAATGAGACTCTAAGATCACTTCGTGTCTGCCAACAAAGCAGCAGCAGCTGAAGATGACCAACTTCCTAATGTGTCACAGGGTGATCAGGCGTTGCAACAAAAGACATGCAGGTGGTTGAGAGAAGAGAAAAAGCTTACAGCACCTGGTATTCCCAAGCGGTCTCCCATCCAAGTACTAACCAGGCCCAACCCTGCTTGGCTTCCAAGATCAGACGAGGTCGGGCATATTCAGGGTGGTGTGGCCGTAAGCAACAATGTCTGTGACAAATATAAACTGTATAGGTACTGGAATCATACGGTTCCTCTATGCAACCAGATAATTGCCAAGAAAGGCTGATCAGTAGTGGAAACATCTTCCCTGATGTGATTATTCTCTCCAGCTGAAACTGAGACTCTCATATCACTTCGTGTCTGCCAACAAAGCAGCAGCAGCTGAAGATGACCAACTTCCTCATGTGTCACAGGGCGATCAGACATTGCAACAAAAGACATGCAGGTGGTAGAGAGAAGAGAAAAAGCTTACAGCACCTGGTATTCCCAAGCAGTCTCCCATTCAAGTACTAATCAGGCCCAACCCTGCTTGGGTTCTGAGATCAGACGAGGTTGGGCATATTCAGGGTGGTGTGGCCGTAAGTAACAATGTCTGTGACAAATGTGCATTATATAGGTACTGGAATCATACGGTTCCTCTATGCAACCAGATAATTGCCAAGAAAGGCTGATATGTAGTGGGCACATCTTGTTCCCTGACGTGATAATTTTCTCCAGCTGAAAATGAGACTCTAAGATCACTTCGTGTCTGCCAACAAAGCAGCAGAAACTGAAGATGACCAACTTCCTCATGTGTCACAGGGTGATCAGACGTTGCAACAAAAGACATGCAGGTGGTTGAGAGAAGAGAAAAAGCTTACAGCACCTGATAATCCCAAGCGGTCTCCCATCCAAGTACTAACCAGGCACAACCCTGCTTGGCTTCCGAGATCAGACGAGGTCGGGCTTATTCAGGGTGGTGTGGCCGTAAGCAACAATGTCTGTGACAAATGTAAATTGTATAGGTACTGGAATCATACGTTTCCTCTATATAACCAGATAATTGCAGAGAAAGGCTGATAAATAGTGGGCACATCTTCTTCCCTGACGTGATTATTCTCTCCAGCTGAAAATGAGACTCTCAGATCACTTCGTGTCTGCCAACAAAGCAGCAGCAGCTGAAGATGACCAACTTCCTTATGTGTCACAGGGCGATCAGACCTTGCAACAAAATACATGCAGGTGGTAGAGAGAAGAGAAAAAGCTTACAGCACCTGGCATTCCCAAGGGGTCTCCCATTCAAGTACTAACCAGGCCCAGCCCTCCTTGGCTTCCGAGATCAGTCGACGTCGGGCATATTCAGGGTGGTGTGGCCGTAAGTAACAATGTCTGTGAAAAATGTGCATTATATAGGTACTGGAATAATACAGTTCCTCTATGTAACCAGATAATTGCAGAGAAAGGCTAACTTGTTGTGGGCACATCTTCTTCCTTGATGTGATTATTCTCTCCAGCTGAAAATGAGACTCTCAGATCACTTCGTGTCTGCTAACAAAGCAGCAGCAGCTGAAGATGACCAACTTCCTCATGTGTCACAGGGCGATCAGACATTACAACAAAAGACATGTAGGTGGTAGAGAAAAAGCTTACAGCACCTGGTATTCCCAAGCGGTGTCCCATCAAAGTACTAACCAGGCCCAGCCCTCCTTGGCTTCCAAGATCAGACAAGGTCAGACATATTCAGGGTGGTTTGGCCGTAAGTAACAATCTCCGTGACAAATGTGCATTATATAGGCAATGGAATCATACACTTCCTCTATGTAACCAGATAATTGCCGAGAAAGGCTGATATGTAGTGGGCACATCTTCTTCCCTGATGTGATTATTCTCTTCAGCTGAAACTGAGACTCTCAGATCACTTTGTGTCTGCCAACAAAGCAGCAGCAGCTGAAGATGACCAACTTCCTCATGTGTCACAGGGCAATCAGACGTTGCAACAAAAGACATGCAGGTGGTAGAGAGAAGAGAAAAAGCTTACAGCACCTCGTAATCCCAAGCGGTCTCTCATCAAAGTACTAACCAGGCCCAACCCTCCTTGGCTTCTGAGATCAGACGAGGTCAGACATATTCAGGGTGGTTTGGCCGTAAGCAACAATCTCTGTGACAAATGTGCATTATATAGGCAATGGAATCATATGGTTCCTCTATGTAACAAGATAATTGCCGAAAAAGGCTGATATGTAGTGGGCACATCTTGTTCCCTGACGTGATAATTTTCTCCAGCTGAAAATGAGACTCTAAGATCACTTCGTGTCTGCCAACAAAGCAGCAGCAGCTGAAGATGACCAACTTCCTAATGTGTCACAGGGTGATCAGGCGTTGCAACAAAAGACATGCAGGTGGTTGAGAGAAGAGAAAAAGCTTACAGCACCTGGTATTCCCAAGCAGTCTCCCATTCAAGTACTAATCAGGCCCAACCCTGCTTGGGTTCTGAGATCAGACGAGGTCGGGCATATTCAGGGTGGTGTGGCCGTAAGCAACAATGTCTGTGACAAATATAAACTGTATAGGTACTGGAATCATACGGTTCCTCTATGCAACCAGATAATTGCCAAGAAAGGCTGATAAGTAGTGGAAACATCTTCCCTGATGTGATTATTCTCTCCAGCTGAAACTGAGACTCTCATATCACTTCGTGTCTGCCAACAAAGCAGCAGCAGCTGAAGATGACCAACTTCCTCATGTGTCACAGGGCGATCAGACATTGCAACAAAAGACATGCAGGTGGTAGAGAGAAGAGAAAAAGCTTACAGCACCTGGTATTCCCAAGCAGTCTCCCATTCAAGTACTAATCAGGCCCAACCCTGCTTGGGTTCTGAGATCAGACGAGGTTGGGCATATTCAGGGTGGTGTGGCCGTAAGTAACAATGTCTGTGACAAATGTGCATTATATAGGTACTGGAATCATACGGTTCCTCTATGCAACCAGATAATTGCCAAGAAAGGCTGATATGTAGTGGGCACATCTTGTTCCCTGACGTGATCATTTTCTCCAGCTGAAAATGAGACTCTAAGATCACTTCGTGTCTGCCAACAAAGCAGCAGAAACTGAAGATGACCAACTTCCTCATGTGTCACAGGGTGATCAGACGTTGCAACAAAAGACATGCAGGTGGTTGAGAGAAGAGAAAAAGCTTACAGCACCTGATAATCCCAAGGGGTCTCCCATCCAAGTACTAACCAGGTACAACGCTGCTTGGCTTCCGAGATCAGACGAGGTCGGGCTTATTCAGGGTGGTGTGGCCGTAAGCAACAATGTCTGTGACAAATGTAAATTGTATAGGTACTGGAATCATACGTTTCCTCTATATAACCAGATAATTGCAGAGAAAGGCTGATAAATAGTGGGCACATCTTCTTCCCTGACGTGATTATTCTCTCCAGCTGAAAATGAGACTCTCAGATCACTTCGTGTCTGCCAACAAAGCAGCAGCAGCTGAAGATGACCAACTTCCTTATGTGTCACAGGGCGATCAGACCTTGCAACAAAATACATGCAGGTGGTAGAGAGAAGAGAAAAAGCTTACAGCACCTGGCATTCCCAAGGGGTCTCCCATTCAAGTACTAACCAGGCCCAGCCTTCCTTGGCTTCCGAGATCAGTCGAGGTCGGGCATATTCAGGGTGATGTGGCCGTAAGTAACAATGTCTGTGAAAAATGTGCATTATATAGGTACTGGAATAATACAGTTCCTCTATGTAACCAGATAATTGCAGAGAAAGGCTAACTTGTTGTGGGCACATCTTCTTCCTTGATGTGATTATTCTCTGCAGCTGAAACTGAGACTCTCAGATCACTTCGTGTCTGCTAACAAAGCAGCAGCAGCTGAAGATGACCAACTTCCTCATGTGTCACAGGGCGATCAGACATTACAACAAAAGACATGTAGGTGGTAGAGAAAAAGCTTACAGCACCTGGTATTCCCAAGCGGTGTCCCATCAAAGTACTAACCAGGCCCAGCCCTCCTTGGCTTCCAAGATCAGACAAGGTCAGACATATTCAGGGTGGTTTGGCCGTAAGTAACAATCTCCGTGACAAATGTGCATTATATAGGCAATGGAATCATACACTTCCTCTATGTAACCAGATAATTGCCGAGAAAGGCTGATATGTAGTGGGCACATCTTCTTCCTTGACGTGATAATTCTCTCCAGCTGAAAATGAGACTCTCAGATCACTTTGTGTCTGCCAACAAAGCAGCAGCAGCTGAAGATGACCAACTTCCTCATGTGTCACAGGGTGATCAGACGTTGCAACAAAAGACATGCAGGTGGTAGAGAGAAGAGAAAAAGCTTACAGCACCTGGTATTCCCAAGCAGTCTCCCATCCAAGTACTAACCAGGCCCAAACCTGCTTGACTTCCAAGATCAGACGAGGTCGGGCTTATTCAGGGTGGTGTGGCCGTAAGCAACAATATCTGTGACAAATGTGCATTATATAGGTACTGGAATCATACACTTCCTCTATGTAACCAGATAATTGCCGAGAAAGGCTGACTTGTAGTGGGCACATCTTCTTCCCTGATGTGATTATTCTCTGCAGCTGAAACTGAGACTCTCAGATCACTTCGTGTCTGCCAACAAAGAAGCAGCAGCAGCTGAAGATGACCAACTTCCTCATGTGTCACAGGAGGATCAGACGTTGCCACAAAAGACATGAAGGTGGTAGAGAGTAGAGAAGAAGCTTACAGCACCTGGTATTCCCAAGCAGTCTCCCATTGAAGTACGAACCAGACCCAACCCAACCCTGCTTGGCTTCCAGGATAAGACAAGGTGGGGCTTATTCAGGGTGGTGTGGCGGTAAGCAACAATATTTGTTACAAATGTGAATTATATAGGTACTGGAATCATATACTTCCTCTATGAAACCAGATAATTGCCGAGAAAGGCTGATGTGTAGTGGGCATATCATCTTCTCTGATGTGATCATTCTCTTCAGCTGAAACTGAGACTCTCAGATCACTTCGTGTCTGCCAACAAAGCAGTAGCAGCAGCTGAAGATGACCAACTTCCTCATGTGTCACAGGGTGATCAGACGTTGCAACAAAACACATGCAGGTGGTAGAGAGAAGAGAAAAAGCTTACAGCACCTGGTATTCCCAAGCGGTCTCCCACCCAAGTACTAACCAGGCCCAACACTGCTTGGCTTCCGAGATCAGACAAATTCAGGGTGGTGTGGCCGTAAGTAACAATGTCTGTGACAAATGTGCATTATATAAGTACAGGAATCATACGGTTCCTCTATGTAACCAGATAATTGATGAGAAAGGCTGATGTGTAGTGGGCACATCTTCTTCCCTGACGTGATTATTCTCTTCAGCTGAAACTGAGACTCTCAGATCACTTCGTGTGTGCTAACAAAGCAGCAGCAGCTGAAGATGACCAACTTCCTCATGTGTCACAGGGCGATCAGACATTGCAACAAAAGACATGTAGGTGGTAGAGAGAAGAGAAAAAGCTTACAGCACCTGGTATTCCCAAGCGGTGTCCCATCAAAGTACTAAGCAGGCCCAGCCCTCCTTGGCTTCCGAGATCAGACAAGGTCAGACATATTCAGGGTGGTGTGGCCGTAAGCAACAATGTCTGTGACAAATGTAAATTGTATAGGTACTGGAATCATACGTTTCCTCTATATAACCAGATAATTGCAGAGAAAGGCTGATAAATAGTGGGCACATCTTCTTCCCTGACGTGATTATTCTCTCCAGCTGAAAATGAGACTCTCAGATCACTTCGTGTCTGCCAACAAAGCAGCAGCAGCTGAAGATGACCAACTTCCTCATGTGTCACAGGGCGATCAGACCTTGCAACAAAATACATGCAGGTGGTAGAGAGAAGAGAAAAAGCTTACAGCACCTGACATTCCCAAGGGGTCTCCCATTCAAGTACTAACCAGGCCCAGCCCTCCTTGGCTTCCGAGATCAGTCGAGGTCGGGCATATTCAGGGTGGTGTGGCCGTAAGTAACAATGTCTGTGAAAAATGTGCATTATATAGGTACTGGAATAATACAGTTCCTCTATGTAACCAGATAATTGCAGAGAAAGGCTAACTTGTTGTGGGCACATCTTCTTCCTTGATGTGATTATTCTCTGTAGCTGAAACTGAGACTCTCAGATCACTTCGTGTCTGCTAACAAAGCAGCAGCAGCTGAAGATGACCAACTTCCTCATGTGTCACAGGGCGATCAGACATTGCAACAAAAGACATGTAGGTGGTAGAGAGAAGAGAAAAAGCTTACAGCACCTGGTATTCCCAAGCGGTGTTCCATCAAAGTACTAACCAGGCCCAGCCCTCCTTGGCTTCCGAGATCAGACAAGGTCAGACATATTCAGGGTGGTTTGGCCGTAAGTAACAATCTCCGTGACAAATGTGCATTATATAGGCAATGGAATCATACACTTCCTCTATGTAACCAGATAATTGCCGAGAAAGGCTGATATGTAGTGGGCACATCTTCTTCCCTGACGTGATAATTCTCTCCAGCTGAAAAAAAGACTCTCAGATCACTTTGTGTCTGCCAACAAAGCAGCAGCAGCTGAAGATGACCAACTTCCTCATGTGTCACAGGGTGATCAGACGTTGCAACAAAAGACATGCAGGTGGTAGAGAGAAGGGAAAAAGCTTACAGCACCTGGTATTCCCAAGCAGTCTCCCATCCAAGTACTAACCAGGCCCAAACCTGCTTGACTTCCAAGATCAGACGAGGTCGGGCTTATTCAGGGTGGTGTGGCCGTAAGCAACAATATCTGTGACAAATGTGCATTATATAGGTACTGGAATCATACACTTCCTCTATGTAACCAGATAATTGCCGAGAAAGGCTGACTTGTAGTGGGCACATCTTCTTCCCTGATGTGATTATTCTCTGCAGCTGAAATTGAGACTCTCAGATCACTTCGTGTATGCCAACAAAGAAGCAGCAGCAGCTGAAGATGACCAACTTCCTCATGTGTCACAGGAGGATCAGACGTTGCCACAAAAGACATGAAGGTGGTAGAGAGTAGAGAACAAGCTTACAGCACCTGGTATTCCCAAGTGGTCTCCCATCCAAGAACTAACCAGGCCCAACCCTGCTTGGCTTCCGAGATCAGACAAGGTCAGGCATGTTCCGGGTGGTGTGACCGTAAGCAGCAACGTCTCTGACAAATGTGCATTATATAGGTACTGGAATCATACGGTTCCTCTATGCAACCAGATAATTGCCGAGAAAGGCTGATGTGTAGGGGGTAAATCATCTTCTCTGATGTGATCATTCTCTGCAACTGAAACTGAGACTCTCAGATCACTTCATGTCTGCCAACAAAGCAGCAGCAGCTGAAGATGACCAACTTCCTCATGTGTCACAGGGTGGTCAGACGTTGCAACAAAAGACATTCAGGTGGTCCAGAGAAGAGAAAAAGCTTACAGCACCTGGTATTCCCAAGCAGTCTCCCATTGAAGTACGAACCAGACCCAACCCAACCCTGCTTGGCTTCCAGGATAAGACAAGGTGGGGCTTATTCAGGGTGGTGTGGCGGTAAGCAACAATATTTGTTACAAATGTGAATTATATAGGTACTGGAATCATACACTTCCTCTATGTAACCAGATAATTGCCGAGAAAGGCTGACTTGTTATGGGCACATCTTCTTCCCTGATGTGATTATTCTCTGCAGCTGAAATTGAGACTATCAGATCACTTCGTGTCTGCCAACAAAGAAGCAGCAGCAGCTGAAGATGACCAACTTCCTCATGTGTCACAGGAGGATCAGACGTTGCCACAAAAGACATTCAGGTGGTCCAGAGAAGAGATAAAGCTTACAGCACCTGGTATTCCCAAGCGGTCTCCCATTTAAGTACTAACCAAGCCCAACCCTCCTTGGCTTCCGAGATCAGACGAGATCGGGCATGTTCAGGGTGGTGTGGCCGTAAGCAACATGGTCTGTGACAAATGTGCATTATATAGGTACTGGAATCATACGGTTCCTCTATGTAACCAGATAATTGCCGAGAAAGGCTGACTTGTAGTGGGCACATCTTCTTCCCTGATGTGATTATTCTCTGCAGCTGAAACTGAGACTCTCAGATCACTTTGTGTCTGCCAACAAAGCAGCAGCAGCTGAAGATGACCAACTTCCTCATGTGTCACAGGGTGATCAGACGTTGCAACAAAAGACATGCAGGTGGTAGAGAGAAGAGAAAAAGCTTACAGCACCTGGTATTCCCAAGCCGTCTCCCATTTAAGTACTAACCAGGCCCAACCCTCCTTGGCTTCCGAGATCAGACGAGGTCGGGCATGTTCAGGGTGGTGTGGCCGTAAGCAACCATAACTGTGACAAATGTGCATTATATAGGTACTGGAATCATACAGTTCCTCTATGTAACCAGATAATTGCCGAGAAAAGCTGATAAGTAGTGGGCACATCTTCTTCCCTGACGTGATTATTCTCTTGAGCTGAAAGTGAGACTCTCAGATCACTTTGTGTCTGCCAACAAAGCAGCAGAAGCTGAAGATGACCAACTTCCTCATGTGTCACAGGGCGATCAGACCTTGCAACAAAATACATGCAGGTGGTAGAGAGTAGAGAAGAAGCTTACAGCACCTGGTATTCCCAAGCGGTCTCCCATCCAAGTACTAACCAGGCCCAACCCTGCTTGGCTTCCGAGATCAGACGAGGTCAGGCATGTTCCGGGTGGTGTGGCCGTAAGCATCAATGTGTCTGACAAATGTGCATTATATAAGTACAGGAATCATACGGTTCCTCTATGTAACCAGATAATTGCTGAGAAAGGCTGATGTGTAGTTGGCACATCTTCTTCCCTGACGTGATTATTCTCTTCAGCTGAAACTGAGACTCTCAGATCACTTCGTGTCTTCCAACAAAGCAGCAGCAGCTGAAGATGGCCAACTTTCTCATGTGTCACAGGGTGATCAGACGTTGCAACAAAAGACATGCAGGTTGTAGAGAGAAGAGAATATGCTTACAGCACCTGGTATTCCCAAGCAGTCTCCCATTAAAGTACTAACCAGGCCCAACCCTCCTTGGCTTCCGAGATCAGACGAGGTCGGGCTTATTCAGGGTGGTGTGGCCGTATGGAACAATTTCTGTGACAAATGTGCATTATATAGGTACTGGAATCATACAATTCCTCTATGTAACCAGATAATTGATGAGAAAGGCTGACTTGTTATGGGCACATCTTCTTCCCTGATGTGATTATTCTCTGCAGCTGAAACTGAGACTCTCAGATCACTTCGTGTCTGCCAACAAAGCAGCAGCAGCTGAAGATGACCAACTTCCTCATGTGTCACAGGGGGATCAGACGTTGCAACAAAAGACATGCAGGTGGTCGAGAGAAGACAAAAAGCTTACAGCTCCTGGTATTCCCAAGCGGTCTCCCATTTAAGTACTAACCAGGCCCAACCCTCCTTGGCTTCCGAGATCAGACGAGGTCGGGCATGTTCAGGGTGGTGTGGCCGTAAGCAACATGGTCTGTGACAAATGTGCATTATATAGGTACTGGAATCATACGGTTCCTCTATGTAACCAGATAATTGCCGAGAAAGGCTGACTTGTAGTGGGCACATCTTCTTCCCTGATGTGATTATTCTCTGCAGCTGAAACTGAGACTCTCAGATCACTTCGTGTCTGCCAACAAAGCAGCAGCAGCTGAAGATGACCACCTTCCTCATGTGTCACAGGGTGATCAGACGTTGCAACAAAAGACATGCAGGTGGTAGAGAAAAGAGAAAAAGCTTACAGCACCTGGTATTCCCAAGCAGTCTCCCACCCAAGTACTAACCAGGCACAACCCCGCTTGGCTTCCGAGATCGGACGAGGTCGGGCATATTATATTCAGGGTGGTGTGGCCGTAAGCGACAATCTCTGTGACAAATGTGCATTATATAGGTACTGGAATCATACGGTTCCTCTATGTAACCAGATAATTGCAGAGAAAGGCTTATGTGTAGTGGGCACATCTTCTTCCCTGACGTGATTATTCTCTGCAGCTGAAACTGAGACTCTCAGATCACTTCGTGTCTGCCAACAAAGCAGCAGAAGCTGAAGATGACCAACTTCCTCATGTGTCACAGGGTGATCAGACGTTGCAACAAAAGACATTCAGGTGGTCCAGAGAAGAGATAAAGCTTACAGCACCTGGTATTCCCAAGCAGTCTCCCACCCAAGTACTAACCAGGCCAACCGTGCTTGGCTTCCGAGATCAGACGAGGTCAGGCATGTTCAGGGTGGTGTGGCCGTAAGCGACAATGTCTGTGACAAATGTGCATTATATAGGTACTGGAATCATACGGTTCCTCTATGTAACCAGATAATTGCAGAGAAAGGCTTATGTGTAGTGGGCACATCTTCTTCCCTGACGTGATTATTCTCTTCAGTTGAAACTGAGACTCTCAGATCACTTCGTGTCTGCCAACAAAGTAGCAGAAGCTGAAGATGACAAACTTCCTCATGTGTCACAGGGTGATCAGATGTTGCAACAAAAGACATGCAGGTGGTAGAGAGAAGAGAAAAAGCTTACAGCACCTGGTATTCCCAAGCAGTCTCCCATTGAAGTACAAACCAGACCCAACCCTGCTTGGCTTCCAGGATAAGACAAGGTGGGGCTTATTCAGGGTGGTGTGGCGGTAAGCAACAATATTTGTTACAAATGTGAATTATATAGGTACTGGAATCATACACTTCCTCTATGAAACCAGATAATTGCCGAGAAAGGCTGATGTGTAGTGGGCATATCATCTTCTCTGATGTGATCATTCTCTTCAGCTGAAACTGAGACTCTCAGATCACTTCGTGTCTGCCAACAAAGCAGCAGCAGCTGAAGATGACCAACTTCCTCATGTGTCACAGGGTGATCAGACGTTGCAACAAAACACATGCAGGTGGTAGAGAGAAGAGAAAAAGCTTACAGCACCTGGTATTCCCAAGCGGACTCCCACCCAAGTACTAACCAGGCCCAACACTGCTTGGCTTCCGAGATCAGACGAGGTCAGGTAAATTCAGGGTGGTGTGGCCGTAAGTAACAATGTCTGTGACAAATGTGCATTATATAAGTACAGGAATCATACGGTTCCTCTATGTAACCAGATAATTGATGAGAACGGCTGATGTGTAGTGGGCACATCTTCTTCCCTGACGTGATTATTCTCTTCAGCTGAAACTGAGACTCTCAGATCACTTCGTGTCTTCCAACAAAGCAGCAGCAGCTGAAGATGACCAACTTCTTCACGTGTCACAGGGTGATCAGACGTTGCAACAAAAGACATGCAGGTGGTAGAGAGAAGAGAAAAAGCTTACAGCACCTGGTATTCCCAAGCTGTCTCCCATCCAAGTACTAACCAGGTACAACCCTGCTTGGCGTCCGAGATCAGACGAGGTCGGGCTTATTCAGGGTGGTGTGGCCGTAAGCAACAATGTCTCTGACAAATGTGCATTATATAGGTACTGGAATCATACGGTTCCTCTATGCAACCAGATAATTGCCGAGAAAGGCTTATGTGTAGCGGGCAAATCATCTTCTCTGATGTGATCATTCTCTGCAACTGAAACTGAGACTCTCAGATCACTTCGTGTCTGCCAACAAAGCAGCAGCAGCTGAAGATGACCATCTTCCTCATGTGTCACAGGGTGATCAGACGTTGCAACAAAAGACATGCAGGTGGTAGAGAGAAGAGAAGAAGCTTACAGCACCTGGTATTCCCAAGCAGTCTCCCATCCAAGTACTAAGCAGGCTCAACCCTGTTTGGCTTCCGAGATCACACGAGGTTGGGCATATTCAGGGTGGTGTGGCCGTAAGTAACAATGTCTGTGACAAATGTGCATTATATAGGTACTGGAATCATACGGTCCCTCTATGCAACCAGATAATTGCCAAGAAAGGCTAACTTGTAGTGGGCACATCTTCTTCCCTGATGTGATTATTCTCTACAGCTGAAACTGAGACTCTCAGATCACTTCGTGTCTGCCAAAAAAGCAGCAGCTGCTGAAGATGACCAACTTCCTCATGTGTCACAGGGTGATCAGACGTTGCAACAAAAGACATGCAGGTGGTAGAGAGAAGAGAAGAAGCTTACAGCACCTGGTATTCCGAAGCAGTCTCCCATCCAAGTACTAAGCAGGCTCAACCCTGTTTTGCTTCCGAGATCACACGAGGTTGGGCATATTCAGGGTGGTGTGGCCGTAAGTAACAATGTCTGTGACAAATGTGCATTATAGAGGTACTGGAATCATACGGTTCCTCTATGCAACCAGATAATTGCCAAGAAAGGCTAACTTGTAGTGGGCACATCTTCTTCCCTGACGTGATTATTCTCTGCAGCTGAAATTGAGACTCTCAGATCACTTCGTGTCTGCCAACAAAGCAGCAGCAGCTGAAGATGACCAACTTCCTCATGTGTCACAGGGCGATCAGACCTTGCAACAAAATACATGCAGGTGGTAGAGAGAAGAGAAAAAGCTTAAAGCACCTGGCATTCCCAAGGGGTCTCCCATTCAAGTACTAACCAGGTCCAACCCTGCTTGGGTTCCAAGATCAGACAAGGTCAGACATATTCAGGGTGGTTTGGCCGTAAGTAACAATCTCCGTGACAAATGTGCATTATATAGGCAATGGAATCATACACTTCCTCTATGTAACCAGATAATTGCCGAGAAAGGCTGATATGTAGTGGGCACATCTTCTTCCCTGACGTGATAATTCTCTCCAGCTGAAAATTAGAGTCTCAGATCACTTTGTGTCTGCCAACAAAGCAGCAGCAGCTGAAGATGACCAACTTCCTCATGTGTCAAAGGGTGATCAGACGTTGCAACAAAAGACATGCAGGTGGTAGAGAGAAGAGAAAAAGCTTACAGCACCTGGTATTCCCAAGCAGTCTCCCATCTAAGTACTAACCAGGCCCAAACCTGCTTGACTTCCAAGATCAGACGAGGTCGAGCTTATTCAGGGTGGTGTGGCCGTAAGCAACAATATCTGTGACAAATGTGCATTATATAGGTACTGGAATCATACACTTCCTCTATGTAACCAGATAATTGCCGAGAAAGGCTGACTTGTAGTGGGCACATCTTCTTCCCTGATGTGATTATTCTCTGCAGCTGAAATTGAGACTCTCAGATCACTTCGTGTCTGCCAACAAAGAAGCAGCAGCAGCTGAAGATGACCAACTTCCTCATGTGTCACAGGGTGATCAGACGTTGCAACAAAAGACATGCAGGTGGTCGAGAGAAGACAAAAAGCTTACAGCTCCTGGTATTCCCAAGCTGTCTCCCATTTAAGTACTAACCAGGCCCAACCCTCCTTAGCTACCGAGATCAGACGAGGTCGGGCATGTTCAGGGTGGTGTGGCCGTAAGCAACAATGTCTGTGACAAATGTGCATTATATAGGTACTGGAATCATACGGTTCCTCTATGTAACCAGATAATTGCCGAGAAAGGCAGACTTGTAGTGGGCAAATCTTCTTCCCTCATGTGATCATTCTCTGCAGCTGAAACTGAGACTCTCAGATCACTTCGTGTCTGCCAACAAAGCAGCAGCAGCTGAAAATGACCAACTTCCTCATGTGTCACAGGGTGATCAGACGTTGCAACAAAAGACATGCAGGTGGTCGAGAGAAGAGAAAAAGCTTACAGCACCTGGTATTCCCAAGAGGTCTTCCATCCAAGTACTAACCACGCCCAACACTCCTTGGCTTCCGAGATCAGACGAGGTCGGGCATGTTCAGGGTGGTGTGGCCGTAAGCAACAATGTCTCTGACAAATGTGCATTATATAGGTACTGGAATCATACGGTTCCTCTATGCAACCAGATCATTTCCGAGAAAGGCTGACTTGTAGTGGGCACATCTTCTTCCCTGACGTGATTATTCTCTGCAGCTGAAACTGAGACTCTCAGATCACTTTGTGTCTGCCAACAAAGCAGCAGTAGCTGAAGATGACCAACTTCCTCATGTGTCACAGGGTGATCAGACGTTGCAACAAAAGACATGCAGGTGGTAGAGAGAAGAGAAAAAGCTTACAGCACCTGGTATTCCCAGAGAGTTTACCATACAAGTACTAACCAGGCCAAAACCTGCTTGGCTTCCGAGATCAGACGTGGTCACGCATTTTCAGGGTGGTGTGGCCGTAATTAACCACAACTGTGACAAATGTGCATTATAAAGGTACTGGAATCATACAGTTCCTCTATGTAACCAGATAATTGCCGAGAAAAGCTGATAAGTAGTGGGCACATCTTCTTCCCTGACGTGATTATTCTCTCGAGCTGAAACTGAGACTCTCAGATCACTTCGTGTCTGCCAACAAAGCAGCAGAAGCTGAAAATGACCAACTTCCTCATGTGTCACAGGGTGATCAGACGTTGCAACAAAAGACATGCAGGTGGTAGAGAGAAGAGAAGAAGCTTACAGCACCTGGTATTCCGAAGCAGTCTCCCATCCAAGTACTAAGCAGGCTCAACCCTGTTTTGCTTCCGAGATCACACGAGGTTGGGCATATTCAGGGTGGTGTGGCCGTAAGTAACAATGTCTGTGACAAATGTGCATTATAGAGGTACTGGAATCATACGGTTCCTCTATGCAACCAGATAATTGCCAAGAAAGGCTAACTTGTAGTGGGCACATCTTCTTCCCTGACGTGATTATTCTCTGCAGCTGAAATTGAGACTCTCAGATCACTTCGTGTCTGCCAACAAAGCAGCAGCAGCTGAAGATGACCAACTTCCTCATGTGTCACAGGGCGATCAGACCTTGCAACAAAATACATGCAGGTGGTAGAGAGAAGAGAAAAAGCTTAAAGCACCTGGCATTCCCAAGGGGTCTCCCATTCAAGTACTAACCAGGTCCAACCCTGCTTGGGTTCCAAGATCAGACAAGGTCATACATATTCAGGGTGGTTTGGCCGTAAGTAACAATCTCCGTGACAAATGTGCATTATATAGGCAATGGAATCATACACTTCCTCTATGTAACCAGATAATTGCCGAGAAAGGCTGATATGTAGTGGGCACATCTTCTTCCCTGACGTGATAATTCTCTCCAGCTGAAAATTAGAGTCTCAGATCACTTTGTGTCTGCCAACAAAGCAGCAGCAGCTGAAGATGACCAACTTCCTCATGTGTCAAAGGGTGATCAGACGTTGCAACAAAAGACATGCAGGTGGTAGAGAGAAGAGAAAAAGCTTACAGCACCTGGTATTCCCAAGCAGTCTCCCATCTAAGTACTAACCAGGCCCAAACCTGCTTGACTTCCAAGATCAGACGAGGTCGAGCTTATTCAGGGTGGTGTGGCCGTAAGCAACAATATCTGTGACAAATGTGCATTATATAGGTACTGGAATCATACACTTCCTCTATGTAACCAGATAATTGCCGAGAAAGGCTGACTTGTAGTGGGCACATCTTCTTCCCTGATGTGATTATTCTCTGCAGCTGAAATTGAGACTCTCAGATCACTTCGTGTCTGCCAACAAAGAAGCAGCAGCAGCTGAAGATGACCAACTTCCTCATGTGTCACAGGGTGATCAGACGTTGCAACAAAAGACATGCAGGTGGTCGAGAGAAGACAAAAAGCTTACAGCTCCTGGTATTCCCAAGCTGTCTCCCATTTAAGTACTAACCAGGCCCAACCCTCCTTAGCTACCGAGATCAGACGAGGTCGGGCATGTTCAGGGTGGTGTGGCCGTAAGCAACAATGTCTGTGACAAATGTGCATTATATAGGTACTGGAATCATACGGTTCCTCTATGTAACCAGATAATTGCCGAGAAAGGCAGACTTGTAGTGGGCAAATCTTCTTCCCTCATGTGATCATTCTCTGCAGCTGAAACTGAGACTCTCAGATCACTTCGTGTCTGCCAACAAAGCAGCAGCAGCTGAAAATGACCAACTTCCTCATGTGTCACAGGGTGATCAGACGTTGCAACAAAAGACATGCAGGTGGTCGAGAGAAGAGAAAAAGCTTACAGCACCTGGTATTCCCAAGAGGTCTTCCATCCAAGTACTAACCACGCCCAACACTCCTTGGCTTCCGAGATCAGACGAGGTCGGGCATGTTCAGGGTGGTGTGGCCGTAAGCAACAATGTCTCTGACAAATGTGCATTATATAGGTACTGGAATCATACGGTTCCTCTATGCAACCAGATCATTTCCGAGAAAGGCTGACTTGTAGTGGGCACATCTTCTTCCCTGACGTGATTATTCTCTGCAGCTGAAACTGAGACTCTCAGATCACTTTGTGTCTGCCAACAAAGCAGCAGTAGCTGAAGATGACCAACTTCCTCATGTGTCACAGGGTGATCAGACGTTGCAACAAAAGACATGCAGGTGGTAGAGAGAAGAGAAAAAGCTTACAGCACCTGGTATTCCCAGAGAGTTTACCATCCAAGTACTAACCAGGCCAAAACCTGCTTGGCTTCCGAGATCAGACGTGGTCACGCATTTTCAGGGTGGTGTGGCCGTAATTAACCACAACTGTGACAAATGTGCATTATAAAGGTACTGGAATCATACAGTTCCTCTATGTAACCAGATAATTGCCGAGAAAAGCTGATAAGTAGTGGGCACATCTTCTTCCCTGACGTGATTATTCTCTCGAGCTGAAACTGAGACTCTCAGATCACTTCGTGTCTGCCAACAAAGCAGCAGAAGCTGAAGATGACCAACTTCCTCATGTGTCACAGGGTGATCAGACGTTGCAACAAAAGACATGCAGGTGGTAGAGAGAAGAGAAAAAGCTTACAGCACCTCGTATTCCCAAGAGGTCTTCCATCCAAGTACAAACCAGGCCCAACTGTGCTTGGCTTCCGAGATCAGACGAGGTCGGGCATGTTCAGGGTTGTGTGGCCGTAAGCAACAATGTCTCTGACAAATGTGCATTATATAGGTACTGGAATCATACGGTTCCTCTATGCACCCAGATAATTGCTGAGAAAGGCTGATGTGTAGTGGGCACATCTTCTTCCTTGACGTGATTATTCTCTTCAGCTGAAACTGAGACTCTCAGATCACTTCGTGTCTGCCAACAAAGCAGCAGCAGCTGAAGATGACCAACTTCCTCATGTGTCAGAGGGCGATCAGACCTTGCAACAAAATACATGCAGGTGGTAGAGAGAAGAGAAAAAGCTTACAGCACCTGGTATTCCCAAGCGGTCTCTCATCAAAGTACTAACCAGGCCCAACCCTCCTTGGCTTCTGAGATCACACGAGATTGGGCATATTCAGGGTGGTTTGGCCGTAAGCAACAATCTCTGTGACAAATGTGCATTATATAGGCAATGGAATCATATGGTTCCTCTATGTAACAAGATAATTGCCGAAAAAGTCTGATATATAGTGGGCACATCTTGTTCCCTGACGTGATAATTTTCTCCAGCTGAAAATGAGACTCTCAGATCACTTTGTGTCTGCCAACAAAGCAGCAGCAGCTGAAGATGACCAACTTCCTCATGTGTCACAGGGTGATCAGATGTTGCAACAAAAGACATGCAGGTGGTAGAGAGAAGAGAAGAAGCTTACAGCACCTGATAATCCCAAGCTGTCTCCCATCCAAGTACTAACCAAGCACAACCCTGCTTGGCTTCCGAGATCAGACGAGGTCGGGCATATTCAGGGTGGTGTGGCCGTAAGCAACAATGTCTGTGACAAATGTAAATTGTATAGGTACTGGAATCATACGTTTCCTCTATATAACCAGATAATTGCAGAGAAAGGCTGATAAATAGTGGGCACATCTTCTTCCCTGACGTGATTATTCTCTCCAGCTGAAAATGAGACTCTGAGATCACTTCGTGTCTGCCAACAAAGCAGCAGCAGCTGAAGATGACCAACTTCCTCATGTGTCAGAGGGCGATCAGACGTTGCAACAAAATACATGCAGGTGGTAGAGAGAAGAGAAAAAGCTTACAGCACCTGGCATTCCCAAGGGGTCTCCCATTCAAGTACTAACCAGGCCCAACCCTGCTTGGGTTCCGAGATCAGTCGAGGTCGGGCATATTCAGGGTGGTGTGGCCGTAAGTAACAATGTCTGTGAAAAATGTGCATTATATAAGTACTGGAATCATACGGTTCCTCTATGTAACCAGATAATTGCTGAGAAAGGCTGATGTGTAGTTGGCACATCTTCTTCCCTGACGTGATTATTCTCTTCAGCTGAAACTGAGACTCTCAGATCACTTCGTGTCTTCCAACAAAGCAGCAGCAGCTGAAGATGGCCAACTTTCTCATGTGTCACAGGGTGATCAGACGTTGCAACAAAAGACATGCAGGTGGTAGAGAGAAGAGAAAAAGCTTACAGCACCTGGTATTCCCAAGCAGTCTCCCATTAAAGTACTAACCAGGCCCAACCCTCCTTGGCTTCCGAGATCAGACGAGGTCGGGCTTATTCAGGGTGGTGTAGCCGTAAGGAACAACTTCTGTGACAAATGTGCATTATATAGGTACTGGAATCATACAATTCCTCTATGTAACCAGATAATTGATGAGAAAGGCTGACTTGTTATGGGCACATCTTCTTCCCTGATGTGATTATTCTCTGCAGCTGAAACTGAGACTCTCAGATCACTTCGTGTCTGCCAACAAAGCAGCAGAAGCTGAAGATGACCAACTTCCTCATGTGTCATAGGGGGATCAGACGTTGCAACAAAAGACATGCAGGTGGTCGAGAGAAGACAAAAAGCTTACAGCTCCTGGTATTCCCAAGCGGTCTCCCATTTAAGTACTAACCAGGCCCAACCCTCCTTGGCTTCCGAGATCAGACGAGGTCGGGCATGTTCAGGGTGGTGTGGCCGTAAGCAACATGGTCTGTGACAAATGTGCATTATATAGGTACTGGAATCATACGGTTCCTCTATGTAACCAGATAATTGCCGAGAAAGGCTGACTTGTAGTGGGCACATCTTCTTGCCTGATGTGATTATTCTCTGCAGCTGAAACTGAGACTCTCAGATCACTTTGTGTCTGCCAACAAAGCAGCAGCAGCTGAAGATGACCAACTTCCTCATGTGTCACAGGGTGATCAGACGTTGCAACAAAAGACATGCAGGTGGTAGAGAGAAGAGAAAAAGCTTACAGCACCTGGTATTCCCAAGCAGTCTCCCACCCAAGTACTAACCAGGCACAACCCCGCTTGGCTTCCGAGATCGGACGAGGTCGGGCATATTATATTCAGGGTGGTGTGGCCGTAAGCGACAATCTCTGTGACAAATGTGCATTATATAGGTACTGGAATCATACGGTTCCTCTATGTAACCAGATAATTGCAGAGAAAGGCTTATGTGTAGTGGGCACATCTTCTTCCCTGACGTGATTATTCTCTGCAGCTGAAACTGAGACTCTCAGATCACTTCGTGTCTGCCAACAAAGCAGCAGAAGCTGAAGATGACCAACTTCCTCATGTGTCACAGGGTGATCAGACGTTGCAACAAAAGACATTCAGGTGGTCCAGAGAAGAGATAAAGCTTACAGCACCTGGTATTCCCAAGCAGTCTCCCACCCAAGTACTAACCAGGCCAACCGTGCTTGGCTTCCGAGATCAGACGAGGTCAGGCATGTTCAGGGTGGTGTGGCCGTAAGCGACAATCTCTGTGACAAATGTGCATTATATAGGTACTGGAATCATACGGTTCCTCTATGTAACCAGATAATTGATGAGAAAGGCTGACTTGTTATGGGCACATCTTCTTCCCTGATGTGATTATTCTCTGCAGCTTAAACTGAGACTCTCAGATCACTTCGTGTCTGCCAACAAAGCAGCAGCAGCTGAAGATGACCAACTTCCTCATGTGTCACAGGGGGATCAGACGTTGCAACAAAAGACATGCAGGTGGTAGAGAGAAGAGAAAAAGCTTACAGCACCTGGTATTCCCAAGCAGTCTCCCACCCAAGTACTAACCAGGCACAACCCCGCTTGGCTTCCGAGATCGGACGAGGTCGGGCATATTATATTCAGGGTGGTGTGGCCGTAAGCGACATGGTCTGTGACAAATGTGCATTATATAGGTACTGGAATCATACGGTTCCTCTATGTAACCAGATAATTGCCGAGAAAGGCTGACTTGTAGTGGGCACATCTTCTTCCCTGATGTGATTATTCTCTGCAGCTGAAACTGAGACTCTCAGATCACTTCGTGTCTGCCAACAAAGTAGCAGAAGCTGAAGATGACAAACTTCCTCATGTGTCACAGGGTGATCAGATGTTGCAACAAAAGACATGCAGGTGGTAGAGAGAAGAGAAAAAGCTTACAGCACCTGGTATTCCCAAGCAGTCTCCCATTGAAGTACAAACCAGTCCCAACCCTGCTTGGCTTCCAGGTTAAGACAAGGTGGGGCTTATTCAGGGTGGTGTGGCGGTAAGCAACAATATTTGTTACAAATGTGAATTATATAGGTACTGGAATCATACACTTCCTCTATGAAACCAGATAATTGCCGAGAAAGGCTGATGTGTAGTGGGCATATCATCTTCTCTGATGTGATCATTCTCTTCAGCTGAAACCGAGACTCTCAGATCACTTTGTGTCTGCCAACACAGCAGCAGCAGCTGAAGATGACCAACTTCCTCATGTGTCACAGGGTGATCAGACGTTGCAACAAAACACATGCAGGTGGTAGAGAGAAGAGAAAAAGCTTACAGCACCTGGTATTCCCAAGCTGTCTCCCACCCAAGTACTAAACAGGCCCAACACTGCTTGGCTTCCGAGATCAGACGAGGTCAGGCAAATTCAGGGTGGTGTGGCCGTAAGTAACAATGTCTGTGACAAATGTGCATTATATAAGTACAGGAATCATACGGTTCCTCTATGTAACCAGATAATTGATGAGAACGGCTGATGTGTAGTGGGCACATCTTCTTCCCTGACGTGATTATTCTCTTCAGCTGAAACTGAGACTCTCAGATCACTTCGTGTCTTCCAACAAAGCAGCAGCAGCTGAAGATGACCAACTTCTTCACGTGTCACAGGGTGATCAGACGTTGCAACAAAAGACATGCAGGTGGTAGAGAGAAGAGAAAAAGCTTACAGCACATGGTATTCCCAAGCTGTCTCCCATCCAAGTACTAACCAGGTACAACCCTGCTTGGCGTCCGAGATCAGACAAGGTCGGGCTTATTCAGGGTGGTGTGGCCGTAAGCAACAATGTCTCTGACAAATGTGCATTATATAGGTACTGGAATCATACGGTTCCTCTATGCAACCAGATAATTGCCGAGAAAGGCTTATGTGTAGCGGGCAAATCATCTTCTCTGATGTGATCATTCTCTGCAACTGAAACTGAGACTCTCAGATCACTTCGTGTCTGCCAACAAAGCAGCAGCAGCTGAAGATGACCATCTTCCTCATGTGTCACAGGGTGATCAGACGTTGCAACAAAAGACATGCAGGTGGTAGAGAAAAGAGAAGAAGCTTACAGCACCTGGTATTCCCAAGCAGTCTCCCATCCAAGTACTAAGCAGGCTCAACCCTGTTTGGCTTCCGAGATCACACGAGGTTGGGCAAATTCAGGGTGGTGTGGCCGTAAGGAACAATTTCTGTGACAAATGTGCATTATATAAGTACTGGAATCATACACTTCCTCTATGTAACCAGATAATTTCCGAGAAAGGCTCACTTGTTATGGGCACATCTTCTTCCCTGATGTGATCATTCTCTGCAGCTGAAACTGAGACTCTCAGATCACTTCGTGTCTGCCAACAAAGCAGCAGCAGCTGAAGATGACCAACTTCCTCATGTGTCACAGGGTGATCAGACGTTGCAACAAAAGACATGCAGGTTGTAGAGAGAAGAGAAAAAGCTTACAGCACCTGGTATTCCCAAGAGGTCTTCCATCCAAGTACTAACCAGGCCCAACCCTCCTTGGCTTCCAAGATCAGACGAGGTCGGGCATATTCAGGGTGGTGCGGCCGTAAGCAACAATAGCTGTGACAAATGTGCATTATATAGGTACTGGAATCATACACTTCTTCTATGTAACCAGATAATTGCCGAGAAAGGCTGATAAGTAGTGGGCACATCTTCTTCCCTGACGTGATTATTCTCTCGAGCTGAAACTGAGACTCTCAGATCACTTTGTGTCTGCCAACAAAGCAGCAGAAGCTGAAGATGACCAACTTCCTCATGTGTCACAGGGTGATCAGACATTGCAACAAAAGACATGCAGGTGGTAGAGAGAAGAGAAAAAGCTTACAACACCTGGTATTCCGAAGAGGTCTTCCATCCAAGTACAAACCAGGCCCAACCCTGCTTGGCTTCCGAGATCAGACGAGGTCGGGCATGTTCAGGGTTGTGTGGCCGTAAGCAACAATGTCTCTGACAAATGTGCATTATATAGGTACTGGAATCATACGGTTCCTCTATGCACCCAGATAATTGCAGAGAAAGGCTGATGTGTAGCGGGCATATCATCTTCTCTGATGTGATCATTCTCTGCAACTGAAACTGAGACTCTCAGATCACTTCGTGTCAGCCAACAAAGCAGCAGCAGCTGAAGATGACCAACTTCCTCATGTGTCACAGGGTGATCAGACGTTGCAACAAAAGACATGCAGGTGGTAGAGAGAAGAGAAAAAGCTTACAGCACCTGGTATTCCCAAGAGGTCTTCCATCCAAGTACTAACCACGCCCAACCCTCCTTGGCTTCCAAGATCAGACGAGGTCGGGCATATTCAGGGTGGTGCGGCCGTAAGCAACAATAGCTGTGACAAATGTGCATTATATAGGTACTGGAATCATACACTTCTTCTATGTAACCAGATAATTGCAGAGAAAGGCTGACTTGTAGTGGGCACATCTTCTTCCCTGATGTGATTATTCTCTGCAGCTGAAACTGAGACTCTCAGATCACTTCGTGTCTGCCAACAAAGAAGCAGCAGCTGCTGAAGATGACCAACTTCCTCATGTGTCACAGGATGATCAGACGTTGCAAGAAAAGACATGCAGGTGGTAGAGAGAAGAGAAGAAGCTTACAGCACCTGGTATTCCCAAGCAGTCTCCCATCCAAGTACTAAGCAGGCTCAACCCTGCTTGGCTTCCGAGATCAGACGAGGTCGGGCATGTTCAGGGTGGTGTGGCCGTAAGCAACAATGTCTCTGACAAATGTGCATTATATAGGTACTGGAATCATACGGTTCCTCTATGCAACCAGATAATTGCCGAGAAAGGCTGATGTGTAGCGGGCATATCATCTTCTCTGATGTGATCATTCTCTTCAGCTGAAACTGAGACTCTCAGATCACTTCGTGTCTGCCAACAAAGCAGCAGAAGCTGAAGATGACCAACTTCCTCATGTGTCACAGGGTGATCAGACGTTGCAACAAAAGACATGCAGGTGGTAGAGAGAAGATAAAAAGCTTAAGGCACCTGGTATTCCCAAGCGGTCTCCCATCCAAGTACTAACCAGGCCCAACCGTGCTTGGCTTCCAAGATCAGACGAGGTTGGGCATATTCAGGGTGGTGTGGCCGTAAGTAACAATGTCTGTGACAAATGTGCATTATATAGGTACTGGAATCATACGGTTCCTCTATGCAACCATATAATTGCCAAGAAAGGCTGATATGTAGTGGGCACATCTTGTTCCCTGACGTGATCATTTTCTCCAGCTGAAAATGAGACTCTAAGATCACTTCGTGTCTGCCAACAAAGCAGCAGAAAATGAAGATGACCAACTTCCTCATGTGTCACAGGGTGATCAGACGTTGCAACAAAAGACATGCAGGTGGTTGAGAGAAGAGAAAAAGCTTACATCACCTGATAATCCCAAGCGGTCTCCCATCCAAGTACTAACCAGGCCCAACCGTGCTTGGCTTCCGAGATCAGACGAGGTCAGGCATGTTCCGGGTGGTGTGGCCGTAAGCAGCAATGTCTCTGACAAATGTGCATTATATAGGTACTGGAATCATACGGTTCCTCTATGCAACCAGATAATTGCCGAGAAAAGCTGATGTGTAGCGGGTAAATCATCTTCTCTGATGTGATCATTCTCTGCAACTGAAACTGAGACTCTCAGATCACTTTGTGTCTGCCAACAAAGCAGCAGCAGCTGAAGATGACCAACTTCCTCATGTGTCACAGGGCGATCAGACGTTGCAACAAAAGACATGCAGGTGGTAGAGAGAAGAGAAAAAGCTTACAGCACCTGGTATTCCCAAGCGGTCTCTCATCAAAGTACTAACCAGGCCCAACCCTCCTTGGCTTCTGAGATCAAACGAGGTCAGACATATTCAGGGTGGTTTGGCCGTAAGCAACAATCTCTGTGACAAATGTGCATTATATAGGCAATGGAATCATATGGTTCCTCTATGTAACAAGATAATTGCCGAAAAAGGCTGATATATAGTGGGCACATCTTGTTCCCTGACGTGATAATTTTCTCCAGCTGAAAATGAGACTCTAAGATCACTTCGTGTCTGCCAACAAAGCAGCAGCAGCTGAAGATGACCAACTTCCTCATGTGTCACAGGGTGATCAGACGTTGCAACAAAAGACATGCAGGTGGTTGAGAGAAGAGAAAAAGCTTACAGCACCTGGTATTCCCAAGCGGTCTCCCATCCAAGTACTAACCAGGCCCAACCCTGGTTGGCTTCCAAGATCAGACGAGGTTGGGCATATTCCGGGTGGTGTGGCCGTAAGTAACAATGTTTGTGACAAATGTGCATTATATAGGTACTGGAATCATACGGTTCCTCTATGCAACCATATAATTGCCAAGAAAGGCTGATATGTAGTGGGCACATCTTGTTCCCTGACGTGATAATTTTCTCCAGCTGAAAATGAGACTTTAAGATCACTTCGTGTCTGCCAACAAAGCAGCAGAAAATGAAGATGACCAACTTCCTCATGTGTCACAGGGTGATCAGACGTTGCAACAAAAGACATGCAGGTGGTTGAGAGAAGAGAAAAAGCTTACAGCACCTGATAATCCCAAGCGGTCTCCCATCCAAGTACTAACCAGGCACAACCCTGCTTGGCTTTCGAGATCAGACGAGGTCGGGCATATTCAGGGTGGTGTGGCCGTAAGCAACAATGTCTCTGACAAATGTAAATTGTATAGGTACTGGAATCAAACGTTTCCTCTATATAACCAGATAATTGCAGAGAAAGGCTGATAAATAGTGGACACATCTTCTTCCCTGACGTGATTATTCTCTCCAGCTGAAAATGAGACTCTCAGATCACTTCGTGTCTGCCAACAAAGCAGCAGCAGCTGAAGATGACCAACTTCCTCATGTGTCACAGGGCGATCAGACGTTGCAACAAAATACATGCAGGTGGTAGAGAGAAGAGAAAAAGATTACATCACCTGGTATTCCCAAGCGGTGTCCCATCAAAGTACTAACCAGAACCAGCCCTCCTTGGCTTCCGAGATCAGACAAGGTCAGACATATTCAGGGTGGTTTGTCCGTAAGTAACAATCTCTGTGACAAATGTGCATTATATAGGCAATGGAATCATACACTTCCTCTATGTAACCAGATAATTGCCGAGAAAGGCTGATATCTAGTGGGCACATCTTCTTCCCTGACGTGATAATTCTCTCCAGCTGAAAATGAGACTCTCAGATCACTTTGTGTCTGCCAACAAAGCAGCAGCAGCTGAAGATGACCAACTTCCTCATGTGTCACAGGGTGATCAGACGTTGCAACAAAAGACATGCAGGTGGTAGAGAGAAGAGAAAAAGCTTACAGCACCTGGTATTCCCAAGCAGTCTTCCATCCAAGTACTAACCAGGCCCAAACCTGCTTGACTTCCAAGATCAGACAAGGTCGGGCTTATTCAGGGTGGTGTGGCCGTAAGCAACAATATCTGTGACAAATGTGCATTATATAGGTACTGGAATCATACACTTCCTCTATGTAACCAGATAATTGCCCAGAAAGGCTGACTTGTAGTGGGCACATCTTCTTCCCTGATGTGATTATTCTCTGCAGCTGAAATTGACACTCTCAGATCACTTCGTGTCTGCCAACAAAGACGCAAAAGCAGCTGAAGATGACCAACTTCCTCATGTGTCACAGGAGGATCAGACGTTGCCACAAAAGACATGAAGGTGGTAGAGAGTAGAGAAGAAGCTTACAGCACCTGGTATTCCCAAGTGGTCTCCCATGCAAGTACTAACCAGGCCCAACCCTGCTTGGCTTCCAAGATCAGACGAGGTCAGGCATGTTCCGGGTGGTGTGGCCGTAAGCAGCAATGTCTCTGACAAATGTGCATTATATAGGTACTGGAATCATACGGTTCCTCTATGCAACCAGATAATTGCCGAGAAAGGCTGATGTGTAGCGGGTAAATCATCTTCTCTGATGTGATCATTCTCTGCAACTGAAACTGAGACTCTCAGATCACTTCATGTCTGCCAACAAAGCAGCAGCAGCTGAAGATGACCAACTTCCTCATGTGTCACAGGGTGATCAGACGTTGCAACAAAAGACATGCAGGTGGTTGAGAGAAGAGAAAAAGCTTACAGCACCTGGTATTCCCAAGCTGTCTCCCATCCAAGTACTAACCAGGCCCAACCCTGCTTGGCTTCCAAGATCAGACGAGGTTGGGCATATTCCGGGTGGTGTGGCCGTAAGTAACAATGTTTGTGACAAATGTGCATTATATAGGTACTGGAATCATACGGTTCCTCTATGCAACCATATAATTGCCAAGAAAGGCTGATATGTAGTGGGCACATCTTGTTCCCTGACGTGATAATTTTCTCCAGCTGAAAATGAGACTTTAAGATCACTTCGTGTCTGCCAACAAAGCAGCAGCAGCTGAAGATGACCAACTTCCTCATGTGTCACAGGGTGATCAGACGTTTCAACAAAAGACATGCAGGTGGTAGAGAGAAGAGAAAAAGCTTACAGCACCTGGTATTCGCAAGCGGTCTCCCATTCAAGAACTAACCAGGCCCAACCCTGCTTGGCTTCCGAGATCAGACGAGGTCGAGCTTATTCAGGGTGGTGTGGCGGTAAGCAACAATATCTGGTACAAATGTGTATTATATAGGTACTGGAATCATACAGTTCCTCTATGTAACCAGATAATTGCCGAGAAAGGCTGATGTGTAGTGGGCATATCTTCTTCCCTGATGTGATTATTCTCTGCAGCTGAAACTGAGACTCTCAGATCACTTTGTGTCTGCCAACAAAGCAGCAGCAGCTGAAGATGACCAACTTCCTCATGTGTCACAGGGTGATCAGATGTTACAACAAAAGACATGCAGGTGGTAGAGAGAAGAGAAAAAGCTTACAGCACCTGGTATTCCCAAGCAGTCTCCCACCCAAGTACTAACCAGGCACAACCCTGCTTGGCTTCCGAGATCAGACGAGGTCGGGCATATTATATTCAGGGTGGTGTGGCCGTAAGCGACAATCTCTGTGACAAATGTGTATTATATAGGTACTGGAATCATACACTTCCTCTATGTAACCAGATAATTGCCGAGAAAGGCTGACTCTTAGTGGGCACATCTTCCTTCTTGATGTGATCATTCTCTTCAGCTGAAACTGAGACTCTCAGATCACTTCGTGTCTGCCAACAAAGCAGCAGAAGCTGAAGATGACCAACTTCCTCATGTGTCACAGGGTGATCAGACATTGCAACAAAAGACATGCAGGTTGTAGAGAGAAGAGAAAAAGCTTACAGCACCTGGTATTCGCAAGCGGTCTCCCATTCAAGAACTAACCAGGCCCAACCCTGCTTGGCTTCCGAGATCAGACGAGGTCGAGCTTATTCAGGGTGGTGTGGCTGTAAGCAACAATATCTGGTACAAATGTGTATTATATAGGTACTGGAATCATACACTTCCTCTATGTAACCAGATAATTGCCGAGAAAGGCTGACTCTTAGTGGGCACATCTTCCTCCTTGATGTGATTATTCTCTGGAGCTGAAACTGAGACTCTCAGATCACTTCATGTCTGCCAACAAAGCAGCAGCAGCAGCTGAAGATGATCAACTTCCTCATGTGTCACAGGGTGATCAGACGTTGCAACAAAAGACATGCAGGTTGTAGAGAGAAGAGAAAAAGCTTACAGCAAATGGTATTTTCAAGCGGTCTCCCACCCAAGTACTAACCAGAACCAACCCTGCTTGGCTTCCGAGATCAGACGAGGTCAGGCATATTGAGGGTGGTGTGGCCGTAAGCAACAATGTCTGTGACAAATGTGCATTATATAAGTACAGGAATCATACGGTTCCTCTATGTAACCAGATAATTGCTGAGAAAGGCTGATGTGTAGTGGGCACATCATCTTCCCTGACGTGATTATTCTCTTCAGCTGAAACTGAGACTCTCAGATCACTTCGTGTCTTCCAACAAAGCAGCAGCAGCTGAAGATGACCAACTTCCTCATGTGTCACAGGGTGATCAGACGTTGCAACAAAAGACATGCAGGTTGTAGAGAGAAGAGAAAACGCTTACAGCACCTGGTATTCCCAAGCAGTCTCCCATTGAAGTACTAACCAGGCCCAACCCTCCTTAGCTTCCGAGATCAGACGAGGTCGGGCATATTCAGGGTGGTGTGGCCGTAAGGAACAATTTCTGTGACAAATGTGCATTATATAAGTACTGGAATCATACACTTCCTCTATGTAACCAGATAATTTCCGAGAAAGGCTCACTTGTTATGGGCACATCTTCTTCCCTGATGTGATCATTCTCTGCAGCTGAAACTGAGACTCTCAGATCACTTCGTGTCTGCCAACAAAGCAGCAGCAGCTGAAGATGACCAACTTCCTCATGTGTCACAGGGTGATCAGACGTTGCAACAAAAGACATGCAGGTGGTAGAGAGAAGAGAAAAAGCTTACAGCACCTGGTATTCCCAAGAGGTCTTCCATCCAAGTACTAACCAGGCCCAACCCTCCTTGGCTTCCAAGATCAGACGAGGTCGGGCATATTCAGGGTGGTGCGGCCGTAAGCAACAATAGCTGTGACAAATGTGCATTATATAGGTACTGGAATCATACACTTCTTCTATGTAACCAGATAATTGCAGAGAAAGGCTGACTTGTAGTGGGCACATCTTCTTCCCTGATGTGATTATTCTCTGCAGCTGAAACTGAGACTCTCAGATCACTTCGTGTCTAACAACAAAGAAGCAGCAGCTGCTGAAGATGACCAACTTCCTCATGTGTCACAGGATGATCAGACGTTGCAACAAAAGACATGCAGGTGGTAGAGAGAAGAGAAGAAGCTTACAGCACCTGGTATTCCCAAGTAGTCTCCCATCCAAGTACTAAGCAGGCTCAACCCTGCTTGGCTTCCGAGATCAGACGAGGTCGGGCATGTTCAGGGTGGTGTGGCCGTAAGCAACAATGTCTCTGACAAATGTGCATTATATAGGTACTGGAATCATACGGTTCCTCTATGCAACCAGATAATTGCCGAGAAAGGCTGATAAGTAGTGGGCACATCTTCTTCCCTGACGTGATTATTCTCTCGAGCTGAAACTGAGACTCTCAGATCACTTTGTGTCTGCCAACAAAGCAGCAGAAGCTGAAGATGACCAACTTCCTCATGTGTCACAGGGTGATCAGACATTGCAACAAAAGACATGCAGGTTGTAGAGAGAAGAGAAAAAGCTTACAGCAAATGGTATTTTCAAGCGGTCTCCCACCCAAGTACTAACCAGAACCAACCCTGCTTGGCTTCCGAGATCAGACGAGGTCAGGCATATTGAGGGTGGTGTGGCCGTAAGCAACAATGTCTGTGACAAATGTGCATTATATAAGTACAGGAATCATACGGTTCCTCTATGTAACCAGATAATTGCTGAGAAAGGCTGATGTGTAGTGGGCACATCATCTTCCCTGACGTGATTATTCTCTTCAGCTGAAACTGAGACTCTCAGATCACTTCGTGTCTTCCAACAAAGCAGCAGCAGCTGAAGATGACCAACTTCCTCATGTGTCACAGGGTGATCAGACGTTGCAACAAAAGACATGCAGGTTGTAGAGAGAAGAGAAAACGCTTACAGCACCTGGTATTCCCAAGCAGTCTCCCATTGAAGTACTAACCAGGCCCAACCCTCCTTAGCTTCCGAGATCAGACGAGGTCGGGCATATTCAGGGTGGTGTGGCCGTAAGGAACAATTTCTGTGACAAATGTGCATTATATAAGTACTGGAATCATACACTTCCTCTATGTAACCAGATAATTTCCGAGAAAGGCTCACTTGTTATGGGCACATCTTCTTCCCTGATGTGATCATTCTCTGCAGCTGAAACTGAGACTCTCAGATCACTTCGTGTCTGCCAACAAAGCAGCAGCAGCTGAAGATGACCAACTTCCTCATGTGTCACAGGGTGATCAGACGTTGCAACAAAAGACATGCAGGTGGTAGAGAGAAGAGAAAAAGCTTACAGCACCTGGTATTCCCAAGAGGTCTTCCATCCAAGTACTAACCAGGCCCAACCCTCCTTGGCTTCCAAGATCAGACGAGGTCGGGCATATTCAGGGTGGTGCGGCCGTAAGCAACAATAGCTGTGACAAATGTGCATTATATAGGTACTGGAATCATACACTTCTTCTATGTAACCAGATAATTGCAGAGAAAGGCTGACTTGTAGTGGGCACATCTTCTTCCCTGATGTGATTATTCTCTGCAGCTGAAACTGAGACTCTCAGATCACTTCGTGTCTAACAACAAAGAAGCAGCAGCTGCTGAAGATGACCAACTTTCTCATGTGTCACAGGATGATCAGACGTTGCAACAAAAGACATGCAGGTTGTAGAGAGAAGAGAAAATGCTTACAGCACCTGGTATTCCCAAGCAGTCTCCCATTAAAGTACTAACCAGGCCCAACCCTCCTTGGCTTCCGAGATCAGACGAGGTCGGGCATATTCAGGGTGGTGTGGCCGTAAGGAACAATTTCTGTGACAAATGTGCATTATATAAGTACTGGAATCATACACTTCCTCTATGTAACCAGATAATTTCCGAGAAAGGCTCACTTGTTATGGGCACATCTTCTTCCCTGATGTGATCATTCTCTGCAGCTGAAACTGAGACTCTCAGATCACTTCGTGTCTGCCAACAAAGCAGCAGCAGCTGAAGATGACCAACTTCCTCATGTGTCACAGGGTGATCAGACGTTGCAACAAAAGACATGCAGGTGGTAGAGAGAAGAGAAAAAGCTTACAGCACCTGGTATTCCCAAGAGGTCTTCCATCCAAGTACTAACCAGGCCCAACCCTCCTTGGCTTCCAAGATCAGACGAGGTCGGGCATATTCAGGGTGGTGCGGCCGTAAGCAACAATAGCTGTGACAAATGTGCATTATATAGGTACTGGAATCATACACTTCTTCTATGTAACCAGATAATTGCAGAGAAAGGCTGACTTGTAGTGGGCACATCTTCTTCCCTGATGTGATTATTCTCTGCAGCTGAAACTGAGACTCTCAGATCACTTCGTGTCTAACAACAAAGAAGCAGCAGCTGCTGAAGATGACCAACTTCCTCATGTGTCACAGGATGATCAGACGTTGCAACAAAAGACATGCAGGTGGTAGAGAGAAGAGAAGAAGCTTACAGCACCTGGTATTCCCAAGTAGTCTCCCATCCAAGTACTAAGCAGGCTCAACCCTGCTTGGCTTCCGAGATCAGACGAGGTCGGGCATGTTCAGGGTGGTGTGGCCGTAAGCAACAATGTCTCTGACAAATGTGCATTATATAGGTACTGGAATCATACGGTTCCTCTATGCAACCAGATAATTGCCGAGAAAGGCTGATAAGTAGTGGGCACATCTTCTTCCCTGACGTGATTATTCTCTCGAGCTGAAACTGAGACTCTCAGATCACTTTGTGTCTGCCAACAAAGCAGCAGAAGCTGAAGATGACCAACTTCCTCATGTGTCACAGGGTGATCAGACATTGCAACAAAAGACATGCAGGTGGTAGAGAGAAGAGAAAAAGCTTACAACACCTGGTATTCCGAAGAGGTCTTCCATCCAAGTACAAACCAGGCCCAACCCTGCTTGGCTTCCGAGATCAGACGAGGTCGGGCATGTTCAGGGTTGTGTGGCCGTAAGCAACAATGTCTCTGACAAATGTGCATTATATAGGTACTGGAATCATACGGTTCCTCTATGCACCCAGATAATTGCAGAGAAAGGCTGATGTGTAGCGGGCATATCATCTTCTCTGATGTGATCATTCTCTGCAACTGAAACTGAGACTCTCAGATCACTTCGTGTCAGCCAACAAAGCAGCAGCAGCTGAAGATGACCAACTTCCTCATGTGTCACAGGGTGATCAGACGTTGCAACAAAAGACATGCAGGTGGTAGAGAGAAGAGAAAAAGCTTACAGCACCTGGTATTCCCAAGAGGTCTTCCATCCAAGTACTAACCACGCCCAACCCTCCTTGGCTTCCAAGATCAGACGAGGTCGGGCATATTCAGGGTGGTGCGGCCGTAAGCAACAATAGCTGTGACAAATGTGCATTATATAGGTACTGGAATCATACACTTCTTCTATGTAACCAGATAATTGCAGAGAAAGGCTGACTTGTAGTGGGCACATCTTCTTCCCTGATGTGATTATTCTCTGCAGCTGAAACTGAGACTCTCAGATCACTTCGTGTCTGCCAACAAAGAAGCAGCAGCTGCTGAAGATGACCAACTTCCTCATGTGTCACAGGATGATCAGACGTTGCAAGAAAAGACATGCAGGTGGTAGAGAGAAGAGAAGAAGCTTACAGCACCTGGTATTCCCAAGCAGTCTCCCATCCAAGTACTAAGCAGGTTCAACCCTGCTTGGCTTCCGAGATCAGACGAGGTCGGGCATGTTCAGGGTGGTGTGGCCGTAAGCAACAATGTCTCTGACAAATGTGCATTATATAGGTACTGGAATCATACGGTTCCTCTATGCAACCAGATAATTGCCGAGAAAGGCTGATGTGTAGCGGGCATATCATCTTCTCTGATGTGATCATTCTCTTCAGCTGAAACTGAGACTCTCAGATCACTTCGTGTCTGCCAACAAAGCAGCAGAAGCTGAAGATGACCAACTTCCTCATGTGTCACAGGGTGATCAGACGTTGCAACAAAAGACATGCAGGTGGTAGAGAGAAGATAAAAAGCTTAAGGCACCTGGTATTCCCAAGCGGTCTACTATTCAAGCACTAACCAGGCGCAACCCTGCTTGGCTTCCGAGATCAGACGAGGTCGGGCTTATTCAGGGTGGTGTGGCCGTAAGCAACTATATCGGTGACAAATGTGCATTATATAGGTACTGGAATCATACACTTCCTCTGTGTAACCAGATAATTGCCGAAAAAGGCTGACTTGTAGTGGGTTCATCTTCCTCCTTGATGTGATTATTCTCTTCAGCTGAAACTGAGACTCTCAGATCACCTTGTGTCTATCAACAAAGCAGCAGCAGCTGAAGATGACCAACTTCTTCACGTGTCACAGGGTGATCAGACGTTGCAACAAAAGACATGCAGGTGGTAGAGAGAAGAGAAAAAGCTTACAGCACCTGGTATTCCCAAGCTGTCTCCCATCCAAGTACTAACCAGGTACAACCTTCTTGGTGTCCGAGATCAGACGAGGTCTGGCTTATTCAGGGTGGTGTGGCCGTAAGCAACAATGTCTCTGACAAATGTGCATTATATAGGTACTGGAATCATACGGTTCCTCTATGCACCCAGATAATTGCAGAGAAAGGCTGATGTGTAGCGGGCATATCATCTTCTCTGATGTGATCATTCTCTGCAACTGAAACTGAGACTCTCAGATCACTTCGTGTCAGCCAACAAAGCAGCAGCAGCTGAAGATGACCAACTTCCTCATGTGTCACAGGGTGATCAGACGTTGCAACAAAAGACATGCAGGTGGTAGAGAGAAGAGAAAAAGCTTACAGCACCTGGTATTCCCAAGAGGTCTTCCATCCAAGTACTAACCACGCCCAACCCTCCTTGGCTTCCAAGATCAGACGAGGTCGGGCATATTCAGGGTGGTGCGGCCGTAAGCAACAATAGCTGTGACAAATGTGCATTATATAGGTACTGGAATCATACACTTCTTCTATGTAACCAGATAATTGCAGAGAAAGGCTGACTTGTAGTGGGCACATCTTCTTCCCTGATGTGATTATTCTCTGCAGCTGAAACTGAGACTCTCAGATCACTTCGTGTCTGCCAACAAAGAAGCAGCAGCTGCTGAAGATGACCAACTTCCTCATGTGTCACAGGATGATCAGACGTTGCAAGAAAAGACATGCAGGTGGTAGAGAGAAGAGAAGAAGCTTACAGCACCTGGTATTCCCAAGCAGTCTCCCATCCAAGTACTAAGCAGGTTCAACCCTGCTTGGCTTCCGAGATCAGACGAGGTCGGGCATGTTCAGGGTGGTGTGGCCGTAAGCAACAATGTCTCTGACAAATGTGCATTATATAGGTACTGGAATCATACGGTTCCTCTATGCAACCAGATAATTGCCGAGAAAGGCTGATGTGTAGCGGGCATATCATCTTCTCTGATGTGATCATTCTCTTCAGCTGAAACTGAGACTCTCAGATCACTTCGTGTCTGCCAACAAAGCAGCAGAAGCTGAAGATGACCAACTTCCTCATGTGTCACAGGGTGATCAGACGTTGCAACAAAAGACATGCAGGTGGTAGAGAGAAGATAAAAAGCTTAAGGCACCTGGTATTCCCAAGCGGTCTACTATTCAAGCACTAACCAGGCGCAACCCTGCTTGGCTTCCGAGATCAGACGAGGTCGGGCTTATTCAGGGTGGTGTGGCCGTAAGCAACTATATCGGTGACAAATGTGCATTATATAGGTACTGGAATCATACACTTCCTCTGTGTAACCAGATAATTGCCGAAAAAGGCTGACTTGTAGTGGGTTCATCTTCCTCCTTGATGTGATTATTCTCTTCAGCTGAAACTGAGACTCTCAGATCACCTTGTGTCTATCAACAAAGCAGCAGCAGCTGAAGATGACCAACTTCTTCACGTGTCACAGGGTGATCAGACGTTGCAACAAAAGACATGCAGGTGGTAGAGAGAAGAGAAAAAGCTTACAGCACCTGGTATTCCCAAGCTGTCTCCCATCCAAGTACTAACCAGGTACAACCTTCTTGGTGTCCGAGATCAGACGAGGTCTGGCTTATTCAGGGTGGTGTGGCCGTAAGCAACAATGTCTCTGACAAATGTGCATTATATAGGTACTGGAATCATACGGTTCCTCTATGCAACCAGATAATTGCCGAGAAAGGCTGATGTGTAGCGGGCAAATCATCTTCTCTGATGTGATCATTCTCTGCAACTGAAACTGAGACTCTCAGATCACTTTGTGTCAGCCAACAAAGCAGGAGCAGCTGAAGATGACCAACTTCCTCATGTGTCACAGGGTGATCAGATGTTGCAACAAAAGACATGCAGGTTGTAGAGAGAAGAGAAAACACTTACAGCACCTGGTATTCCCAAGCAGTCTCCCATCCAAGTACTAAGCAGGCTCAACGCTGCTTGGCTTCCGAGATCAGACGAGGGCGGGTATGTTCAGGGTGGTGTGGCCGTAAGCAACAATGTGTCTGACAAAAGTGCATTATATTAGTACAGGAATCATACGGTTCCTCTATGTAACCAGATAATTGCTGAGAAAGGCTGATGTGTAGTGGGCACATCTTCTTCCCTGACGTGATTATTCTCTTCAGCTGAAACTGAGACTCTCAGATCACTTCGTGTCTTCCAACAAAGCAGCAGCAGCTGAAGATGACCAACTTCCTCATGTGTCACAGGGTGATCAGACGTTGCAACAAAAGACATGCAGGTTGTAGAGAGAAGAGAAAACGCTTACAGCACCTGGTATTCCCAAGCAGTCTCTCATCAAAGTACTAACCAGGCCCAACCCTCCTTGGCTTCTGAGATCAGACGAGGTCAGACATATTCAGGGTGGTTTGGCCGTAAGCAACAATCTCTGTGACAAATGTGCATTATATAGGCAATGGAATCATATGGTTCCTCTATGTAACAAGATAATTGCCAAAAAAAGGCTGATATATAGTGGGCACATCTTGTTCCCTGACGTGATAATTTTCTCCAGCTGAAAATGAGACTCTAAGATCACTTCGTGTCTGCCAACAAAGCAGCAGCAGCTGAAGATGACCAACTTCCTCATGTGTCACAGGGTGATCAGACGTTGCAACAAAAGACATGCAGGTGGTTGAGAGAAGAGAAAAAGCTTACAGCACCTGGTATTCCCAAGCGGTCTCCCATCCAAGTACTAACCAGGCCCAACCGTGCTTGGCTTCCAAGATCAGACGAGGTTGGGCATATTCAGGGTGGTGTGGCCGTAAGTAACAATGTCTGTGACAAATGTGCATTATATAGGTACTGGAATCATACGGTTCCTCTATGCAACCATATAATTGCCAAGAAAGGCTGATATGTAGTGGGCACATCTTGTTCCCTGACGTGATCATTTTCTCCAGCTGAAAATGAGACTCTAAGATCACTTCGTGTCTGCCAACAAAGCAGCAGAAAATGAAGATGACCAACTTCCTCATGTGTCACAGGGTGATCAGACGTTGCAACAAAAGACATGCAGGTGGTTGAGAGAAGAGAAAAAGCTTACATCACCTGATAATCCCAAGCGGTCTCCCATCCAAGTACTAACCAGGCCCAACCCTGCTTGGCTTCCGAGACCAGACGAGGTCAGGCATGTTCCGGGTGGTGTGGCCGTAAGCAGCAATGTCTCTGACAAATGTGCATTATATAGGTACTGGAATCATACGGTTCCTCTATGCAACCAGATAATTGCCGAGAAAAGCTGATGTGTAGCGGGTAAATCATCTTCTCTGATGTGATCATTCTCTGCAACTGAAACTGAGACTCTCAGATCACTTTGTGTCTGCCAACAAAGCAGCAGCAGCTGAAGATGACCAACTTCCTCATGTGTCACAGGGCGATCAGACGTTGCAACAAAAGACATGCAGGTGGTAGAGAGAAGAGAAAAAGCTTACAGCACCTGGTATTCCCAAGCGGTCTCTCATCAAAGTACTAACCAGGCCCAACCCTCCTTGGCTTCTGAGATCAAACGAGGTCAGACATATTCAGGGTGGTTTGGCCGTAAGCAACAATCTCTGTGACAAATGTGCATTATATAGGCAATGGAATCATATGGTTCCTCTATGTAACAAGATAATTGCCGAAAAAGGCTGATATATAGTGGGCACATCTTCTTCCCTGATGTGATTATTCTCTGCAGCTGAAACTGAGACTCTCAGATCACTTCGTGTCTGCCAACAAAGAAGCAGCAGCTGCTGAAGATGACCAACTTCCTCATGTGTCACAGGATGATCAGACGTTGCAAGAAAAGACATGCAGGTGGTAGAGAGAAGAGAAGAAGCTTACAGCACCTGGTATTCCCAAGCAGTCTCCCATCCAAGTACTAAGCAGGTTCAACCCTGCTTGGCTTCCGAGATCAGACGAGGTCGGGCATGTTCAGGGTGGTGTGGCCGTAAGCAACAATGTCTCTGACAAATGTGCATTATATAGGTACTGGAATCATACGGTTCCTCTATGCAACCAGATAATTGCCGAGAAAGGCTGATGTGTAGCGGGCATATCATCTTCTCTGATGTGATCATTCTCTTCAGCTGAAACTGAGACTCTCAGATCACTTCGTGTCTGCCAACAAAGCAGCAGAAGCTGAAGATGACCAACTTCCTCATGTGTCACAGGGTGATCAGACGTTGCAACAAAAGACATGCAGGTGGTAGAGAGAAGATAAAAAGCTTAAGGCACCTGGTATTCCCAAGCGGTCTACTATTCAAGCACTAACCAGGCGCAACCCTGCTTGGCTTCCGAGATCAGACGAGGTCGGGCTTATTCAGGGTGGTGTGGCCGTAAGCAACTATATCGGTGACAAATGTGCATTATATAGGTACTGGAATCATACACTTCCTCTGTGTAACCAGATAATTGCCGAAAAAGGCTGACTTGTAGTGGGTTCATCTTCCTCCTTGATGTGATTATTCTCTTCAGCTGAAACTGAGACTCTCAGATCACCTTGTGTCTATCAACAAAGCAGCAGCAGCTGAAGATGACCAACTTCTTCACGTGTCACAGGGTGATCAGACGTTGCAACAAAAGACATGCAGGTGGTAGAGAGAAGAGAAAAAGCTTACAGCACCTGGTATTCCCAAGCTGTCTCCCATCCAAGTACTAACCAGGTACAACCTTCTTGGTGTCCGAGATCAGACGAGGTCTGGCTTATTCAGGGTGGTGTGGCCGTAAGCAACAATGTCTCTGACAAATGTGCATTATATAGGTACTGGAATCATACGGTTCCTCTATGCAACCAGATAATTGCCGAGAAAGGCTGATGTGTAGCGGGCAAATCATCTTCTCTGATGTGATCATTCTCTGCAACTGAAACTGAGACTCTCAGATCACTTTGTGTCAGCCAACAAAGCAGGAGCAGCTGAAGATGACCAACTTCCTCATGTGTCACAGGGTGATCAGATGTTGCAACAAAAGACATGCAGGTTGTAGAGAGAAGAGAAAACACTTACAGCACCTGGTATTCCCAAGCAGTCTCCCATCCAAGTACTAAGCAGGCTCAACGCTGCTTGGCTTCCGAGATCAGACGAGGGCGGGTATGTTCAGGGTGGTGTGGCCGTAAGCAACAATGTGTCTGACAAAAGTGCATTATATTAGTACAGGAATCATACGGTTCCTCTATGTAACCAGATAATTGCTGAGAAAGGCTGATGTGTAGTGGGCACATCTTCTTCCCTGACGTGATTATTCTCTTCAGCTGAAACTGAGACTCTCAGATCACTTCGTGTCTTCCAACAAAGCAGCAGCAGCTGAAGATGACCAACTTCCTCATGTGTCACAGGGTGATCAGACGTTGCAACAAAAGACATGCAGGTTGTAGAGAGAAGAGAAAACGCTTACAGCACCTGGTATTCCCAAGCAGTCTCTCATCAAAGTACTAACCAGGCCCAACCCTCCTTGGCTTCTGAGATCAGACGAGGTCAGACATATTCAGGGTGGTTTGGCCGTAAGCAACAATCTCTGTGACAAATGTGCATTATATAGGCAATGGAATCATATGGTTACTCTATGTAACAAGATAATTGCCAAAAAAAGGCTGATATATAGTGGGCACATCTTGTTCCCTGACGTGATAATTTTCTCCAGCTGAAAATGAGACTCTAAGATCACTTCGTGTCTGCCAACAAAGCAGCAGCAGCTGAAGATGACCAACTTCCTCATGTGTCACAGGGTGATCAGACGTTGCAACAAAAGACATGCAGGTGGTTGAGAGAAGAGAAAAAGCTTACAGCACATGGTATTCCCAAGCGGTCTCCCATCCAAGTACTAACCAGGCCCAACCGTGCTTGGCTTCCAAGATCAGACGAGGTTGGGCATATTCAGGGTGGTGTGGCCGTAAGTAACAATGTCTGTGACAAATGTGCATTATATAGGTACTGGAATCATACGGTTCCTCTATGCAACCATATAATTGCCAAGAAAGGCTGATATGTAGTGGGCACATCTTGTTCCCTGACGTGATCATTTTCTCCAGCTGAAAATGAGACTCTAAGATCACTTCGTGTCTGCCAACAAAGCAGCAGAAAATGAAGATGACCAACTTCCTCATGTGTCACAGGGTGATCAGACGTTGCAACAAAAGACATGCAGGTGGTTGAGAGAAGAGAAAAAGCTTACATCACCTGATAATCCCAAGCGGTCTCCCATCCAAGTACTAACCAGGCCCAACCCTGCTTGGCTTCCGAGATCAGACGAGGTCAGGCATGTTCCGGGTGGTGTGGCCGTAAGCAGCAATGTCTCTGACAAATGTGCATTATATAGGTACTGGAATCATACGGTTCCTCTATGCAACCAGATAATTGCCGAGAAAAGCTGATGTGTAGCGGGTAAATCATCTTCTCTGATGTGATCATTCTCTGCAACTGAAACTGAGACTCTCAGATCACTTTGTGTCTGCCAACAAAGCAGCAGCAGCTGAAGATGACCAACTTCCTCATGTGTCACAGGGCGATCAGACGTTGCAACAAAAGACATGCAGGTGGTAGAGAGAAGAGAAAAAGCTTACAGCACCTGGTATTCCCAAGCGGTCTCTCATCAAAGTACTAACCAGGCCCAACCCTCCTTGGCTTCTGAGATCAAACGAGGTCAGACATATTCAGGGTGGTTTGGCCGTAAGCAACAATCTCTGTGACAAATGTGCATTATATAGGCAATGGAATCATATGGTTCCTCTATGTAACAAGATAATTGCCGAAAAAGGCTGATATATAGTGGGCACATCTTGTTCCCTGACGTGATAATTTTCTCCAGCTGAAAATGAGACTCTAAGATCACTTCGTGTCTGCCAACAAAGCAGCAGCAGCTGAAGATGACCAACTTCCTCATGTGTCACAGGGTGATCAGACGTTGCAACAAAAGACATGCAGGTGGTTGAGAGAAGAGAAAAAGCTTACAGCACCTGGTATTCCCAAGCGGTCTCCTATCCAAGTACTAACCAGGGCCAACCCTGCTTGGCTTCCAAGATCAGACGAGGTTGGGCATATTCCGGGTGGTGTGGCCGTAAGTAACAATGTTTGTGACAAATGTGCATTATATAGGTACTGGAATCATACGGTTCCTCTATGCAACCATATAATTGCCAAGAAAGGCTGATATGTAGTGGGCACATCTTGTTCCCTGACGTGATAATTTTCTCCAGCTGAAAATGAGACTTTAAGATCACTTCGTGTCTGCCAACAAAGCAGCAGAAAATGAAGATGACCAACTTCCTCATGTGTCACAGGGTGATCAGACGTTGCAACAAAAGACATGCAGGTGGTTGAGAGAAGAGAAAAAGCTTACAGCACCTGATAATCCCAAGCGGTCTCCCATCCAAGTACTAACCAGGCACAACCCTGCTTGGCTTTCGAGATCAGACGAGGTCGGGCATATTCAGGGTGGTGTGGCCGTAAGCAACAATGTCTCTGACAAATGTAAATTGTATAGGTACTGGAATCATACGTTTCCTCTATATAACCAGATAATTGCAGAGAAAGGCTGATAAATAGTGGACACATCTTCTTCCCTGACGTGATTATTCTCTCCAGCTGAAAATGAGACTCTCAGATCACTTCGTGTCTGCCAACAAAGCAGCAGCAGCTGAAGATGACCAACTTCCTCATGTGTCACAGGGCGATCAGACGTTGCAACAAAATACATGCAGGTGGTAGAGAGAAGAGAAAAAGATTACATCACCTGGTATTCCCAAGCGGTGTCCCATCAAAGTACTAACCAGAACCAGCCCTCCTTGGCTTCCGAGATCAGACAAGGTCAGACATATTCAGGGTGGTTTGTCCGTAAGTAACAATCTCTGTGACAAATGTGCATTATATAGGCAATGGAATCATACACTTCCTCTATGTAACCAGATAATTGCCGAGAAAGGCTGATATGTAGTGGGCACATCTTCTTCCCTGACGTGATAATTCTCTCCAGCTGAAAATGAGACTCTCAGATCACTTTGTGTCTGCCAACAAAGCAGCAGCAGCTGAAGATGACCAACTTCCTCATGTGTCACAGGGTGATCAGACGTTGCAACAAAAGACATGCAGGTGGTAGAGAGAAGAGAAAAAGCTTACAGCACCTGGTATTCCCAAGCAGTCTTCCATCCAAGTACTAACCAGGCCCAAACCTGCTTGACTTCCAAGATCAGACAAGGTCGGGCTTATTCAGGGTGGTGTGGCCGTAAGCAACAATATCTGTGACAAATGTGCATTATATAGGTACTGGAATCATACACTTCCTCTATGTAACCAGATAATTGCCCAGAAAGGCTGACTTGTAGTGGGCACATCTTCTTCCCTGATGTGATTATTCTCTGCAGCTGAAATTGACACTCTCAGATCACTTCGTGTCTGCCAACAAAGACGCAAAAGCAGCTGAAGATGACCAACTTCCTCATGTGTCACAGGAGGATCAGACGTTGCCACAAAAGACATGAAGGTGGTAGAGAGTAGAGAAGAAGCTTACAGCACCTGGTATTCCCAAGTGGTCTCCTATGCAAGTACTAACCAGGCCCAACCCTGCTTGGCTTCCAAGATCAGACGAGGTCAGGCATGTTCCGGGTGGTGTGGCCGTAAGCAGCAATGTCTCTGACAAATGTGCATTATATAGGTACTGGAATCATACGGTTCCTCTATGCAACCAGATAATTGCCGAGAAAGGCTGATGTGTAGCGGGTAAATCATCTTCTCTGATGTGATCATTCTCTGCAACTGAAACTGAGACTCTCAGATCACTTCATGTCTGCCAACAAAGCAGCAGCAGCTGAAGATGACCAACTTCCTCATGTGTCACAGGGTGATCAGACGTTGCAACAAAAGACATGCAGGTGGTTGAGAGAAGAGAAAAAGCTTACAGCACCTGGTATTCCCAAGCGGTCTCCCATCCAAGTACTAACCAGGCCCAACCCTCCTTGGCTTCCAAGATCAGACGAGGTTGGGCATATTCCGGGTGGTGTGGCCGTAAGTAACAATGTTTGTGACAAATGTGCATTATATAGGTACTGGAATCATACGGTTCCTCTATGCAACCATATAATTGCCAAGAAAGGCTGATATGTAGTGGGCACATCTTGTTCCCTGACGTGATAATTTTCTCCAGCTGAAAATGAGACTTTAAGATCACTTCGTGTCTGCCAACAAAGCAGCAGAAAATGAAGATGACCAACTTCCTCATGTGTCACAGGGTGATCAGACGTTGCAACAAAAGACATGCAGGTGGTTGAGAGAAGAGAAAAAGCTTACAGCACCTGATAATCCCAAGCGGTCTCCCATCCAAGTACTAACCAGGCACAACCCTGCTTGGCTTTCGAGATCAGACGAGGTCGGGCATATTCAGGGTGGTGTGGCCGTAAGCAACAATGTCTCTGACAAATGTAAATTGTATAGGTACTGGAATCATACGTTTCCTCTATATAACCAGATAATTGCAGAGAAAGGCTGATAAATAGTGGACACATCTTCTTCCCTGACGTGATTATTCTCTCCAGCTGAAAATGAGACTCTCAGATCACTTCGTGTCTGCCAACAAAGCAGCAGCAGCTGAAGATGACCAACTTCCTCATGTGTCACAGGGCGATCAGACCTTGCAACAAAATACATGCAGGTGGTAGAGAGAAGAGAAAAAGCTTACAGCACCTGGCATTCCCAAGGGGTCTCCCATTCAAGTACTAACCAGGCCCAACCCTGCTTGGGTTCCGAGATCAGTCGAGGTCAGGCATATTCAGGGTGGTGTGGCCGTAAGTAACAATGTCTGTGAAAAATGTGCATTATATAGGTACTGGAATAATACAGTTCCTCTATGTAACCAGATAATTGCAGAGAAAGGCTAACTTGTTGTGGGCACATCTTCTTCCTTGATGTGATTATTCTCTGCAGCTGAAACTGAGACTCTCAGATCACTTCGTGTCTGCTAACAAAGCAGCAGCAGCTGAAGATGACCAACTTCCTCATGTGTCACAGGGCGATCAGACATTGCAACAAAAGACATGTAGGTGGTAGAGAGAAGAGAAAAAGCTTACAGCACCTGGTATTCCCAAGCGGTGTCCCATCAAAGTACTAACCAGAACCAGCCCTCCTTGGCTTCCGAGATCAGACAAGGTCAGACATATTCAGGGTGGTTTGTCCGTAAGTAACAATCTCTGTGACAAATGTGCACTATATAGGCAATGGAATCATACACTTCCTCTATGTAACCAGATAATTGCCGAGAAAGGCTGATATGTAGTGGGCACATCTTCTTCCCTGACGTGATAATTCTCTCCAGCTGAAAATGAGACTCTCAGATCACTTTGTGTCTGCCAACAAAGCAGCAGCAGCTGAAGATGACCAACTTCCTCATGTGTCACAGGGTGATCAGACGTTGCAACAAAAGACATGCAGGTGGTAGAGAGAAGAGAAAAAGCTTACAGCACCTGGTATTCCCAAGCAGTCTCCCATCCAAGTACTAACGAGGCCCAAACCTGCTTGACTTCCAAGATCAGACAAGGTCGGGCTTATTCAGGGTGGTGTGGCCGTAAGCAACAATATCTGTGACAAATGTGCATTATATAGGCAATGGAATCATACACTTCCTCTATGTAACCAGATAATTGCCGAGAAAGGCTGACTTGTAGTGGGCACATCTTCTTCCCTGATGTGATTATTCTCTGCAGCTGAAATTGACACTCTCAGATCACTTCGTGTCTGCCAACAAAGACGCAGCAGCAGCTGAAGATGACCAACTTCCTCATGTGTCACAGGAGGATCAGACGTTGCCACAAAAGACATGAAGGTGGTAGAGAGTAGAGAAGAAGCTTACAGCACCTGGTATTCCCAAGTGGTCTCCCATGCAAGTACTAACCAGGCCCAACCCTGCTTGGCTTCCAAGATCAGACGAGGTCAGGCATGTTCCGGGTGGTGTGGCCGTAAGCAGCAATGTCTCTGACAAATGTGCATTATATAGGTACTGGAATCATACGGTTCCTCTATGCACCCAGATAATTGCAGAGAAAGGCTGATGTGTAGCGGGCATATCATCTTCTCTGATGTGATCATTCTCTGCAACTGAAACTGAGACTCTCAGATCACTTCGTGTCAGCCAACAAAGCAGCAGCAGCTGAAGATGACCAACTTCCTCATGTGTCACAGGGTGATCAGACGTTGCAACAAAAGACATGCAGGTGGTAGAGAGAAGAGAAAAAGCTTACAGCACCTGGTATTCCCAAGAGGTCTTCCATCCAAGTACTAACCACGCCCAACCCTCCTTGGCTTCCAAGATCAGACGAGATCGGGCATATTCAGGGTGGTTTGGCCGTAAGCAACAATCTCTGTGACAAATGTGCATTATATAGGCAATGGAATCATATGGTTCCTCTATGTAACAAGATAATTGCCAAAAAAAGGCTGATATATAGTGGGCACATCTTGTTCCCTGACGTGATAATTTTCTCCAGCTGAAAATGAGACTCTAAGATCACTTCGTGTCTGCCAACAAAGCAGCAGCAGCTGAAGATGACCAACTTCCTCATGTGTCACAGGGTGATCAGACGTTGCAACAAAAGACATGCAGGTGGTTGAGAGAAGAGAAAAAGCTTACAGCACCTGGTATTCCCAAGCAGTCTTCCATCCAAGTACTAACCAGGCCCAAACCTGCTTGACTTCCAAGATCAGACAAGGTCGGGCTTATTCAGGGTGGTGTGGCCGTAAGCAACAATATCTGTGACAAATGTGCATTATATAGGTACTGGAATCATACACTTCCTCTATGTAACCAGATAATTGCCCAGAAAGGCTGACTTGTAGTGGGCACATCTTCTTCCCTGATGTGATTATTCTCTGCAGCTGAAATTGACACTCTCAGATCACTTCGTGTCTGCCAACAAAGACGCAAAAGCAGCTGAAGATGACCAACTTCCTCATGTGTCACAGGAGGATCAGACGTTGCCACAAAACACATGAAGGTGGTAGAGAGTAGAGAAGAAGCTTACAGCACCTGGTATTCCCAAGTGGTCTCCTATGCAAGTACTAACCAGGCCCAACCCTGCTTGGCTTCCAAGATCAGACGAGGTCAGGCATGTTCCGGGTGGTGTGGCCGTAAGCAGCAATGTCTCTGACAAATGTGCATTATATAGGTACTGGAATCATACGGTTCCTCTATGCAACCAGATAATTGCCGAGAAAGGCTGATGTGTAGCGGGTAAATCATCTTCTCTGATGTGATCATTCTCTGCAACTGAAACTGAGACTCTCAGATCACTTCATGTCTGCCAACAAAGCAGCAGCAGCTGAAGATGACCAACTTCCTCATGTGTCACAGGGTGATCAGACGTTGCAACAAAAGACATGCAGGTGGTTGAGAGAAGAGAAAAAGCTTACAGCACCTGGTATTCCCAAGCGGTCTCCCATCCAAGTACTAACCAGGCCCAACCCTGCTTGGCTTCCAAGATCAGACGAGGTTGGGCATATTCCGGGTGGTGTGGCCGTAAGTAACAATGTTTGTGACAAATGTGCATTATATAGGTACTGGAATCATACGGTTCCTCTATGCAACCATATAATTGCCAAGAAAGGCTGATATGTAGTGGGCACATCTTGTTCCCTGACGTGATAATTTTCTCCAGCTGAAAATGAGACTTTAAGATCACTTCGTGTCTGCCAACAAAGCAGCAGAAAATGAAGATGACCAACTTCCTCATGTGTCACAGGGTGATCAGACGTTGCAACAAAAGACATGCAGGTGGTTGAGAGAAGAGAAAAAGCTTACAGCACCTGATAATCCCAAGCGGTCTCCCATCCAAGTACTAACCAGGCACAACCCTGCTTGGCTTTCGAGATCAGACGAGGTCGGGCATATTCAGGGTGGTGTGGCCGTAAGCAACAATGTCTCTGACAAATGTAAATTGTATAGGTACTGGAATCATACGTTTCCTCTATATAACCAGATAATTGCAGAGAAAGGCTGATAAATAGTGGACACATCTTCTTCCCTGACGTGATTATTCTCTCCAGCTGAAAATGAGACTCTCAGATCACTTCGTGTCTGCCAACAAAGCAGCAGCAGCTGAAGATGACCAACTTCCTCATGTGTCACAGGGCGATCAGACCTTGCAACAAAATACATGCAGGTGGTAGAGAGAAGAGAAAAAGCTTACAGCACCTGGCATTCCCAAGGGGTCTCCCATTCAAGTACTAACCAGGCCCAACCCTGCTTGGGTTCCGAGATCAGTCGAGGTCGGGCATATTCAGGGTGGTGTGGCCGTAAGTAACAATGTCTGTGAAAAATGTGCATTATATAGGTACTGGAATAATACAGTTCCTCTATGTAACCAGATAATTGCAGAGAAAGGCTAACTTGTTGTGGGCACATCTTCTTCCTTGATGTGATTATTCTCTGCAGCTGAAACTGAGACTCTCAGATCACTTCGTGTCTGCTAACAAAGCAGCAGCAGCTGAAGATGACCAACTTCCTCATGTGTCACAGGGCGATCAGACATTGCAACAAAAGACATGTAGGTGGTAGAGAGAAGAGAAAAAGCTTACAGCACCTGGTATTCCCAAGCGGTGTCCCATCAAAGTACTAACCAGAACCAGCCCTCCTTGGCTTCCGAGATCAGACAAGGTCAGACATATTCAGGGTGGTTTGTCCGTAAGTAACAATCTCTGTGACAAATGTGCACTATATAGGCAATGGAATCATACACTTCCTCTATGTAACCGAATAATTGCCGAGAAAGGCTGATATGTAGTGGGCACATCTTCTTCCCTGACGTGATAATTCTCTCCAGCTGAAAATGAGACTCTCAGATCACTTTGTGTCTGCCAACAAAGCAGCAGCAGCTGAAGATGACCAACTTCCTCATGTGTCACAGGGTGATCAGACGTTGCAACAAAAGACATGCAGGTGGTAGAGAGAAGAGAAAAAGCTTACAGCACCTGGTATTCCCAAGCAGTCTCCCATCCAAGTACTAACGAGGCCCAAACCTGCTTGACTTCCAAGATCAGACAAGGTCGGGCTTATTCAGGGTGGTGTGGCCGTAAGCAACAATATCTGTGACAAATGTGCATTATATAGGCAATGGAATCATACACTTCCTCTATGTAACCAGATAATTGCCCAGAAAGGCTGACTTGTAGTGGGCACATCTTCTTCCCTGATGTGATTATTCTCTGCAGCTGAAATTGACACTCTCAGATCACTTCGTGTCTGCCAACAAAGACGCAGCAGCAGCTGAAGATGACCAACTTCCTCATGTGTCACAGGAGGATCAGACGTTGCCACAAAAGACATGAAGGTGGTAGAGAGTAGAGAAGAAGCTTACAGCACCTGGTATTCCCAAGTGGTCTCCCATGCAAGTACTAACCAGGCCCAACCCTGCTTGGCTTCCAAGATCAGACGAGGTCAGGCATGTTCCGGGTGGTGTGGCCGTAAGCAGCAATGTCTCTGACAAATGTGCATTATATAGGTACTGGAATCATACGGTTCCTCTATGCAACCAGATAATTGCAGAGAAAGGCTGATGTGTAGCGGGTAAATCATCTTCTCTGATGTGATCATTCTCTGCAACTGAAACTGAGACTCTCAGATCACTTCATGTCTGCCAACAAAGCAGCAGCAGCTGAAGATGACCAACTTCCTCATGTGTCACAGGGTGGTCAGACGTTGCAACAAAATACATGCAGGTGGTTGAGAGAAGAGAAAAAGCTTACAGCACCTGGTATTCCCAAGTTGTCTCCAATTCAAGTACTAACAAGGCCCAACCCTGCTTGGCTTCCAAGATCAGACGAGCTCGGGCATGTTCAGGGTGGTGTGGCCGTAAGCAACAATGTCTGTGACAAATGTGCATTATATAGGTACTGGAATCATACGGTTCCTCTATGCAACCAGATAATTGCCGAGAAAGGCTGACTTGTTATGGGCACATCTTCTTCCCTGATGTGATTATTCTCTGCAGCTGAAACTGAGACTCTCAGATCACTTTGTGTCTGCCAACAAAGCAGCAGCAGCTGAAGATGACCAACTTCCTCATGTGTCACAGGGTGATCAGATGTTACAACAAAAGACATGCAGGTGGTAGAGAGAAGAGAAAAAGCTTACAGCACCTGGTATTCCCAAGCAGTCTCCCACCCAAGTACTAACCAGGCACAACCCTGCTTGGCTTCCGAGATCAGACGAGGTCGGGCATATTATATTCAGGGTGGTGTGGCCGTAAGCGACAATCTCTGTGACAAATGTGTATTATATAGGTACTGGAATCATACACTTCCTCTATGTAACCAGATAATTGCCGAGAAAGGCTGACTCTTAGTGGTTACATCTTCCTTCTTGATGTGATCATTCTCTTCAGCTGAAACTGAGACTCTCAGATCACTTCGTGTCTGCCAACAAAGCAGCAGAAGCTGAAGATGACCAACTTCCTCATGTGTCACAGGGTGATCAGACATTGCAACAAAAGACATGCAGGTTGTAGAGAGAAGAGAAAAAGCTTACAGCACCTGGTATTCGCAAGCAGTCTCCCATTCAAGAACTAACCAGGCCCAACCCTGCTTGGCTTCCGAGATCAGACGAGGTCGAGCTTATTCAGGGTGGTGTGGCTGTAAGCAACAATATCTGGTACAAATGTGTATTATATAGGTACTGGAATCATACACTTCCTCTATGTAACCAGATAATTGCCGAGAAAGGCTGACTCTTAGTGGGCACATCTTCCTCCTTGATGTGATTATTCTCTGGAGCTGAAACTGAGACTCTCAGATCACTTCATGTCTGCCAACAAAGCAGCAGCAGCAGCTGAAGATGATCAACTTCCTCATGTGTCACAGGGTGATCAGACGTTGCAACAAAAGACATGCAGGTTGTAGAGAGAAGAGAAAAAGCTTACAGCAAATGGTATTTTCAAGCGGTCTCCCACCCAAGTACTAACCAGAACCAACCCTGCTTGGCTTCCGAGATCAGACGAGGTCAGGCATATTGAGGGTGGTGTGGCCGTAAGCAACAATGTCTGTGACAAATGTGCATTATATAAGTACAGGAATCATACGGTTCCTCTATGTAACCAGATAATTGCTGAGAAAGGCTGATGTGTAGTGGGCACATCATCTTCCCTGACGTGATTATTCTCTTCAGCTGAAACTGAGACTCTCAGATCACTTCGTGTCTTCCAACAAAGCAGCAGCAGCTGAAGATGACCAACTTCCTCATGTGTCACAGGGTGATCAGACGTTGCAACAAAAGACATGCAGGTTGTAGAGAGAAGAGAAAACGCTTACAGCACCTGGTATTCCCAAGCAGTCTCCCATTGAAGTACTAACCAGGCCCAACCCTCCTTAGCTTCCGAGATCAGACGAGGTCGGGCATATTCAGGGTGGTGTGGCCGTAAGGAACAATTTCTGTGACAAATGTGCATTATATAAGTACTGGAATCATACACTTCCTCTATGTAACCAGATCATTTCCGAGAAAGGCTCACTTGTTATGGGCACATCTTCTTCCCTGATGTGATCATTCTCTGCAGCTGAAACTGAGACTCTCAGATCACTTCGTGTCTGCCAACAAAGCAGCAGCAGCTGAAGATGACCAACTTCCTCATGTGTCACAGGGTGATCAGACGTTGCAACAAAAGACATGCAGGTGGTAGAGAGAAGAGAAAAAGCTTACAGCACCTGGTATTCCCAAGAGGTCTTCCATCCAAGTACTAACCAGGCCCAACCCTCCTTGGCTTCCAAGATCAGACGAGGTCGGGCATATTCAGGGTGGTGCGGCCGTAAGCAACAATAGCTGTGACAAATGTGCATTATATAGGTACTGGAATCATACACTTCTTCTATGTAACCAGATAATTGCAGAGAAAGGCTGACTTGTAGTGGGCACATCTTCTTCCCTGATGTGATTATTCTCTGCAGCTGAAACTGAGACTCTCAGATCACTTCGTGTCTAACAACAAAGAAGCAGCAGCTGCTGAAGATGACCAACTTCCTCATGTGTCACAGGATGATCAGACGTTGCAACAAAAGACATGCAGGTGGTAGAGAGAAGAGAAGAAGCTTACAGCACCTGGTATTCCCAAGTAGTCTCCCATCCAAGTACTAAGCAGGCTCAACCCTGCTTGGCTTCCGAGATCAGACGAGGTCGGGCATGTTCAGGGTGGTGTGGCCGTAAGCAACAATGTCTCTGACAAATGTGCATTATATAGGTACTGGAATCATACGGTTCCTCTATGCAACCAGATAATTGCCGAGAAAGGCTGATAAGTAGTGGGCACATCTTCTTCCCTGACGTGATTATTCTCTCGAGCTGAAACTGAGACTCTCAGATCACTTTGTGTCTGCCAACAAAGCAGCAGAAGCTGAAGATGACCAACTTCCTCATGTGTCACAGGGTGATCAGACATTGCAACAAAAGACATGCAGGTGGTAGAGAGAAGAGAAAAAGCTTACAACACCTGGTATTCCGAAGAGGTCTTCCATCCAAGTACAAACCAGGCCCAACCCTGCTTGGCTTCCGAGATCAGACGAGGTCGGGCATGTTCAGGGTTGTGTGGCCGTAAGCAACGTCTCTGACAAATGTGCATTATATAGGTACTGGAATCATACGGTTCCTCTATGCACCCAGATAATTGCAGAGAAAGGCTGATGTGTAGCGGGCATATCATCTTCTCTGATGTGATCATTCTCTGCAACTGAAACTGAGACTCTCAGATCACTTCGTGTCAGCCAACAAAGCAGCAGCAGCTGAAGATGACCAACTTCCTCATGTGTCACAGGGTGATCAGACGTTGCAACAAAAGACATGCAGGTGGTAGAGAGAAGAGAAAAAGCTTACAGCACCTGGTATTCCCAAGAGGTCTTCCATCCAAGTACTAACCAGGCCAACCGTGCTTGGCTTCCGAGATCAGACGAGGTCGGGCATGTTCAGGGTGGTGTGGCCGTAAGTAATAATCTCTGTGACAAATGTGCATTATATAGGTACTGGAATCATACGGTTCCTCTATGTAACCAGATAATTGCCAAGAAAGGCTGATGTGTAGTGGGCACATATTCTTCCCTGATGTGATTATTCTCTGCAGCTGAAACTGAGACTCTCAGATCACTTTGTGTCTGCCAACAAAGCAGCAGCAGCTGAAGATGACCAACTTCCTCATGTGTCACAGGGTGATCAGACGTTGCAACAAAAGACATGCAGGTGGTAGAGAGAAGAGAAAAAGCTTACAGCACCTGGTATTCCCAAGCTGTCTCCCATCCAAGTACTAACCAGGTACAACCTTCTTGGTGTCCGAGATCAGACGAGGTCTGGCTTATTCAGGGTGGTGTGGCCGTAAGCAACAATGTCTCTGACAAATGTGCATTATATAGGTACTGGAATCATACGGTTCCTCTATGCAACCAGATAATTGCCGAGAAAGGCTGATGTGTAGCGGGCAAATCATCTTCTCTGATGTGATCATTCTCTGCAACTGAAACTGAGACTCTCAGATCACTTTGTGTCAGCCAACAAAGCAGGAGCAGCTGAAGATGACCAACTTCCTCATGTGTCACAGGGTGATCAGATGTTGCAACAAAAGACATGCAGGTTGTAGAGAGAAGAGAAAACACTTACAGCACCTGGTATTCCCAAGCAGTCTCCCATCCAAGTACTAAGCAGGCTCAACGCTGCTTGGCTTCCGAGATCAGACGAGGGCGGGTATGTTCAGGGTGGTGTGGCCGTAAGCAACAATGTGTCTGACAAAAGTGCATTATATTAGTACAGGAATCATACGGTTCCTCTATGTAACCAGATAATTGCTGAGAAAGGCTGATGTGTAGTGGGCACATCTTCTTCCCTGACGTGATTATTCTCTTCAGCTGAAACTGAGACTCTCAGATCACTTCGTGTCTTCCAACAAAGCAGCAGCAGCTGAAGATGACCAACTTCCTCATGTGTCACAGGGTGATCAGACGTTGCAACAAAAGACATGCAGGTTGTAGAGAGAAGAGAAAACGCTTACAGCACCTGGTATTCCCAAGCAGTCTCCCATCCAAGTACTAACCAGGCCCAACCCTCCTTGGCTTCTGAGATCAGACGAGGTCAGACATATTCAGGGTGGTTTGGCCGTAAGCAACAATCTCTGTGACAAATGTGCATTATATAGGCAATGGAATCATATGGTTCCTCTATGTAACAAGATAATTGCCAAAAAAAGGCTGATATATAGTGGGCACATCTTGTTCCCTGACGTGATAATTTTCTCCAGCTGAAAATGAGACTCTAAGATCACTTCGTGTCTGCCAACAAAGCAGCAGCAGCTGAAGATGACCAACTTCCTCATGTGTCACAGGGTGATCAGACGTTGCAACAAAAGACATGCAGGTGGTTGAGAGAAGAGAAAAAGCTTACAGCACCTGGTATTCCCAAGCGGTCTCCCATCCAAGTACTAACCAGGCCCAACCGTGCTTGGCTTCCAAGATCAGACGAGGTTGGGCATATTCAGGGTGGTGTGGCCGTAAGTAACAATCTCTGTGACAAATGTGCATTATATAGGCAATGGAATCATACACTTCCTCTATGTAACCAGATAATTGCCGAGAAAGGCTGATATGTAGTGGGCACATCTTCTTCCCTGACGTGATAATTCTCTCCAGCTGAAAATGAGACTCTCAGATCACTTTGTGTCTGCCAACAAAGCAGCAGCAGCTGAAGATGACCAACTTCCTCATGTGTCACAGGGTGATCAGACGTTGCAACAAAAGACATGCAGGTGGTAGAGAGAAGAGAAAAAGCTTACAGCACCTGGTATTCCCAAGCAGTCTCCCATCCAAGTACTAACGAGGCCCAAACCTGCTTGACTTCCAAGATCAGACAAGGTCGGGCTTATTCAGGGTGGTGTGGCCGTAAGCAACAATATCTGTGACAAATGTGCATTATATAGGCAATGGAATCATACACTTCCTCTATGTAACCAGATAATTGCCCAGAAAGGCTGACTTGTAGTGGGCACATCTTCTTCCCTGATGTGATTATTCTCTGCAGCTGAAATTGACACTCTCAGATCACTTCGTGTCTGCCAACAAAGACGCAGCAGCAGCTGAAGATGACCAACTTCCTCATGTGTCACAGGAGGATCAGACGTTGCCACAAAAGACATGAAGGTGGTAGAGAGTAGAGAAGAAGCTTACAGCACCTGGTATTCCCAAGTGGTCTCCCATGCAAGTACTAACCAGGCCCAACCCTGCTTGGCTTCCAAGATCAGACGAGGTCAGGCATGTTCCGGGTGGTGTGGCCGTAAGCAGCAATGTCTCTGACAAATGTGCATTATATAGGTACTGGAATCATACGGTTCCTCTATGCAACCAGATAATTGCCGAGAAAGGCTGATGTGTAGCGGGTAAATCATCTTCTCTGATGTGATCATTCTCTGCAACTGAAACTGAGACTCTCAGATCACTTCATGTCTGCCAACAAAGCAGCAGCAGCTGAAGATGACCAACTTCCTCATGTGTCACAGGGTGGTCAGACGTTGCAACAAAATACATGCAGGTGGTTGAGAGAAGAGAAAAAGCTTACAGCACCTGGTATTCCCAAGTTGTCTCCAATTCAAGTACTAACAAGGCCCAACCCTGCTTGGCTTCCAAGATCAGACGAGCTCGGGCATGTTCAGGGTGGTGTGGCCGTAAGCAACAATGTCTGTGACAAATGTGCATTATATAGGTACTGGAATCATACGGTTCCTCTATGCAACCAGATAATTGCCGAGAAAGGCTGACTTGTTATGGGCACATCTTCTTCCCTGATGTGATTATTCTCTGCAGCTGAAACTGAGACTCTCAGATCACTTTGTGTCTGCCAACAAAGCAGCAGCAGCTGAAGATGACCAACTTCCTCATGTGTCACAGGGTGATCAGATGTTACAACAAAAGACATGCAGGTGGTAGAGAGAAGAGAAAAAGCTTACAGCACCTGGTATTCCCAAGCAGTCTCCCACCCAAGTACTAACCAGGCACAACCCTGCTTGGCTTCCGAGATCAGACGAGGTCGGGCATATTATATTCAGGGTGGTGTGGCCGTAAGCGACAATCTCTGTGACAAATGTGTATTATATAGGTACTGGAATCATACACTTCCTCTATGTAACCAGATAATTGCCGAGAAAGGCTGACTCTTAGTGGTTACATCTTCCTTCTTGATGTGATCATTCTCTTCAGCTGAAACTGAGACTCTCAGATCACTTCGTGTCTGCCAACAAAGCAGCAGAAGCTGAAGATGACCAACTTCCTCATGTGTCACAGGGTGATCAGACATTGCAACAAAAGACATGCAGGTTGTAGAGAGAAGAGAAAAAGCTTACAGCACCTGGTATTCGCAAGCAGTCTCCCATTCAAGAACTAACCAGGCCCAACCCTGCTTGGCTTCCGAGATCAGACGAGGTCGAGCTTATTCAGGGTGGTGTGGCTGTAAGCAACAATATCTGGTACAAATGTGTATTATATAGGTACTGGAATCATACACTTCCTCTATGTAACCAGATAATTGCCGAGAAAGGCTGACTCTTAGTGGGCACATCTTCCTCCTTGATGTGATTATTCTCTGGAGCTGAAACTGAGACTCTCAGATCACTTCATGTCTGCCAACAAAGCAGCAGCAGCAGCTGAAGATGATCAACTTCCTCATGTGTCACAGGGTGATCAGACGTTGCAACAAAAGACATGCAGGTTGTAGAGAGAAGAGAAAAAGCTTACAGCAAATGGTATTTTCAAGCGGTCTCCCACCCAAGTACTAACCAGAACCAACCCTGCTTGGCTTCCGAGATCAGACGAGGTCAGGCATATTGAGGGTGGTGTGGCCGTAAGCAACAATGTCTGTGACAAATGTGCATTATATAAGTACAGGAATCATACGGTTCCTCTATGTAACCAGATAATTGCTGAGAAAGGCTGATGTGTAGTGGGCACATCATCTTCCCTGACGTGATTATTCTCTTCAGCTGAAACTGAGACTCTCAGATCACTTCGTGTCTTCCAACAAAGCAGCAGCAGCTGAAGATGACCAACTTCCTCATGTGTCACAGGGTGATCAGACGTTGCAACAAAAGACATGCAGGTTGTAGAGAGAAGAGAAAACGCTTACAGCACCTGGTATTCCCAAGCAGTCTCCCATTGAAGTACTAACCAGGCCCAACCCTCCTTAGCTTCCGAGATCAGACGAGGTCGGGCATATTCAGGGTGGTGTGGCCGTAAGGAACAATTTCTGTGACAAATGTGCATTATATAAGTACTGGAATCATACACTTCCTCTATGTAACCAGATCATTTCCGAGAAAGGCTCACTTGTTATGGGCACATCTTCTTCCCTGATGTGATCATTCTCTGCAGCTGAAACTGAGACTCTCAGATCACTTCGTGTCTGCCAACAAAGCAGCAGCAGCTGAAGATGACCAACTTCCTCATGTGTCACAGGGTGATCAGACGTTGCAACAAAAGACATGCAGGTGGTAGAGAGAAGAGAAAAAGCTTACAGCACCTGGTATTCCCAAGAGGTCTTCCATCCAAGTACTAACCAGGCCCAACCCTCCTTGGCTTCCAAGATCAGACGAGGTCGGGCATATTCAGGGTGGTGCGGCCGTAAGCAACAATAGCTGTGACAAATGTGCATTATATAGGTACTGGAATCATACACTTCTTCTATGTAACCAGATAATTGCAGAGAAAGGCTGACTTGTAGTGGGCACATCTTCTTCCCTGATGTGATTATTCTCTGCAGCTGAAACTGAGACTCTCAGATCACTTCGTGTCTAACAACAAAGAAGCAGCAGCTGCTGAAGATGACCAACTTCCTCATGTGTCACAGGATGATCAGACGTTGCAACAAAAGACATGCAGGTGGTAGAGAGAAGAGAAGAAGCTTACAGCACCTGGTATTCCCAAGTAGTCCCCCATCCAAGTACTAAGCAGGCTCAACCCTGCTTGGCTTCCGAGATCAGACGAGGTCGGGCATGTTCAGGGTGGTGTGGCCGTAAGCAACAATGTCTCTGACAAATGTGCATTATATAGGTACTGGAATCATACGGTTCCTCTATGCAACCAGATAATTGCCGAGAAAGGCTGATAAGTAGTGGGCACATCTTCTTCCCTGACGTGATTATTCTCTCGAGCTGAAACTGAGACTCTCAGATCACTTTGTGTCTGCCAACAAAGCAGCAGAAGCTGAAGATGACCAACTTCCTCATGTGTCACAGGGTGATCAGACATTGCAACAAAAGACATGCAGGTGGTAGAGAGAAGAGAAAAAGCTTACAACACCTGGTATTCCGAAGAGGTCTTCCATCCAAGTACAAACCAGGCCCAACCCTGCTTGGCTTCCGAGATCAGACGAGGTCGGGCATGTTCAGGGTTGTGTGGCCGTAAGCAACGTCTCTGACAAATGTGCATTATATAGGTACTGGAATCATACGGTTCCTCTATGCACCCAGATAATTGCAGAGAAAGGCTGATGTGTAGCGGGCATATCATCTTCTCTGATGTGATCATTCTCTGCAACTGAAACTGAGACTCTCAGATCACTTCGTGTCAGCCAACAAAGCAGCAGCAGCTGAAGATGACCAACTTCCTCATGTGTCACAGGGTGATCAGACGTTGCAACAAAAGACATGCAGGTGGTAGAGAGAAGAGAAAAAGCTTACAGCACCTGGTATTCCCAAGAGGTCTTCCATCCAAGTACTAACCAGGCCAACCGTGCTTGGCTTCCGAGATCAGACGAGGTCGGGCATGTTCAGGGTGGTGTGGCCGTAAGTAATAATCTCTGTGACAAATGTGCATTATATAGGTACTGGAATCATACGGTTCCTCTATGTAACCAGATAATTGCCAAGAAAGGCTGATGTGTAGTGGGCACATATTCTTCCCTGATGTGATTATTCTCTGCAGCTGAAACTGAGACTCTCAGATCACTTTGTGTCTGCCAACAAAGCAGCAGCAGCTGAAGATGACCAACTTCCTCATGTGTCACAGGGTGATCAGACGTTGCAACAAAAGACATGCAGGTGGTAGAGAGAAGAGAAAAAGCTTACAGCACCTGGTATTCCCAAGCTGTCTCCCATCCAAGTACTAACCAGGTACAACCTTCTTGGTGTCCGAGATCAGACGAGGTCTGGCTTATTCAGGGTGGTGTGGCCGTAAGCAACAATGTCTCTGACAAATGTGCATTATATAGGTACTGGAATCATACGGTTCCTCTATGCAACCAGATAATTGCCGAGAAAGGCTGATGTGTAGCGGGCAAATCATCTTCTCTGATGTGATCATTCTCTGCAACTGAAACTGAGACTCTCAGATCACTTTGTGTCAGCCAACAAAGCAGGAGCAGCTGAAGATGACCAACTTCCTCATGTGTCACAGGGTGATCAGATGTTGCAACAAAAGACATGCAGGTTGTAGAGAGAAGAGAAAACACTTACAGCACCTGGTATTCCCAAGCAGTCTCCCATCCAAGTACTAAGCAGGCTCAACGCTGCTTGGCTTCCGAGATCAGACGAGGGCGGGTATGTTCAGGGTGGTGTGGCCGTAAGCAACAATGTGTCTGACAAAAGTGCATTATATTAGTACAGGAATCATACGGTTCCTCTATGTAACCAGATAATTGCTGAGAAAGGCTGATGTGTAGTGGGCACATCTTCTTCCCTGACGTGATTATTCTCTTCAGCTGAAACTGAGACTCTCAGATCACTTCGTGTCTTCCAACAAAGCAGCAGCAGCTGAAGATGACCAACTTCCTCATGTGTCACAGGGTGATCAGACGTTGCAACAAAAGACATGCAGGTTGTAGAGAGAAGAGAAAACGCTTACAGCACCTGGTATTCCCAAGCAGTCTCCCATCCAAGTACTAACCAGGCCCAACCCTCCTTGGCTTCTGAGATCAGACGAGGTCAGACATATTCAGGGTGGTTTGGCCGTAAGCAACAATCTCTGTGACAAATGTGCATTATATAGGCAATGGAATCATATGGTTCCTCTATGTAACAAGATAATTGCCAAAAAAAGGCTGATATATAGTGGGCAAATCTTGTTCCCTGACGTGATAATTTTCTCCAGCTGAAAATGAGACTCTAAGATCACTTCGTGTCTGCCAACAAAGCAGCAGCAGCTGAAGATGACCAACTTCCTCATGTGTCACAGGGTGATCAGACGTTGCAACAAAAGACATGCAGGTGGTTGAGAGAAGAGAAAAAGCTTACAGCACCTGGTATTCCCAAGCGGTCTCCCATCCAAGTACTAACCAGGCCCAACCGTGCTTGGCTTCCAAGATCAGACGAGGTTGGGCATATTCAGGGTGGTGTGGCCGTAAGTAACAATGTCTGTGACAAATGTGCATTATATAGGTACTGGAATCATACGGTTCCTCTATGCAACCATATAATTGCCAAGAAAGGCTGATATGTAGTGGGCACATCTTGTTCCCTGACGTGATCATTTTCTCCAGCTGAAAATGAGACTCTAAGATCACTTCGTGTCTGCCAACAAAGCAGCAGAAAATGAAGATGACCAACTTCCTCATGTGTCACAGGGTGATCAGACGTTGCAACAAAAGACATGCAGGTGGTTGAGAGAAGAGAAAAAGCTTACATCACCTGATAATCCCAAGCGGTCTCCCATCCAAGTACTAACCAGGCCCAACCCTGCTTGGCTTCCGAGATCAGACGAGGTCAGGCATGTTCCGGGTGGTGTGGCCGTAAGCAGCAATGTCTCTGACAAATGTGCATTATATAGGTACTGGAATCATACGGTTCCTCTATGCAACCAGATAATTGCCGAGAAAAGCTGATGTGTAGCGGGTAAATCATCTTCTCTGATGTGATCATTCTCTGCAACTGAAACTGAGACTCTCAGATCACTTTGTGTCTGCCAACAAGGCAGCAGCAGCTGAAGATGACCAACTTCCTCATGTGTCACAGGGCGATCAGACGTTGCAACAAAAGACATGCAGGTGGTAGAGAGAAGAGAAAAAGCTTACAGCACCTGGTATTCCCAAGCGGTCTCTCATCAAAGTACTAACCAGGCCCAACCCTCCTTGGCTTCTGAGATCAAACGAGGTCAGACATATTCAGGGTGGTTTGGCCGTAAGCAACAATCTCTGTGACAAATGTGCATTATATAGGCAATGGAATCATATGGTTCCTCTATGTAACAAGATAATTGCCGAAAAAGGCTGATATATAGTGGGCACATCTTGTTCCCTGACGTGATAATTTTCTCCAGCTGAAAATGAGACTCTAAGATCACTTCGTGTCTGCCAACAAAGCAGCAGCAGCTGAAGATGACCAACTTCCTCATGTGTCACAGGGTGATCAGACGTTGCAACAAAAGACATGCAGGTGGTTGAGAGAAGAGAAAAAGCTTACAGCACCTGGTATTCCCAAGCGGTCTCCCATCCAAGTACTAACCAGGCCCAACCCTGCTTGGCTTCCAAGATCAGACGAGGTTGGGCATATTCCGGGTGGTGTGGCCGTAAGTAACAATGTTTGTGACAAATGTGCATTATATAGGTACTGGAATCATACGGTTCCTCTATGCAACCATATAATTGCCAAGAAAGGCTGATATGTAGTGGGCACATCTTGTTCCCTGACGTGATAATTTTCTCCAGCTGAAAATGAGACTTTAAGATCACTTCGTGTCTGCCAACAAAGCAGCAGAAAATGAAGATGACCAACTTCCTCATGTGTCACAGGGTGATCAGACGTTGCAACAAAAGACATGCAGGTGGTTGAGAGAAGAGAAAAAGCTTACAGCACCTGATAATCCCAAGCGGTCTCCCATCCAAGTACTAACCAGGCACAACCCTGCTTGGCTTTCGAGATCAGACGAGGTCGGGCATATTCAGGGTGGTGTGGCCGTAAGCAACAATGTCTCTGACAAATGTAAATTGTATAGGTACTGGAATCATACGTTTCCTCTATATAACCAGATAATTGCAGAGAAAGGCTGATAAATAGTGGACACATCTTCTTCCCTGACGTGATTATTCTCTCCAGCTGAAAATGAGACTCTCAGATCACTTCGTGTCTGCCAACAAAGCAGCAGCAGCTGAAGATGACCAACTTCCTCATGTGTCACAGGGCGATCAGACGTTGCAACAAAATACATGCAGGTGGTAGAGAGAAGAGAAAAAGATTACATCACCTGGTATTCCCAAGCGGTGTCCCATCAAAGTACTAACCAGAACCAGCCCTCCTTGGCTTCCGAGATCAGACAAGGTCAGACATATTCAGGGTGGTTTGTCCGTAAGTAACAATCTCTGTGACAAATGTGCATTATATAGGCAATGGAATCATACACTTCCTCTATGTAACCAGATAATTGCCGAGAAAGGCTGATATGTAGTGGGCACATCTTCTTCCCTGACGTGATAATTCTCTCCAGCTGAAAATGAGACTCTAAGATCACTTCGTGTCTGCCAACAAAGCAGCAGCAGCTGAAGATGACCAACTTCCTCATGTGTCACAGGGTGATCAGACGTTGCAACAAAAGACATGCAGGTGGTTGAGAGAAGAGAAAAAGCTTACAGCACCTGGTATTCCCAAGCGGTCTCCCATCCAAGTACTAACCAGGCCCAACCGTGCTTGGCTTCCAAGATCAGACGAGGTTGGGCATATTCAGGGTGGTGTGGCCGTAAGTAACAATGTCTGTGACAAATGTGCATTATATAGGTACTGGAATCATACGGTTCCTCTATGCAACCATATAATTGCCAAGAAAGGCTGATATGTAGTGGGCACATCTTGTTCCCTGACGTGATCATTTTCTCCAGCTGAAAATGAGACTCTAAGATCACTTCGTGTCTGCCAACAAAGCAGCAGAAAATGAAGATGACCAACTTCCTCATGTGTCACAGGGTGATCAGACGTTGCAACAAAAGACATGCAGGTGGTTGAGAGAAGAGAAAAAGCTTACATCACCTGATAATCCCAAGCGGTCTCCCATCCAAGTACTAACCAGGCCCAACCCTGCTTGGCTTCCGAGATCAGACGAGGTCAGGCATGTTCCGGGTGGTGTGGCCGTAAGCAGCAATGTCTCTGACAAATGTGCATTATATAGGTACTGGAATCATACGGTTCCTCTATGCAACCAGATAATTGCCGAGAAAAGCTGATGTGTAGCGGGTAAATCATCTTCTCTGATGTGATCATTCTCTGCAACTGAAACTGAGACTCTCAGATCACTTTGTGTCTGCCAACAAGGCAGCAGCAGCTGAAGATGACCAACTTCCTCATGTGTCACAGGGCGATCAGACGTTGCAACAAAAGACATGCAGGTGGTAGAGAGAAGAGAAAAAGCTTACAGCACCTGGTATTCCCAAGCGGTCTCTCATCAAAGTACTAACCAGGCCCAACCCTCCTTGGCTTCTGAGATCAAACGAGGTCAGACATATTCAGGGTGGTTTGGCCGTAAGCAACAATCTCTGTGACAAATGTGCATTATATAGGCAATGGAATCATATGGTTCCTCTATGTAACAAGATAATTGCCGAAAAAGGCTGATATATAGTGGGCACATCTTGTTCCCTGACGTGATAATTTTCTCCAGCTGAAAATGAGACTCTAAGATCACTTCGTGTCTGCCAACAAAGCAGCAGCAGCTGAAGATGACCAACTTCCTCATGTGTCACAGGGTGATCAGACGTTGCAACAAAAGACATGCAGGTGGTTGAGAGAAGAGAAAAAGCTTACAGCACCTGGTATTCCCAAGCGGTCTCCCATCCAAGTACTAACCAGGCCCAACCCTGCTTGGCTTCCAAGATCAGACGAGGTTGGGCATATTCCGGGTGGTGTGGCCGTAAGTAACAATGTTTGTGACAAATGTGCATTATATAGGTACTGGAATCATACGGTTCCTCTATGCAACCATATAATTGCCAAGAAAGGCTGATATGTAGTGGGCACATCTTGTTCCCTGACGTGATAATTTTCTCCAGCTGAAAATGAGACTTTAAGATCACTTCGTGTCTGCCAACAAAGCAGCAGAAAATGAAGATGACCAACTTCCTCATGTGTCACAGGGTGATCAGACGTTGCAACAAAAGACATGCAGGTGGTTGAGAGAAGAGAAAAAGCTTACAGCACCTGATAATCCCAAGCGGTCTCCCATCCAAGTACTAACCAGGCACAACCCTGCTTGGCTTTCGAGATCAGACGAGGTCGGGCATATTCAGGGTGGTGTGGCCGTAAGCAACAATGTCTCTGACAAATGTAAATTGTATAGGTACTGGAATCATACGTTTCCTCTATATAACCAGATAATTGCAGAGAAAGGCTGATAAATAGTGGACACATCTTCTTCCCTGACGTGATTATTCTCTCCAGCTGAAAATGAGACTCTCAGATCACTTCGTGTCTGCCAACAAAGCAGCAGCAGCTGAAGATGACCAACTTCCTCATGTGTCACAGGGCGATCAGACGTTGCAACAAAATACATGCAGGTGGTAGAGAGAAGAGAAAAAGATTACATCACCTGGTATTCCCAAGCGGTGTCCCATCAAAGTACTAACCAGAACCAGCCCTCCTTGGCTTCCGAGATCAGACAAGGTCAGACATATTCAGGGTGGTTTGTCCGTAAGTAACAATCTCTGTGACAAATGTGCATTATATAGGCAATGGAATCATACACTTCCTCTATGTAACCAGATAATTGCCGAGAAAGGCTGATATGTAGTGGGCACATCTTCTTCCCTGACGTGATAATTCTCTCCAGCTGAAAATGAGACTCTCAGATCACTTTGTGTCTGCCAACAAAGCAGCAGCAGCTGAAGATGACCAACTTCCTCATGTGTCACAGGGTGATCAGACGTTGCAACAAAAGACATGCAGGTGGTAGAGAGAAGAGAAAAAGCTTACAGCACCTGGTATTCCCAAGCAGTCTTCCATCCAAGTACTAACCAGGCCCAAACCTGCTTGACTTCCAAGATCAGACAAGGTCGGGCTTATTCAGGGTGGTGTGGCCGTAAGCAACAATATCTGTGACAAATGTGCATTATATAGGTACTGGAATCATACACTTCCTCTATGTAACCAGATAATTGCCCAGAAAGGCTGACTTGTAGTGGGCACATCTTCTTCCCTGATGTGATTATTCTCTGCAGCTGAAATTGACACTCTCAGATCACTTCGTGTCTGCCAACAAAGACGCAAAAGCAGCTGAAGATGACCAACTTCCTCATGTGTCACAGGAGGATCAGACGTTGCCACAAAAGACATGAAGGTGGTAGAGAGTAGAGAAGAAGCTTACAGCACCTGGTATTCCCAAGTGGTCTCCCATGCAAGTACTAACCAGGCCCAACCCTGCTTGGCTTCCAAGATCAGACGAGGTCAGGCATGTTCCGGGTGGTGTGGCCATAAGCAGCAATGTCTCTGACAAATGTGCATTATATAGGTACTGGAATCATACGGTTCCTCTATGCAACCAGATAATTGCCGAGAAAGGCTGATGTGTAGCGGGTAAATCATCTTCTCTGATGTGATCATTCTCTGCAACTGAAACTGAGACTCTCAGATCACTTCATGTCTGCCAACAAAGCAGCAGCAGCTGAAGATGACCAACTTCCTCATGTGTCACAGGGTGATCAGACGTTGCAACAAAAGACATGCAGGTGGTTGAGAGAAGAGAAAAAGCTTACAGCACCTGGTATTCCCAAGCGGTCTCCCATCCAAGTACTAACCAGGCCCAACCCTGCTTGGCTTCCAAGATCAGACGAGGTTGGGCATATTCCGGGTGGTGTGGCCGTAAGTAACAATGTTTGTGACAAATGTGCATTATATAGGTACTGGAATCATACGGTTCCTCTATGCAACCATATAATTGCCAAGAAAGGCTGATATGTAGTGGGCACATCTTGTTCCCTGACGTGATAATTTTCTCCAGCTGAAAATGAGACTTTAAGATCACTTCGTGTCTGCCAACAAAGCAGCAGAAAATGAAGATGACCAACTTCCTCATGTGTCACAGGGTGATCAGACGTTGCAACAAAAGACATGCAGGTGGTTGAGAGAAGATAAAAAGCTTACAGCACCTGATAATCCCAAGCGGTCTCCCATCCAAGTACTAACCAGGCACAACCCTGCTTGGCTTTCGAGATCAGACGAGGTCGGGCATATTCAGGGTGGTGTGGCGGTAAGCAACAATATCTGGTACAAATGTGTATTATATAGGTACTGGAATCATACGTTTCCTCTATATAACCAGATAATTGCAGAGAAAGGCTGATAAATAGTGGACACATCTTCTTCCCTGACGTGATTATTCTCTCCAGCTGAAAATGAGAATCTCAGGTCACTTCGTGTCTGCCAACAAAGCAGCAGCAGCTGAAGATGACCAACTTCCTCATGTGTCAGAGGGCGATCAGACCTTGCAACAAAATACATGCAGGTGGTAGAGAGAAGAGAAAAAGCTTACAGCACCTGGCATTCCCAAGGGGTCTCCCATTCAAGTACTAACCAGGCCCAACCCTGCTTGGGTTCCGAGATCAGTCGAGGTCGGGCATATTCAGGGTGGTGTGGCCGTAAGTAACAATGTCTGTGAAAAATGTGCATTATATAGGTACTGGAATAATACAGTTCCTCTATGTAACCAGATAATTGCAGAGAAAGGCTAACTTGTTGTGGGCACATCTTCTTCCTTGATGTGATTATTCTCTGCAGCTGAAACTGAGACTCTCAGATCACTTCGTGTCTGCTAACAAAGCAGCAGCAGCTGAAGATGACCAACTTCCTCATGTGTCACAGGGCGATCAGACATTGCAACAAAAGACATGTAGGTGGTAGAGAGAAGAGAAAAAGCTTACAGCACCTGGTATTCCCAAGCGGTGTCCCATCAAAGTACTAACCAGAACCAGCCCTCCTTGGCTTCCGAGATCAGACAAGGTCAGACATATTCAGGGTGGTTTGTCCGTAAGTAACAATCTCTGTGACAAATGTGCACTATATAGGCAATGGAATCATACACTTCCTCTATGTAACCAGATAATTGCCGAGAAAGGCTGATATGTAGTGGGCACATCTTCTTCCCTGACGTGATAATTCTCTCCAGCTGAAAATGAGACTCTCAGATCACTTTGTGTCTGCCAACAAAGCAGCAGCAGCTGAAGATGACCAACTTCCTCATGTGTCACAGGGTGATCAGACGTTGCAACAAAAGACATGCAGGTGGTAGAGAGAAGAGAAAAAGCTTACAGCACCTGGTATTCCCAAGCAGTCTCCCATCCAAATACTAACGAGGCCCAAACCTGCTTGACTTCCAAGATCAGACAAGGTCGGGCTTATTCAGGGTGGTGTGGCCGTAAGCAACAATATCTGTGACAAATGTGCATTATATAGGTACTGGAATCATACACTTCCTCTATGTAACCAGATAATTGCCGAGAAAGGCTGACTTGTAGTGGGCACATCTTCTTCCCTGATGTGATTATTCTCTGCAGCTGAAATTGACACTCTCAGATCACTTCGTGTCTGCCAACAAAGACGCAGCAGCAGCTGAAGATGACCAACTTCCTCATGTGTCACAGGAGGATCAGACGTTGCCACAAAAGACATGAAGGTGGTAGAGAGTAGAGAAGAAGCTTACAGCACCTGGTATTCCCAAGTGGTCTCCCATGCAAGTACTAACCAGGCCCAACCCTGCTTGGCTTCCAAGATCAGACGAGGTCAGGCATGTTCCGGGTGGTGTGGCCGTAAGCAGCAATGTCTCTGACAAATGTGCATTATATAGGTACTGGAATCATACGGTTCCTCTATGCAACCAGATAATTGCCGAGAAAGGCTGATGTGTAGCGGGTAAATCATCTTCTCTGATGTGATCATTGTCTGCAACTGAAACTGAGACTCTCAGATCACTTCATGTCTGCCAACAAAGCAGCAGCAGCTGAAGATGACCAACTTCCTCATGTGTCACAGGGTGGTCAGACGTTGCAACAAAAGACATGCAGGTGGTTGAGAGAAGAGAAAAAGCTTACAGCACCTGGTATTCCCAAGTTGTCTCCAATTCAAGTACTAACAAGGCCCAACCCTGCTTGGCTTCCAAGATCAGACGAGCTCGGGCATGTTCAGGGTGGTGTGGCCGTAAGCGACAATGTCTTTGACAAATGTGCATTATATAGGTAATGGAATCATACGGTTCCTCTATGTAACCAGATAATTGCCGAGAAAGGCTGACTTGTAGTGGGCAAATCTTCTTCCCTCATGTGATCATTCTCTGCAGCTGAAACTGAGACTCTCAGATCACTTCGTGTCTGCCAACAAAGCAGCAGCAGCTGCTGAAGATGACCAACTTCCTCATGTGCCACAGGGTGATCAGACGTTGCAACAAAAGACATGCAGGTGGTCGAAAGAAGAGAAAAAGCTTAAAGCACCTGGTATTCCCAAGAGGTCTTCCATCCAAGTACTAACCAGGCCCAACCGTGCTTGGCTTCCGAGATCAGACGAGGTCGGGCATGTTCAACGTGGTGTGGCCGTAAGCAACAATGTCACTGACAAATGTGCATCATATAGGTACTGGAATCATACGGTTCCTCTATGCAACTAGATAATTGCAGAGAAAGGCTGATGTGTAGCTGGCATATCATCTTCTCTGATGTGATCATTCTCTGCAGCTGAAACTGAGACTCTCAGATCACTTCGTGTCTGCCAACAAAGCAGCAGCAGCTGAAGATGACCAACTTCCTCATGTGTCACAGGGTGATCAGATGTTGCAACAAAAGACATGCAGGTGGTAGAGAGAAGAGAAAAAGCTTACAGCACCTGGTATTCCCAAGCAGTCTCCCACCCAAGTACTAACCAGGCACAATCCTGCTTGGCTTCCGAGATCAGGCGAGGTCGGGCATATTATATTCAGGGTGGTGTGGCCGTAAGCGACAATCTCTGTGACAAATGTGCATTATATAGGTACTGGAATCATACGGTTCCTCTATGTAACCAGATAATTGCAGAGAAAGGCTTATGTGTAGTGGGCACATCTTCTTCCCTGACGTGATTATTCTCTGCAGCTGAAACTGAGACTCTCAGATCACTTCGTGTCTCCCAACAAAGCAGCAGAAGCTGAAGATGACCAACTTCCTCATGTGTCACAGGGTGATCAGACGTTGCAACAAAAGACATTCAGGTGGTCCAGAGAAGAGATAAAGCTTACAGCACCTGGTATTCCCAAGCAGTCTCCCACCCAAGTACTAACCAGGCCAACCGTGCTTGGCTTCCGAGATCAGACGAGGTCGGGCATGTTCAGGGTGGTGTGGCCGTAAGTAATAATCTCTGTGACAAATGTGCATTATATAGGTACTAGAATCATACGGTTCCTCTATGTAACCAGATAATTGCCAAGAAAGGCTGATGTGTAGTGGGCACATATTCTTCCCTGATGTGATTATTCTCTGCAGCTGAAACTGAGACTCTCAGATCACTTTGTGTCTGCCAACAAAGCAGCAGCAGCTGAAGATGACCAACTTCCTCATGTGTCACAGGGTGATCAGACGTTGCAACAAAAGACATTCAGGTGGTCCAGAGAAGAGATAAAGCTTACAGCACCTGGTATTCCCAAGCAGTCTCCCACCCAAGTACTAACCAGGCCAACCGTGCTTGGCTTCCGAGATCAGACGAGGTCGGGCATGTTCAGGGTGGTGTGGCCGTAAGTAATAATCTCTGTGACAAATGTGCATTATATAGGTACTGGAATCATACGGTTCCTCTATGTAACCAGATAATTGCCAAGAAAGGCTGATGTGTAGTGGGCACATATTCTTCCCTGATGTGATTATTCTCTGCAGCTGAAACTGAGACTCTCAGATCACTTTGTGTCTGCCAACAAAGCAGCAGCAGCTGAAGATGACCAACTTCCTCATGTGTCACAGGGTGATCAGACGTTGCAACAAAAGACATGCAGGTGGTAGAGAGAAGAGAAAAAGCTTACAGCACCTGGTATTCCCAAGCAGTCTCCCACCCAAGTACTAACCAGGCACAATCCTGCTTGGCTTCCGAGATCAGACGAGGTCGGGCATATTATATTCAGGGTGGTGTGGCCGTAAGCGACAATCTCTGTGACAAATGTGCATTATATAGGTACTGGAATCATACGGTTCCTCTATGTAACCAGATAATTGCAGAGAAAGGCTTATGTGTAGTGGGCACATCTTCTTCCCTGACGTGATTATTCTCTGCAGCTGAAACTGAGACTCTCAGATCACTTCGTGTCTCCCAACAAAGCAGCAGAAGCTGAAGATGACCAACTTCCTCATGTGTCACAGGGTGATCAGACGTTGCAACAAAAGACATTCAGGTGGTCCAGAGAAGAGATAAAGCTTACAGCACCTGGTATTCCCAAGCAGTCTCCCACCCAAGTACTAACCAGGCCAACCGTGCTTGGCTTCCGAGATCAGACGAGGTCGGGCATGTTCAGGGTGGTGTGGCCGTAAGTAATAATCTCTGTGACAAATGTGCATTATATAGGTACTAGAATCATACGGTTCCTCTATGTAACCAGATAATTGCCAAGAAAGGCTGATGTGTAGTGGGCACATATTCTTCCCTGATGTGATTATTCTCTGCAGCTGAAACTGAGACTCTCAGATCACTTTGTGTCTGCCAACAAAGCAGCAGCAGCTGAAGATGACCAACTTCCTCATGTGTCACAGGGTGATCAGACGTTGCAACAAAAGACATTCAGGTGGTCCAGAGAAGAGATAAAGCTTACAGCACCTGGTATTCCCAAGCAGTCTCCCACCCAAGTACTAACCAGGCCAACCGTGCTTGGCTTCCGAGATCAGACGAGGTCGGGCATGTTCAGGGTGGTGTGGCCGTAAGTAATAATCTCTGTGACAAATGTGCATTATATAGGTACTGGAATCATACGGTTCCTCTATGTAACCAGATAATTGCCAAGAAAGGCTGATGTGTAGTGGGCACATATTCTTCCCTGATGTGATTATTCTCTGCAGCTGAAACTGAGACTCTCAGATCACTTTGTGTCTGCCAACAAAGCAGCAGCAGCTGAAGATGACCAACTTCCTCATGTGTCACAGGGTGATCAGACGTTGCAACAAAAGACATTCAGGTGGTCCAGAGAAGAGATAAAGCTTACAGCACCTGGTATTCCCAAGCAGTCTCCCACCCAAGTACTAACCAGGCCAACCGTGCTTGGCTTCCGAGATCAGACGAGGTCGGGCATGTTCAGGGTGGTGTGGCCGTAAGTAATAATCTCTGTGACAAATGTGCATTATATAGGTACTGGAATCATACGGTTCCTCTATGTAACCAGATAATTGCCAAGAAAGGCTGATGTGTAGTGGGCACATATTCTTCCCTGATGTGATTATTCTCTGCAGCTGAAACTGAGACTCTCAGATCACTTTGTGTCTGCCAACAAAGCAGCAGCAGCTGAAGATGACCAACTTCCTCATGTGTCACAGGGTGATCAGACGTTGCAACAAAAGACATGCAGGTTGTAGAGAGAAGAGAAAAAGCTTACAGCAAATGGTATTTTCAAGCGGTCTCCCACCCAAGTACTAACCAGGCCCAACCCTGCTTGGCTTCCGAGATCAGACGAGGTCAGGCATATTGAGGGTGGTGTGGCCGTAAGCAACAATGTCTGTGACAAATGTGCATTATATAAGTACAGGAATCATACGGTTCCTCTATGCAACCAGTTAATTTCCGAGAAAGGCTGATGTGTACTGGGCACATCTTCTTCCCTGACGTGATTATTCTCTGCAGCTGAAACTGAGACTCTCAGATCACTTTGTGTCTGCCAACAAAGCAGCAGCAGCTGAAGATGACCAACTTCCTCATGTGTCACAGGGTGATCAGACGTTGCAACAAAAGACATGCAGGTGGTAGAGAGAAGAGAAAAAGCTTACAGCACCTGGTATTCCCAGACAGTCTACCATCCAAGTACTAATCAGGCCCAAACCTGCTTGGCTTCTGAGATCAGACGAGGTCGGGCATATTCAGGGTGGTGTGGCCGTAAGCAACCATAACTGTGACAAATGTGCATTATATAGGTACTGGAATCATACAGTTCCTCTATGTAACCAGATAATTGCCGTGAAAAGCTGATAAGTAGTGGGCACATCTTCTTCCCTGACGTGATTATTCTCTCGAGCTGAAACTGAGACTCTCAGATCACTTTGTGTCTGCCAACAAAGCAGCAGAAGCTGAAGATGACCAACTTCCTCATGTGTCACAGGGTGATCAGACATTGCAACAAAAGACATGCAGGTGGTAGAGAGAAGAGAAAAAGCTTACAGCTCCTGGTATTCCCAAGCGGTCTCCCATTTAAGTACTAACCAGGCCCAACCCTCCTTGGCTACCGAGATCAGACGAGGTCGGGCGTGTTCAGGGTGGTGTGGCCGTAAGCAACAATGTCTGTGACAAATGTGCATTATATAGGCACTGGAATCATACGGTTCCTCTATGCAACCAGATAATTGCCGAGAAAGGCACACTTGTAGTGGGCAAATCTTCTTCCCTCATGTGATCATTCTCTGCAGCTGAAACTGAGACTCTCAGATCACTTCGTGTCTGCCAACAAAGCAGCAGCAGCTGAAAATGACCACCTTTCTCATGTGTCACAGGGTGATCAGACGTTGCAACAAAAGACATGCAGGTGGTCGAGAGAAGAGAAAAAGCTTAGAGCACCTGGTATTCCCAAGAGGTCTTCCATCCAAGTACTAACCACGCCCAACCCTCCTTGGCTTCCGAGATCAGACGAGGTCGGGCATGTTCAGGGTGGTGTGGCCGTAAGCAACAATGTCTCTGACAAATGTGCATTATATAGGTACTGGAATCATACGGTTCCTCTATGCAACCAGATCATTTCCGAGAAAGGCTGATGTGTAGTGGGCACATCTTCTTCCCTGACGTGATTATTCTCTGCAGCTGAAACTGAGACTCTCAGATCACTTCGTGTCTGCCAACAAAGCAGCAGTAGCTGAAGATGACCAACTTCCTCATGTGTATCAGGGTGATCAGACGTTGCAACAAAAGACATGCAGGTGGTAGAGAGAAGAGAAAAAGCTTACAGCACCTGGTATTCCCAGAGAGTCTACCATCCAAGTACTAACCAGGCCAAAACCTGCTTGGCTTCCGAGATCAGACGTGGTCAGGCATTTTCAGGGTGGTGTGGCCGTAATTAACCATAACTGTGACAAATGTGCATTATAAAGGTACTGGAATCATACAGTTCCTCTATGTAACCAGATAATTGCCGAGAAAAGCTGATAAGTAGTGGGCACATCTTCTTCCCTGACGTGATTATTCTCTCGAGCTGAAACTGAGACTCTCAGATCACTTCGTGTCTGCCAACAAAGCAGCAGAAGCTGAAGATGACCAACTTCCTCATGTGTCACAGGGTGATCAGACGTTGCAACAAAAGACATGCAGGTGGTAGAGAGAAGAGAAAAAGCTTAAGGCACCTGGTATTCCCAAGCGGTCTACCATTCAAGTACTAACCAGGCCCAACCCTGCTTGGCTTCCGAGATCAGACGAGGTCGGGCTTATTCAGGGTGGTGTGGCCGTAAGCAACAATATCGGTGACAAATGTGCATTATATAGGTACTGGAATCATACACTTCCTCTGTGTAACCAGATAATTGCCGAAAAAGGCTGACTTGTAGTGGGTTCATCTTTCTCCTTGATGTGATTATTCTCTTCAGCTGAAACTGAGACTCTCAGATCACCTCGTGTCTATCAACAAAGCAGCAGCAGCTGAAGATGACCAACTTCTTCACGTGTCACAGGGTGATCAGACGTTGCAACAAAAGACATGCAGGTGGTAGAGAGAAGAGAAAAAGCTTACAGCACCTGGTATTCCCAAGCTGTCTCCCATCCAAGTACTAACCAGGTACAACCTTCTTGGTGTCCGAGATCAGACGAGGTCGGGCTTATTCAGGGTGGTGTGGCCGTAAGCAACAATGTCTCTGACAAATGTGCATTATATAGGTACTGGAATCATACGGTTCCTCTATGCAACCAGATAATTGCCGAGAAAGGCTGATGTGTAGCGGGCAAATCATCTTCTCTGATGTGATCATTCTCTGCAACTGAAACTGAGACTCTCAGATCACTTTGTGTAAGCCAACAAAGCAGCAGCAGCTGAAGATGACCAACTTCCTCATGTGTCACAGGGTGATCAGACGTTGCAACAAAAGACATGCAGGTTGTAGAGAGAAGAGAAAAAGCTTACAGCACCTGGTATTCCCAAGCAGTCTCCCATCCAAGTACTAAGCAGGCTCAACCCTGCTTGGCTTCCGAGATCAGAAGAGGTCGGGTATGTTCAGGGTGGTGTGGCCGTAAGCAACAATGTGTCTGACAAAAGTGCATTATATAAGTACAGGAATCATACGGTTCCTCTATGTAACCAGATAATTGCTGAGAAAGGCTGATGTGTAGTGGGCACATCTTCTTCCCTGACGTGATTATTCTCTTCAGCTGAAACTGAGACTCTCAGATCACTTCGTGTCTTCCAACAAAGCAGCAGCAGCTGAAGATGACCAACTTCCTCATGTGTCACAGGGTGATCAGACGTTGCAACAAAAGACATGCAGGTTGTAGAGAGAAGAGAAAACGCTTACAGCACCTGGTATTCCCAAGCAGTCTCCCATTAAAGTACTAACCAGGCCCAACCCTCCTTGGCTTCCGAGATCAGACGAGGTCGGGCATATTCAGGGTGGTGTGGCCGTAAGGAACAATTTCTGTGACAAATGTGCATTATATAAGTACTGGAATCATACACTTCCTCTATGTAACCAGATAATTTCCGAGAAAGGCTCACTTGTTATGGGCACTTCTTCTTCCCTGATGTGATCATTCTCTGCAGCTGAAACTGAGACTCTCAGATCACTTCGTGTCTGCCAACAAAGCAGCAGCAGCTGCTGAAGATGACCAACTTCCTCATGTGTCACAGGGTGATCAGACGTTGCAACAAAAGACATGCAGGTGGTAGAGAGAAGAGAAAAAGCTTAAAGCACCTGGTATTCCCAAGAGGTCTTCCATCCAAGTACTAACCAGGCCCAACCCTCCTTGGCTTCCGAGATCAGACGAGGTCGGGCATGTTCAGGGTGGTGTGGCCGTAAGCAACAATGTCTCTGACAAATGTGCATTATATAGGTACTGGAATCATACGGTTCCTCTATGCAACCAGTTAATTTCCGAGAAAGGCTGATGTGTACTGGGCACATCTTCTTCCCTGACGTGATTATTCTCTGCAGCTGAAACTGAGACTCTCAGATCACTTTGTGTCTGCCAACAAAGCAGCAGCAGCTGAAGATGACCAACTTCCTCATGTGTCACAGGGTGATCAGACGTTGCAACAAAAGACATGCAGGTGGTAGAGAGAAGAGAAAAAGCTTACAGCACCTGGTATTCCCAAGAGGTCTTCCATCCAAGTACTAACCACGCCCAACCCTCCTTGGCTTCCAAGATCAGACGAGGTCGGGCATATTCAGGGTGGTGCGGCCGTAAGCAACAATAGCTGTGACAAATGTGCATTATATACGTACTGGATTCATACACTTCTTCTATGTAACCAGATAATTGCAGAGAAAGGCTGACTTGTAGTGGGCACATCTTCTTCCCTGATGTGATTATTCTCTTCAGCTGAAACTGAGACTCTCAGATCACTTCGTGTCTGCCAACAAAGCAGCAGAAGCTGAAGATGACCAACTTCCTCATGTGTCACAGGGTGATCAGATGTTGCAACAAAAGACATGCAGGTGGTAGAGAGAAGAGAAAAAGCTTACAGCACCTGGTATTCCCAAGCTGTCTCCCATCCAAGTACTAACCAGGTAAAACCTTCTTGGTGTCCGAGATCAGACGAGGTCGGGCTTATTCAGGGTGGTGTGGCCGTAAGCAACAATGTCTCTGACAAATGTGCATTATATAGGTACTGGAATCATACGGTTCCTCTATGCAACCAGATAATTGCCGAGAAAGGCTGATGTGTAGCGGGCAAATCATCTTCTCTGATGTGATCATTCTCTGCAACTGAAACTGAGACTCTCAGATCACTTTGTGTCAGCCAACAAAGCAGCAGCAGCTGAAGATGACCAACTTCCTCATGTGTCACAGGGTGATCAGATGTTGCAACAAAAGACATGCAGGTTGTAGAGAGAAGAGAAAACGCTTACAGCACATGGTATTCCCAAGAGGTCTTCCATCCAAGTACTAACCACGCCCAACCCTCCTTGGCTTCCGAGATCAGACGAGGTCGGGTATGTTCAGGGTGGTGTGGCCGTAAGCAACAATGTCTCTGACAAATGTGCATTATATAGGTACTGGAATCATACGGTTCCTCTATGCAACCAGATCATTTCCGAGAAAGGCTGATGTGTAGTGGGCACATCTTCTTCCCTGACGTGATTATTCTCTGCAGCTGAAACTGAGACTCTCAGATCACTTTGTGTCTGCCAACACAGCAGCAGCAGCTGAAGATGACCAACTTCCTCATGTGTCACAGGGTGATCAGACGTTGCAACAAAAGACATGCAGGTGGTAGAGAGAAGAGAAAAAGCTTACAGCACCTGGTATTCCCAGACAGTCTACCATCCAAGTACTAACCAGGCCCAAACCTGCTTGGCTTCCGAGATCAGACGTGGTCGGGCATATTCAGGGTGGTGTGGCCGTAAGCAACCATAACTGTGACAAATGTGCATTATATAGGTACTGGAATCATACAGTTCCTCTATGTAACCAGATAATTGCCGAGAAAAGCTGATAAGTAGTGGGCACATCTTCTTCCCTGACGTGATTATTCTCTCGAGCTGAAACTGAGACTCTCAGATCACTTTGTGTCTGCCAACAAAGCAGCAGAAGCTGAAGATGACCAACTTCCTCATGTGTCACAGGGTGATCAGACGTTGCAACAAAAGACATGCAGGTGGTACAGAGAAGAGAAAAAGCTTACAGCACCTCGTATTCCCAAGAGGTCTTCCATCCAAGTACAAACCAGGCCCAACTGTGCTTGGCTTCCGAGATCAGACTAGGTCGGGCATGTTCAGGGTTGTGTGGCCGTAAGCAACAATGTCTCTGACAAATGTGCATTATATAGGTACTGGAATCATACGGTTCCTCTATGCAACCAGATAATTGCCGAGAAAGGCTGATGTGTAGCGGGCATATCATCTTCTCTGATGTGATCATTCTCTGCAACTGAAACTGAGGCTCTCAGATCACTTCGTGTCAGCCAACAAAGCAGCAGCAGCTGAAGATGACCAACTTCCTCATGTGTCACAGGGTGATCAGACGTTGCAACAAAAGACATGCAGGTGGTAGAGAGAAGAGAAAAAGCTTACAGCACCTGGTATTCCGAAGTGGTCTCCCATCCAAGTACTAACCAGGCCCAACCCTGCTTTTCTTCCAAGATCAGACGAGGTCAGGTATATTCAGGGTGGTGCGGCCGTAAGCAACAATATCGGTGACAAATGTGCATTATATAGGTACTGGAATCATACACTTCCTCTGTGTAACCAGATAATTGCCGAAAAAGGCTGACTTGTAGTTGGTTCATCTTCCTCCTTGATGTGATTATTCTCTTCAGCTGAAACTGAGACTCTCAGATCACCTCGTGTCTATCAACAAAGCAGCAGCAGCTGAAGATGACCAACTTCTTCACGTGTCACAGGGTGATCAGACGTTGCAACAAAAGACATGCAGGTGGTAGAGAGAAGAGAAAAAGCTTACAGCACCTGGTATTCCCAAGCTGTCTCCCATCCAAGTACTAACCAGGTACAACCTTCTTGGTGTCCGAGATCAGACGAGGTCGGGCTTATTCAGGGTGGTGTGGCCGTAAGCAACAATGTCTCTGACAAATGTGCATTATATAGGTACTGGAATCATACGGTTCCTCTATGCAACCAGATAATGGCCGAGAAAGGCTGATGTGTAGCGGGCAAATCATCTTCTCTGATGTGATCATTCTCTGCAACTGAAACTGAGACTCTCAGATCACTTTGTGTCTGCCAACAAAGCAGCAGCAGCTGAAGATGACCAACTTCCTCATGTGTCACAGGGTGATCAGACGTTGCAACAAAAGACATGCAGGTTGTAGAGAGAAGAGAAAATGCTTACAGCACCTGGTATTCCCAAGCAGTCTCCCATCCAAGTACTAAGCAGGTTCAACCCTGCTTGGCTTCCAAGATCAGACGAGGTCGGGTATGTTCAGGGTGGTGTGGCCGTAAGCAACAATGGGTCTGACAAAAGTGCATTATATAACTACAGGAATCATACGGTTCCTCTATGTAACCAGATAATTGCTGAGAAAGGCTGATGTGTAGTGGGCACATCTTCTTCCCTGACGTGATTATTCTCTTCAGTTGAAACTGAGACTCTCAGATCACTTCGTGTCTTCCAACAAAGCAGCAGCAGCTGAAGATGGCCAACTTCCTCATGTGTCACAGGGTGATCAGACGTTGCAACAAAAGACATGCAGGTGGTACAGAGAAGAGAAAAAGCTTACAGCACCTCGTATTCCCAAGCGGTCTCCCATTTAAGTACTAACCAGGCCCAACCCTCCTTGGCTACCGAGATCAGACGAGGTCGGGCATGTTCAGGGTGGTGTGGCCGTAAGCAACAATGTCTGTGACAAATGTGCATTATATAGGTACTGGATTCATACGGTTCCTCTATGTAACCAGATAATTGCCGAGAAAGGCTGACTTGTAGTGGGCAAATCTTCTTCCCTCATGTGATCATTCTCTGCAGCTGAAACTGAGACTCTCAGATCACTTCGTGTCTGCCAACAAAGCAGCAGCAGCTGAAGATGACCACCTTCCTCATGTGTCACAGGGTGATCAGACGTTGCAACAAAAGACATGCAGGTGGTAGAGAGAAGAGAAAAAGCTTACAGCACCTGGTATTCCCAGACAGTCTACCATCCAAGTACTAACCAGGCCCAAACCTGCTTGGCTTCCGAGATCAGACGTGGTCGGGCATATTCAGGGTGGTGTGGCCGTAAGCAACCATAACTGTGACAAATGTGCATTATATAGGTAATGGAATCATACAGTTCCTCTATGTAACCAGATAATTGCCGAGAAAAGCTGATAAGTAGTGGGCACATCTTCTTCCCTGACGTGATTATTCTCTCGAGCTGAAACTGAGACTCTCAGATCACTTTGTGTCTGCCAACAAAGCAGCAGAAGCTGAAGATGACCAACTTCCTCATGTGTCACAGGGTGATCAGACGTTGCAACAAAAGACATGCAGGTGGTACAGAGAAGAGAAAAAGCTTACAGCACCTCGTATTCCCAAGAGGTCTTCCATCCAAGTACAAACCAGGCCCAACTGTGCTTGGCTTCCGAGATCAGACTAGGTCGGGCATGTTCAGGGTTGTGTGGCCGTAAGGAACAATTTCTGTGACAAATGTGCATTATATAGGTACTGGAATCATACAATTCCTCTATGTAACCAGATAATTGCAGAGAAAGGCTGACTTGTTATGGGCACATCTTCTTCCCTGATGTGATTATTCTCTGCAGCTGAAACTGAGACTCTCAGATCACTTCGTGTCTGCCAACAAAGCAGCAGCAGCTGAAGATGACCAACTTCCTCATGTGTCACAGGGTGATCAGACGTTGCAACAAAAGACATGCAGGTGGTCGAGAGAAGACAAAAAGCTTACAGCTCCTGGTATTCCCAAGCGGTCTCCCATTTAAGTACTAACCAGGCCCAACCCTCCTTGGCTACCGAGATCAGACGAGGTCGGGCATGTTCAGGGTGGTGTGGCCGTAAGCAACAATGTCTGTGACAAATGTGCATTATATAGGTACTGGATTCATACGGTTCCTCTATGTAACCAGATAATTGCCGAGAAAGGCTGACTTGTAGTGGGCAAATCTTCTTCCCTCATGTGATCATTCTCTGCAGCTGAAACTGAGACTCTCAGATCACTTCGTGTCTGCCAACAAAGCAGCAGCAGCTGAAGATGACCACCTTCCTCATGTGTCACAGGGTGATCAGACGTTGCAACAAAAGACATGCAGGTGGTCGAGAGAAGAGAAAAAGCTTACAGCACCTGGTGTTCCCAAGCAGTCTACCATCCAAGTACTAACCACGCCCAACCCTCCTTGGCTTCCGAGATCAGACGAGGTCGGGTATGTTCAGGGTGGTGTGGCCGTAAGCAACAATGTCTCTGACAAATGTGCATTATATAGGTACTGGAATCATACGGTTCCTCTATGCAACCAGATCATTTCCGAGAAAGGCTGATGTGTAGTGGGCACATCTTCTTCCCTGACGTGATTATTCTCTGCAGCTGAAACTGAGACTCTCAGATCACTTTGTGTCTGCCAACACAGCAGCAGCAGCTGAAGATGACCAACTTCCTCATGTGTCACAGGGTGATCAGACGTTGCAACAAAAGACATGCAGGTGGTAGAGAGAAGAGAAAAAGCTTACAGCACCTGGTATTCCCAGACAGTCTACCATCCAAGTACTAACCAGGCCCAAACCTGCTTGGCTTCCGAGATCAGACTTGGTCGGGCATATTCAGGGTGGTGTGGCCGTAAGCAACCATAACTGTGACAAATGTGCATTATATAGGTACTGGAATCATACAGTTCCTCTATGTAACCAGATAATTGCCGAGAAAAGCTGATAAGTAGTGGGCACATCTTCTTCCCTGACGTGATTATTCTCTCGAGCTGAAACTGAGACTCTCAGATCACTTTGTGTCTGCCAACAAAGCAGCAGAAGCTGAAGATGACCAACTTCCTCATGTGTCACAGGGTGATCAGACGTTGCAACAAAAGACATGCAGGTGGTACAGAGAAGAGAAAAAGCTTACAGCACCTCGTATTCCCAAGAGGTCTTCCATCCAAGTACAAACCAGGCCCAACTGTGCTTGGCTTCCGAGATCAGACTAGGTCGGGCATGTTCAGGGTTGTGTGGCCGTAAGCAACAATGTCTCTGACAAATGTGCATTATATAGGTACTGGAATCATACGGTTCCTCTATGCAACCAGATAATTGCAGAGAAAGGCTGATGTGTAGCGGGCATATCATCTTCTCTGATGTGATCATTCTCTGCAACTGAAACTGAGGCTCTCAGATCACTTCGTGTCAGCCAACAAAACAGCAGCAGCTGAAGATGACCAACTTCCTCATGTGTCACAGGGTGATCAGACGTTGCAACAAAAGACATGCAGGTGGTAGAGAGAAGAGAAAAAGCTTACAGCACCTGGTATTCCGAAGTGGTCTCCCATCCAAGTACTAACCAGGCCCAACCCTGCTTTTCTTCCAAGATCAGACGAGGTCAGGTATATTCAGGGTGGTGCGGCCGTAAGCAACAATATCGGTGACAAATGTGCATTATATAGGTACTGGAATCATACACTTCCTCTGTGTAACCAGATAATTGCCGAAAAAGGCTGACTTGTAGTTGGTTCATCTTCCTCCTTGATGTGATTATTCTCTTCAGCTGAAACTGAGACTCTCAGATCACCTCGTGTCTATCAACAAAGCAGCAGCAGCTGAAGATGACCAACTTCTTCACGTGTCACAGGGTGATCAGACGTTGCAACAAAAGACATGCAGGTGGTAGAGAGAAGAGAAAAAGCTTACAGCACCTGGTATTCCCAAGCTGTCTCCCATCCAAGTACTAACCAGGTACAACCTTCTTGGTGTCCGAGATCAGACGAGGTCGGGCTTATTCAGGGTGGTGTGGCCGTAAGCAACAATGTCTCTGACAAATGTGCATTATATAGGTACTGGAATCATACGGTTCCTCTATGCAACCAGATAATGGCCGAGAAAGGCTGATGTGTAGCGGGCAAATCATCTTCTCTGATGTGATCATTCTCTGCAACTGAAACTGAGACTCTCAGATCACTTTGTGTCAGCCAACAAAGCAGCAGCAGCTGAAGATGACCAACTTCCTCATGTGTCACAGGGTGATCAGACGTTGCAACAAAAGACATGCAGGTTGTAGAGAGAAGAGAAAATGCTTACAGCACCTGGTATTCCCAAGCAGTCTCCCATCCAAGTACTAAGCAGGTTCAACCCTGCTTGGCTTCCAAGATCAGACGAGGTCGGGTATGTTCAGGGTGGTGTGGCCGTAAGCAACAATGGGTCTGACAAAAGTGCATTATATAAGTACAGGAATCATACGGTTCCTCTATGTAACCAGATAATTGCTGAGAAAGGCTGATGTGTAGTCGGCACATCTTCTTCCCTGACGTGATTATTCTCTTCAGTTGAAACTGAGACTCTCAGATCACTTCGTGTCTTCCAACAAAGCAGCAGCAGCTGAAGATGGCCAACTTCCTCATGTGTCACAGGGTGATCAGACGTTGCAACAAAAGACATGCAGGTGGTCGAGAGAAGACAAAACGCTTACAGCACCTGGTATTCCCAAGCAGTCTCCCATTAAAGTACTAACCAGGCCCAACCCTCCTTGGCTTCCGAGATCAGACGAGGTCGGGCTTATTCAGGGTGGTGTGGCCGTAAGGAACAATTTCTGTGACAAATGTGCATTATATAGGTACTGGAATCATACAATTCCTCTATGTAACCAGATAATTGCAGAGAAAGGCTGACTTGTTATGGGCACATCTTCTTCCCTGATGTGATTATTCTCTGCAGCTGAAACTGAGACTCTCAGATCACTTCGTGTCTGCCAACAAAGCAGCAGCAGCTGAAGATGACCAACTTCCTCATGTGTCACAGGGTGATCAGACGTTGCAACAAAAGACATGCAGGTGGTCGAGAGAAGACAAAAAGCTTACAGCTCCTGGTATTCCCAAGCGGTCTCCCATTTAAGTACTAACCAGGCCCAACCCTCCTTGGCTACCGAGATCAGACGAGGTCGGGCATGTTCAGGGTGGTGTGGCCGTAAACAACAATGTCTGTGACAAATGTGCATTATATAGGTACTGGAATCATACGGTTCCTCTATGTAACCAGATAATTGCCGAGAAAGGCTGACTTGTAGTGGGCAAATCTTCTTCCCTCATGTGATCATTCTCTGCAGCTGAAACTGAGACTCTCAGATCACTTCGTGTCTGCCAACAAAGCAGCAGCAGCTGAAGATGACCACCTTCCTCATGTGTCACAGGGTGATCAGACGTTGCAACAAAAGACATGCAGGTGGTCGAGAGAAGAGAAAAAGCTTACAGCACCTGGTATTCCCAAGAGGTCTTCCATCCAAGTACTAACCACGCCCAACCCTCCTTGGCTTCCGAGATCAGACGAGGTCGGGTATGTTCAGGGTGGTGTGGCCGTAAGCAACAATGTCTCTGACAAATGTGCATTATATAGGTACTGGAATCATACGGTTCCTCTATGCAACCAGATCATTTCCGAGAAAGGCTGATGTGTAGTGGGCACATCTTCTTCCCTGACGTGATTATTCTCTGCAGCTGAAACTGAGACTCTCAGATCACTTTGTGTCTGCCAACACAGCAGCAGCAGCTGAAGATGACCAACTTCCTCATGTGTCACAGGGTGATCAGACGTTGCAACAAAAGACATGCAGGTGGTAGAGAGAAGAGAAAAAGCTTACAGCACCTGGTATTCCCAGACAGTCTACCATCCAAGTACTAACCAGGCCCAAACCTGCTTGGCTTCCGAGATCAGACTAGGTCGGGCATATTCAGGGTGGTGTGGCCGTAAGCAACCATAACTGTGACAAATGTGCATTATATAGGTACTGGAATCATACAGTTCCTCTATGTAACCAGATAATTGCCGAGAAAAGCTGATAAGTAGTGGGCACATCTTCTTCCCTGACGTGATTATTCTCTCGAGCTGAAACTGAGACTCTCAGATCACTTTGTGTCTGCCAACAAAGCAGCAGAAGCTGAAGATGACCAACTTCCTCATGTGTCACAGGGTGATCAGACGTTGCAACAAAAGACATGCAGGTGGTACAGAGAAGAGAAAAAGCTTACAGCACCTCGTATTCCCAAGAGGTCTTCCATCCAAGTACAAACCAGGCCCAACTGTGCTTGGCTTCCGAGATCAGACTAGGTTGGGCATGTTCAGGGTTGTGTGGCCGTAAGCAACAATGTCTCTGACAAATGTGCATTATATAGGTACTGGAATCATACGGTTCCTCTATGCAACCAGATAATTGCAGAGAAAGGCTGATGTGTAGCGGGCATATCATCTTCTCTGATGTGATCATTCTCTGCAACTGAAACTGAGGCTCTCAGATCACTTCGTGTCAGCCAACAAAACAGCAGCAGCTGAAGATGACCAACTTCCTCATGTGTCACAGGGTGATCAGACGTTGCAACAAAAGACATGCAGGTGGTAGAGAGAAGAGAAAAAGCTTACAGCACCTGGTATTCCGAAGTGGTCTCCCATCCAAGTACTAACCAGGCCCAACCCTGCTTTTCTTCCAAGATCAGACGAGGTCAGGTATATTCAGGGTGGTGCGGCCGTAAGCAACAATATCGGTGACAAATGTGCATTATATAGGTACTGGAATCATACACTTCCTCTGTGTAACCAGATAATTGCCGAAAAAGGCTGACTTGTAGTTGGTTCATCTTCCTCCTTGATGTGATTATTCTCTTCAGCTGAAACTGAGACTCTCAGATCACCTCGTGTCTATCAACAAAGCAGCAGCAGCTGAAGATGACCAACTTCTTCACGTGTCACAGGGTGATCAGACGTTGCAACAAAAGACATGCAGGTGGTAGAGAGAAGAGAAAAAGCTTACAGCACCTGGTATTCCCAAGCTGTCTCCCATCCAAGTACTAACCAGGTACAACCTTCTTGGTGTCCGAGATCAGACGAGGTCGGGCTTATTCAGGGTGGTGTGGCCGTAAGCAACAATGTCTCTGACAAATGTGCATTATATAGGTACTGGAATCATACGGTTCCTCTATGCAACCAGATAATGGCCGAGAAAGGCTGATGTGTAGCGGGCAAATCATCTTCTCTGATGTGATCATTCTCTGCAACTGAAACTGAGACTCTCAGATCACTTTGTGTCAGCCAACAAAGCAGCAGCAGCTGAAGATGACCAACTTCCTCATGTGTCACAGGGTGATCAGACGTTGCAACAAAAGACATGCAGGTTGTAGAGAGAAGAGAAAATGCTTACAGCACCTGGTATTCCCAAGCAGTCTCCCATCCAAGTACTAAGCAGGTTCAACCCTGCTTGGCTTCCAAGATCAGACGAGGTCGGGTATGTTCAGGGTGGTGTGGCCGTAAGCAACAATGGGTCTGACAAAAGTGCATTATATAAGTACAGGAATCATACGGTTCCTCTATGTAACCAGATAATTGCTGAGAAAGGCTGATGTGTAGTCGGCACATCTTCTTCCCTGACGTGATTATTCTCTTCAGTTGAAACTGAGACTCTCAGATCACTTCGTGTCTTCCAACAAAGCAGCAGCAGCTGAAGATGGCCAACTTCCTCATGTGTCACAGGGTGATCAGACGTTGCAACAAAAGACATGCAGGTGGTCGAGAGAAGACAAAACGCTTACAGCACCTGGTATTCCCAAGCAGTCTCCCATTAAAGTACTAACCAGGCCCAACCCTCCTTGGCTTCCGAGATCAGACGAGGTCGGGCTTATTCAGGGTGGTGTGGCCGTAAGGAACAATTTCTGTGACAAATGTGCATTATATAGGTACTGGAATCATACAATTCCTCTATGTAACCAGATAATTGCAGAGAAAGGCTGACTTGTTATGGGCACATCTTCTTCCCTGATGTGATTATTCTCTGCAGCTGAAACTGAGACTCTCAGATCACTTCGTGTCTGCCAACAAAGCAGCAGCAGCTGAAGATGACCAACTTCCTCATGTGTCACAGGGTGATCAGACGTTGCAACAAAAGACATGCAGGTGGTCGAGAGAAGACAAAAAGCTTACAGCTCCTGGTATTCCCAAGCGGTCTCCCATTTAAGTACTAACCAGGCCCAACCCTCCTTGGCTACCGAGATCAGACGAGGTCGGGCATGTTCAGGGTGGTGTGGCCGTAAACAACAATGTCTGTGACAAATGTGCATTATATAGGTACTGGAATCATACGGTTCCTCTATGTAACCAGATAATTGCCGAGAAAGGCTGACTTGTAGTGGGCAAATCTTCTTCCCTCATGTGATCATTCTCTGCAGCTGAAACTGAGACTCTCAGATCACTTCGTGTCTGCCAACAAAGCAGCAGCAGCTGAAGATGACCACCTTCCTCATGTGTCACAGGGTGATCAGACGTTGCAACAAAAGACATGCAGGTGGTCGAGAGAAGAGAAAAAGCTTACAGCACCTGGTATTCCCAAGAGGTCTTCCATCCAAGTACTAACCACGCCCAACCCTCCTTGGCTTCCGAGATCAGACGAGGTCGGGTATGTTCAGGGTGGTGTGGCCGTAAGCAACAATGTCTCTGACAAATGTGCATTATATAGGTACTGGAATCATACGGTTCCTCTATGCAACCAGATCATTTCCGAGAAAGGCTGATGTGTAGTGGGCACATCTTCTGCCCTGACGTGATTATTCTCTGCAGCTGAAACTGAGACTCTCAGATCACTTTGTGTCTGCCAACACAGCAGCAGCAGCTGAAGATGACCAACTTCCTCATGTGTCACAGGGTGATCAGACGTTGCAACAAAAGACATGCAGGTGGTAGAGAGAAGAGAATCAGCTTACAGCACCTGGTATTCCCAGATATTCTACCATCCAAGTACTAACCAGGCCCAAACCTGCTTGGCTTCCGAGATCAGACGTGGTCAGGCATATTCAGGGTGGTGTGGCCGTAAGCAACCATAACTGTGACAAATGTGCATTATATAGGTACTGGAATCATACAGTTCCTCTATGTAACCAGATAATTGCCGAGAAAAGCTGATAAGTAGTGGGCACATCTTCTTCCCTGACGTGATTATTCTCTCGAGCTGAAACTGAGACTCTCAGATCACTTTGTGTCTGCCAACAAAGCAGCAGAAGCTGAAGATGACCAACTTCCTCATGTGTCACAGGGTGATCAGACGTTGCAACAAAAGACATGCAGGTGGTACAGAGAAGAGAAAAAGCTTACAGCACCTCGTATTCCGAAGTGGTCTCCCATCCAAATACTAACGAGGCCCAACCCTGCTTTTCTTCCAAGATCAGACGAGGTCAGGTATATTCAGGGTGGTGCGGCCGTAAGCAACAATATCGGTGACAAATGTGCATTATATAGGTACTGGAATCATACACTTCCTCTGTGTAACCAGATAATTGCCGAAAAAGGCTGACTTGTAGTGGGCACATCATCTTCCTCCTTGATGTGATTATTCTCTTCAGCTGAAACTGAGACTCTCAGATCACCTCGTGTCTATCAACAAAGCAGCAGCAGCTGAAGATGACCAACTTCTTCACGTGTCACAGGGTGATCAGACGTTGCAACAAAAGACATGCAGGTGGTAGAGAGAAGAGAAAAAGCTTACAGCACCTGGTATTCCCAAGCTGTCTCCCATCCAAGTACTAACCAGGTACAACCTTCTTGGTGTCCGAGATCAGACGAGGTCGGGCTTATTCAAGGTGGTGTGGCCGTAAGCAACAATGTCTCTGACAAATGTGCATTATATAGGTATTGGAATCATACGGTTCCTCTATGCAACCAGATAATTGCCGAGAAAGGCTGATGTGTAGCGGGCAAATCATCTTCTCTGATGTGATCATTCTCTGCAACCGAAACTGAGACTCTCAGATCACTTTGTGTCAGCCAACAAAGCAGCAGCAGCTGAAGATGACCAACTTCCTCATGTGTCACAGGGTGATCAGACGTTGCAACAAAAGACATGCAGGTTGTAGAGAGAAGAGAAAACGCTTACAGCACCTGGTATTCCCAAGCAGTCTCCCATCCAAGTACTAAGCAGGTTCAACCCTGCTTGGCTTCCGAGATCAGACGAGGTCGGGTATGTTCAGGGTGGTGTGGCCGTAAGCAACAATGTGTCTGACAAAAGTGCATTATATAAGTACAGGAATCATACGGTTCCTCTATGTAACCAGATAATTGCTGAGAAAGGCTGATGTGTAGTGGGCACATCTTCTTCCCTGACGTGATTATTCTCTTCAGTTGAAACTGAGACTCTCAGATCACTTCGTGTCTTCCAACAAAGCAGCAGCAGCTGAAGATGGCCAACTTCCTCATGTGTCACAGGGTGATCAGACGTTGCAAGAAAAGACATGCAGGTTGTAGAGAGAAGAGAAAACGCTTACAGCACCTGGTATTCCCAAGCAGTCTCCCATTAAAGTACTAACCAGGCCCAACCCTCCTTGGCTTCCGAGATCAGACGAGGTCGGGCTTATTCAGGGTGGTGTGGCCGTAAGGAACAATTTCTGTGACAAATGTGCATTATATAGGTACTGGAATCATACAATTCCTCTATGTAACCAGATAATTGCAGAGAAAGGCTGACTTGTTATGGGCACATCTTCTTCCCTCATGTGATCATTCTCTGCAGCTGAAACTGAGACTCTCAGATCACTTCGTGTCTGCCAACAAAGCAGCAGCAGCTGAAGATGACCAACTTCCTCATGTGTCACAGGGTGATCAGACGTTGCAACAAAAGACATGCAGGTGGTCGAGAGAAGACAAAAAGCTTACAGCTCCTGGTATTCCCAAGTGGTCTCCCATCCAAGTACTAACCAGGCCCAACCCTCCTTGGCTACCGAGAACAGACGAGGTCGGGCATGTTCAGGGTGGTGTGGCCGTAAGCAACAATGTCTGTGACAAATGTGCATTATATAGGTACTGGAATCATACGGTTCCTCTATGTAACCAGATAATTGCCGAGAAAGGCTGACTTGTAGTGGGCAAATCTTCTTCCCTCATGTGATCATTCTCTGCAGCTGAAACTGAGACTCTCAGATCACTTCGTGTCTGCCAACAAAGCAGCAGAAGCTGAAGATGACCACCTTCCTCATGTGTCACAGGGTGATCAGACGTTGCAACAAAAGACATGCAGGTGGTCGAGAGAAAAGAAAAAGCTTACAGCACCTGGTATTCCCAAGAGGTCTTCCATCCAAGTACTAACCACGCCCAACCCTCCTTGGCTTCCGAGATCAGACGAGGTAGGGTATGTTCAGGGTGGTGTGGCCGTAAGCAACAATGTCTCTGACAAATGTGCATTATATAGGTACTGGAATCATACGGTTCCTCTATGCAACCAGATCATTTCCGAGAAAGGCTGATGTGTAGTGGGCACATCTTCTTCCCTGACGTGATTATTCTCTGCAGCTGAAACTGAGACTCTCAGATCACTTTGTGTCTGCCAACAAAGCAGCAGCAGCTGAAGATGACCAACTTCCTCATGTGTCACAGGGTGATCAGACGTTGCAACAAAAGACATGGAGGTGGTAGAGAGAAGAGAATCAGCTTACAGCACCTGGTATTCCCAGATAGTCCACCATCCAAGTACTAACCAGGCCCAACCCTGCTTTTCTTCCAAGATCAGACGAGGTCAGGCATATTCAGGGTGGTGCGGCCGTAAGCAACAATAGCTGTGTCAAATGTGCATTATATAGGTACTGGAATCATACACTTCTTCTATGTAACCAGATAATTGCAGAGAAAGGCTGACTTGTAGTGGGCACATCTTCTTCCCTGACGTGATTATTCTCTGTAGCTGAAACTGAGACTCTCAGATCACTTTGTGTCTGCCAACAAAGCAGCATTAGCTGAAGATGACCAACTTCCTCATGTGTCACAGGGTGATCAGACGTTGCAACAAAAGACATGCAGGTGGTAGAGAGAAGAGAAGAAGCTTACAGCACCTGGTATTCCCAGATAGTCCACCATCCAAGTACTAACCAGGCCCAACCCTGCTTTTCTTCCAAGATCAGACGAGGTCAGGCATATTCAGGGTGGTGCGGCCGTAAGCAACAATAGCTGTGACAAATGTGCATTATATAGGTACTGGAATCATACACTTCTTCTATGTAACCAGATAATTGCAGAGAAAGGCTGACTTGTAGTGGGCACATCTTCTTCCCTGACGTGATTATTCTCTGTAGCTGAAACTGAGACTCTCAGATCACTTTGTGTCTGCCAACAAAGCAGCAGCAGCTGAAGATGACCAACTTCCTCATGTGTCACAGGGTGATCAGACGTTGCAACAAAAGACATGCAGGTTGTAGAGAGAAGAGAAAACGCTTACAGCACCTGGTATTCCCAAGCAGTCTCCCATCCAAGTACTAAGCAGGTTCAACCCTGCTTGGCTTCCGAGATCAGACGAGGTCGGGTATGTTCAGGGTGGTGTGGCCGTAAGCAACAATGTGTCTGACAAAAGTGCATTATATAAGTACAGGAATCATACGGTTCCTCTATGTAACCAGATAATTGCTGAGAAAGGCTGATGTGTAGTGGGCACATCTTCTTCCCTGACGTGATTATTCTCTTCAGTTGAAACTGAGACTCTCAGATCACTTCGTGTCTTCCAACAAAGCAGCAGCAGCTGAAGATGGCCAACTTCCTCATGTGTCACAGGGTGATCAGACGTTGCAAGAAAAGACATGCAGGTTGTAGAGAGAAGAGAAAACGCTTACAGCACCTGGTATTCCCAAGCAGTCTCCCATCCAAGTACTAACCACGCCCAACCCTCCTTGGCTTCCGAGATCAGACGAGGTCGGGTATGTTCAGGGTGGTGTGGCCGTAAGCAACAATGTCTCTGACAAATGTGCATTATATAGGTACTGGAATCATACGGTTCCTCTATGCAACCAGATCATTTCCGAGAAAGGCTGATGTGTAGTGGGCACATCTTCTTCCCTGACGTGATTATTCTCTGCAGCTGAAACTGAGACTCTCAGATCACTTTGTGTCTGCCAACACAGCAGCAGCAGCTGAAGATGACCAACTTCCTCATGTGTCACAGGGTGATCAGACGTTGCAACAAAAGACATGCAGGTGGTAGAGAGAAGAGAAAAAGCTTACAGCACCTGGTATTCCCAGACAGTCTACCATCCAAGTACTAACCAGGCCCAAACCTGCTTGGCTTCCGAGATCAGACGTGGTCGGGCATATTCAGGGTGGTGTGGCCGTAAGCAACCATAACTGTGACAAATGTGCATTATATAGGTACTGGAATCATACAGTTCCTCTATGCAACCAGATAATTGCCGAGAAAAGCTGATAAGTAGTGGGCACATCTTCTTCCCTGACGTGATTATTCTCTCGAGCTGAAACTGAGACTCTCAGATCACTTTGTGTCTGCCAACAAAGCAGCAGAAGCTGAAGATGACCAACTTCCTCATGTGTCACAGGGTGATCAGACGTTGCAACAAAAGACATGCAGGTGGTACAGAGAAGAGAAAAAGCTTACAGCACCTCGTATTCCCAAGAGGTCTTCCATCCAAGTACAAACCAGGCCCAACTGTGCTTGGCTTCCGAGATCAGACTAGGTCGGGCATGTTCAGGGTTGTGTGGCCGTAAGCAACAATGTCTCTGACAAATGTGCATTATATAGGTACTGGAATCATACGGTTCCTCTATGCAACCAGATAATTGCCGAGAAAGGCTGATGTGTAGCGGGCATATCATCTTCTCTGATGTGATCATTCTCTGCAACTGAAACTGAGGCTCTCAGATCACTTCGTGTCAGCCAACAAAACAGCAGCAGCTGAAGATGACCAACTTCCTCATGTGTCACAGGGTGATCAGACGTTGCAACAAAAGACATGCAGGTGGTAGAGAGAAGAGAAAAAGCTTACAGCACCTGGTATTCCGAAGTGGTCTCCCATCCAAGTACTAACCAGGCCCAACCCTGCTTTTCTTCCAAGATCAGACGAGGTCAGGTATATTCAGGGTGGTGCGGCCGTAAGCAACAATATCGGTGACAAATGTGCATTATATAGGTACTGGAATCATACACTTCCTCTGTGTAACCAGATAATTGCCGAAAAAGGCTGACTTGTAGTTGGTTCATCTTCCTCCTTGATGTGATTATTCTCTTCAGCTGAAACTGAGACTCTCAGATCACCTCGTGTCTATCAACAAAGCAGCAGCAGCTGAAGATGACCAACTTCTTCACGTGTCACAGGGTGATCAGACGTTGCAACAAAAGACATGCAGGTGGTAGAGAGAAGAGAAAAAGCTTACAGCACCTGGTATTCCCAAGCTGTCTCCCATCCAAGTACTAACCAGGTACAACCTTCTTGGTGTCCGAGATCAGACGAGGTCGGGCTTATTCAGGGTGGTGTGGCCGTAAGCAACAATGTCTCTGACAAATGTGCATTATATAGGTACTGGAATCATACGGTTCCTCTATGCAACCAGATAATGGCCGAGAAAGGCTGATGTGTAGCGGGCAAATCATCTTCTCTGATGTGATCATTCTCTGCAACTGAAACTGAGACTCTCAGATCACTTTGTGTCAGCCAACAAAGCAGCAGCAGCTGAAGATGACCAACTTCCTCATGTGTCACAGGGTGATCAGACGTTGCAACAAAAGACATGCAGGTTGTAGAGAGAAGAGAAAATGCTTACAGCACCTGGTATTCCCAAGCAGTCTCCCATCCAAGTACTAAGCAGGTTCAACCCTGCTTGGCTTCCAAGATCAGACGAGGTCGGGTATGTTCAGGGTGGTGTGGCCGTAAGCAACAATGGGTCTGACAAAAGTGCATTATATAAGTACAGGAATCATACGGTTCCTCTATGTAACCAGATAATTGCTGAGAAAGGCTGATGTGTAGTCGGCACATCTTCTTCCCTGACGTGATTATTCTCTTCAGTTGAAACTGAGACTCTCAGATCACTTCGTGTCTTCCAACAAAGCAGCAGCAGCTGAAGATGACCAACTTCCTCATGTGTCACAGGGTGATCAGACGTTGCAACAAAAGACATGCAGGTTGTTGAGAGAAGAGAAAACGCTTACAGCACCTGGTATTCCCAAGCAGTCTCCCATTAAAGTACTAACCAGGCCCAACCCTCCTTGGCTTCCGAGATCAGACGAGGTCGGGCTTATTCAGGGTGGTGTGGCCGTAAGGAACAATTTCTGTGACAAATGTGCATTATATAGGTACTGGAATCATACAATTCCTCTATGTAACCAGATAATTGCCGAGAAAGGCTGACTTGTAGTGGGCAAATCTTCTTCCCTCATGTGATCATTCTCTGCAGCTGAAACTGAGACTCTCAGATCACTTCGTGTCTGCCAACAAAGCAGCAGCAGCTGAAGATGACCACCTTCCTCATGTGTCACAGGGTGATCAGACGTTGCAACAAAAGACATGCAGGTGGTCGAGAGAAGAGAAAAAGCTTACAGCACCTGGTATTCCCAAGAGGTCTTCCATCCAAGTACTAACCACGCCCAACCCTCCTTGGCTTCCGAGATCAGACGAGGTCGGGTATGTTCAGGGTGGTGTGGCCGTAAGCAACAATGTCTCTGACAAATGTGCATTATATAGGTACTGGAATCATACGGTTCCTCTATGCAACCAGATCATTTCCGAGAAAGGCTGATGTGTAGTGGGCACATCTTCTGCCCTGACGTGATTATTCTCTGCAGCTGAAACTGAGACTCTCAGATCACTTTGTGTCTGCCAACACAGCAGCAGCAGCTGAAGATGACCAACTTCCTCATGTGTCACAGGGTGATCAGACGTTGCAACAAAAGACATGCAGGTGGTAGAGAGAAGAGAATCAGCTTACAGCACCTGGTATTCCCAGATATTCTACCATCCAAGTACTAACCAGGCCCAAACCTGCTTGGCTTCCGAGATCAGACGTGGTCAGGCATATTCAGGGTGGTGTGGCCGTAAGCAACCATAACTGTGACAAATGTGCATTATATAGGTACTGGAATCATACAGTTCCTCTATGTAACCAGATAATTGCCGAGAAAAGCTGATAAGTAGTGGGCACATCTTCTTCCCTGACGTGATTATTCTCTCGAGCTGAAACTGAGACTCTCAGATCACTTTGTGTCTGCCAACAAAGCAGCAGAAGCTGAAGATGACCAACTTCCTCATGTGTCACAGGGTGATCAGACGTTGCAACAAAAGACATGCAGGTGGTACAGAGAAGAGAAAAAGCTTACAGCACCTCGTATTCCGAAGTGGTCTCCCATCCAAATACTAACGAGGCCCAACCCTGCTTTTCTTCCAAGATCAGACGAGGTCAGGTATATTCAGGGTGGTGCGGCCGTAAGCAACAATATCGGTGACAAATGTGCATTATATAGGTACTGGAATCATACACTTCCTCTGTGTAACCAGATAATTGCCGAAAAAGGCTGACTTGTAGTGGGCACATCATCTTCCTCCTTGATGTGATTATTCTCTTCAGCTGAAACTGAGACTCTCAGATCACCTCGTGTCTATCAACAAAGCAGCAGCAGCTGAAGATGACCAACTTCTTCACGTGTCACAGGGTGATCAGACGTTGCAACAAAAGACATGCAGGTGGTAGAGAGAAGAGAAAAAGCTTACAGCACCTGGTATTCCCAAGCTGTCTCCCATCCAAGTACTAACCAGGTACAACCTTCTTGGTGTCCGAGATCAGACGAGGTCGGGCTTATTCAAGGTGGTGTGGCCGTAAGCAACAATGTCTCTGACAAATGTGCATTATATAGGTATTGGAATCATACGGTTCCTCTATGCAACCAGATAATTGCCGAGAAAGGCTGATGTGTAGCGGGCAAATCATCTTCTCTGATGTGATCATTCTCTGCAACCGAAACTGAGACTCTCAGATCACTTTGTGTCAGCCAACAAAGCAGCAGCAGCTGAAGATGACCAACTTCCTCATGTGTCACAGGGTGATCAGACGTTGCAACAAAAGACATGCAGGTTGTAGAGAGAAGAGAAAACGCTTACAGCACCTGGTATTCCCAAGCAGTCTCCCATCCAAGTACTAAGCAGGTTCAACCCTGCTTGGCTTCCGAGATCAGACGAGGTCGGGTATGTTCAGGGTGGTGTGGCCGTAAGCAACAATGTGTCTGACAAAAGTGCATTATATAAGTACAGGAATCATACGGTTCCTCTATGTAACCAGATAATTGCTGAGAAAGGCTGATGTGTAGTGGGCACATCTTCTTCCCTGACGTGATTATTCTCTTCAGTTGAAACTGAGACTCTCAGATCACTTCGTGTCTTCCAACAAAGCAGCAGCAGCTGAAGATGGCCAACTTCCTCATGTGTCACAGGGTGATCAGACGTTGCAAGAAAAGACATGCAGGTTGTAGAGAGAAGAGAAAACGCTTACAGCACCTGGTATTCCCAAGCAGTCTCCCATTAAAGTACTAACCAGGCCCAACCCTCCTTGGCTTCCGAGATCAGACGAGGTCGGGCTTATTCAGGGTGGTGTGGCCGTAAGGAACAATTTCTGTGACAAATGTGCATTATATAGGTACTGGAATCATACAATTCCTCTATGTAACCAGATAATTGCAGAGAAAGGCTGACTTGTTATGGGCACATCTTCTTCCCTGATGTGATCATTCTCTGCAGCTGAAACTGAGACTCTCAGATCACTTCGTGTCTGCCAACAAAGCAGCAGCAGCTGAAGATGACCAACTTCCTCATGTGTCACAGGGTGATCAGACGTTGCAACAAAAGACATGCAGGTGGTCGAGAGAAGACAAAAAGCTTACAGCTCCTGGTATTCCCAAGTGGTCTCCCATCCAAGTACTAACCAGGCCCAACCCTCCTTGGCTACCGAGATCAGACGAGGTCGGGCATGTTCAGGGTGGTGTGGCCGTAAGCAACAATGTCTGTGACAAATGTGCATTATATAGGTACTGGAATCATACGGTTCCTCTATGTAACCAGATAATTGCCGAGAAAGGCTGACTTGTAGTGGGCAAATCTTCTTCCCTCATGTGATCATTCTCTGCAGCTGAAACTGAGACTCTCAGATCACTTTGTGTCTGCCAACAAAGCAGCAGAAGCTGAAGATGACCACCTTCCTCATGTGTCACAGGGTGATCAGACGTTGCAACAAAAGACATGCAGGTGGTCGAGAGAAAAGAAAAAGCTTACAGCACCTGGTATTCCCAAGAGGTCTTCCATCCAAGTACTAACCACGCCCAACCCTCCTTGGCTTCCGAGATCAGACGAGGTCGGGTATGTTCAGGGTGGTGTGGCCGTAAGCAACAATGTCTCTGACAAATGTGCATTATATAGGTACTGGAATCATACGGTTCCTCTATGCAACCAGATCATTTCCGAGAAAGGCTGATGTGTAGTGGGCACATCTTCTTCCCTGACGTGATTATTCTCTGCAGCTGAAACTGAGACTCTCAGATCACTTTGTGTCTGCCAACAAAGCAGCAGCAGCTGAAGATGACCAACTTCCTCATGTGTCACAGGGTGATCAGACGTTGCAACAAAAGACATGGAGGTGGTAGAGAGAAGAGAATCAGCTTACAGCACCTGGTATTCCCAGATAGTCCACCATCCAAGTACTAACCAGGCCCAACCCTGCTTTTCTTCCAAGATCAGACGAGGTCAGGCATATTCAGGGTGGTGCGGCCGTAAGCAACAATAGCTGTGTCAAATGTGCATTATATAGGTACTGGAATCATACACTTCTTCTATGTAACCAGATAATTGCAGAGAAAGGCTGACTTGTAGTGGGCACATCTTCTTCCCTGACGTGATTATTCTCTGTAGCTGAAACTGAGACTCTCAGATCACTTTGTGTCTGCCAACAAAGCAGCAGCAGCTGAAGATGACCAACTTCCTCATGTGTCACAGGGTGATCAGACGTTGCAACAAAAGACATGCAGGTGGTAGAGAGAAGAGAAGAAGCTTACAGCACCTGGTATTCCCAGATAGTCCACCATCCAAGTACTAACCAGGCCCAACCCTGCTTTTCTTCCAAGATCAGACGAGGTCAGGCATATTCAGGGTGGTGCGGCCGTAAGCAACAATAGCTGTGACAAATGTGCATTATATAGGTACTGGAATCATACACTTCTTCTATGTAACCAGATAATTGCAGAGAAAGGCTGACTTGTAGTGGGCACATCTTCTTCCCTGACGTGATTATTCTCTGTAGCTGAAACTGAGACTCTCAGATCACTTTGTGTCTGCCAACAAAGCAGCAGCAGCTGAAGATGACCAACTTCCTCATGTGTCACAGGGTGATCAGACGTTGCAACAAAAGACATGCAGGTGGTAGAGAGAAGAGAAGAAGCTTACAGCACCTGGTATTCCCAAGCAGTCTCCCATCCAAGCACTAAGCAGGCTCAACCCTGCTTGGCTTCCGAGATCATACGAGGTCGGGCATGTTCAGGGTGGTGTGGCCGTAAGCAACAATGTCTCTGACAAATGTGCATTATATAGGTACTGGAAGCATACGGTTCCTCTATGCAACCAGATAATTGCCGAGAAAGGCTGATGTGTAGCGGGCATATAATCTTCTCTGATGTGATCATTCTCTTCAGCTGAAACTGAGACTCTCAGATCACTTCGTGTCTGCCAACAAAGCAGCAGAAGCTGAAGATGACCAACTTCCTCATGTGTCACAGGGTGATCAGACGTTGCAACAAAAGACATGCAGGTGGTAGAGAGAAGAGAAGAAGCTTACATCACCTGGTATTCCGAAGTGGTCTCCCATCCAAGTACTAACCAGGCCCAACCCTGCTTTTCTTCCAAGATCAGACGAGGTCAGGCATATTCAGGGTGGTGCGGCCGTAAGCAACAATAGCTGTGACAAATGTGCATTATATAGGTACTGGAATCATACACTTCTTCTATGTAACCAGATAATTGCAGAGAAAGGCTGACTTGTAGTGGGCACATCTTCTTCCCTGATGTGATTATTCTCTTCAGCTGAAACTGAGACTCTCAGATCACTTCGTGTCTGCCAACAAAGCAGCAGAAGCTGAAGATGACCAACTTCCTCATGTGTAACAGGGTGATCAGACGTTGCAACAAAAGACATGCAGGTGGTATAGAGAAGAGAAAAAGCTTACAGCACCTGGTATTCCCAAGCGGTCTCCCATTCAAGTCCTAACCAGGCCCAACCCTGCTTGGCTTCCGAGATCAGACGAGGTCGGGCTTATTCAGGGTGGTGTGGCCGTAAGCAACAATATCGGTGACAAGTGTGCATTATATAGGTACTGGGATCATACACTTCCTCTGTGTAACCAGATAATTGCCGAAAAAGGCTGACTTGTAGTGGGTTCATCTTCCTCCTTGATGTGATTATTCTCTTCAGCTGAAAATGAGACTCTCAGATCACCTCGTGTCTATCAACAAAGCAGCAGCAGCTGAAGATGACCAACTTCTTCACGTGTCACAGGGTGATCAGACGTTGCAACAAAAGACTTGCAGGTGGTAGAGAGAAAAGAAAAAGCTTACAGCACCTGGTGTTCCCAAGCTGTCTCCCATCCAAGTACTAACCAGGTACAACCCTGTTTGGCGTCCGAGATCAGACGAGGTCGGGCTTATTCAGGGTGGTGTGGCCGTAAGCAACAATGTCTCTGACAAATGTGCATTATATAGGTACTGGAATCATACGGTTCCTCTATGCAACCAGATAATTGCCGAGAAAGGCTGATGTGTAGCGGGCAAATCATCTTCTCTGATGTGATCATTCTCTGCAACTGAAACTGAGACTCTCAGATCACTTTGTGTCAGCCAACAAAGCAGCAGCAGCTGAAGATGACCAACTTCCTCATGTGTCACAGGGTGATCAGACGTTGCAACAAAAGACATGCAGGTGGTAGAGAGAAGAGAAAAAGCTTACAGCACCTGGTATTCCCAGAATGTCTACCACCCAAGTACTAACCAGGCCCAAACCTGCTTGGCTTCTGAGATCAGATGAGGTTGGGCATATTCAGGGTGGTGTGGCCGTAAGCAACCATAACTGTGACAAATGTGCATTATATAGGTACTGGAATCATACAGTTCCTCTGTGTAACCAGATAATTGCCGAAAAAGGCTGACTTGTAGTGGGTTCATCTTCATCCTTGATGTGATTATTCTCTTCAGCTGAAACTGAGACTCTCAGATCACCTCGTGTCTATCAACAAAGCAGCAGCAGCTGAAGATGACCAACTTCTTCACGTGTCACAGGGTGATCAGACGTTGCAACAAAAGACATGCAGGTGGTAGAGAGAAGAGAAAAAGCTTACAGCACCTGGTATTCCCAAGATGTCTCCCATCCAAGTACTAACCAGGTACAACCTTCTTGGTGTCCGAGATCAGGCGAGGTCGGGCTTATTCAGGGTGGTGTGGCCGTAAGCAACAATGTCTCTGACAAATGTGCATTATATAGGTACTGGAATCATACGGTTCCTCTATGCAACCAGATAATTGCCGAGAAAGGCTGATGTGTAGCGGGCAAATCATCTTCTCTGATGTGATCATTCTCTGCAACTGAAACTGAGACTCTCAGATCACTTTGTGTCAGCCAACAAAGCAGCAGCAGCTGAATATGACCAACTTCCTCATGTGTCACAGGGTGATCAGACGTTGCAACAAAAGACATGCAGGTTGTAGAGAGAAGAGAAAACGCTTACAGCACCTGGTATTCCCAAGCAGTCTCCCATCCAAGTACTAAGGAGGCTCAACCCTGCTTGGCTTCCGAGATCAGACGAGGTCGGGCATGTTCAGGGTGGTGTGGCCGTAAGCAACAATGTGTCTGACAAATGTGCATTATATAACTACAGGAATCATACGGTTCCTCTATGTAACCAGATAATTGCTGAGAAAGGCTGATGTGTAGTCGGCACATCTTCTTCCCTGACGTGATTATTCTCTTCAGTTGAAACTGAGACTCTCAGATCACTTCGTGTCTTCCAACAAAGCAGCAGCAGCTGAAGATGGCCAACTTCCTCGTGTGTCACAGGGTGATCAGACGTTGCAACAAAAGACATGCAGGTTGTAGAGAGAAGAGAAAACGCTTACAGCACCTGGTATTCCCAAGCAGTCTCCCATTAAAGTACTAACCAGGCCCAACCCTCCTTGGCTACCGAGATCAGACGAGGTCGGGCATGTTCAGGGTGGTGTGGCCGTAAGCAACAATGTCTGTGACAAATGTGCATTATATAGGTACTGGAATCATACGGTTCCTCTATGTAACCAGATAATTGCCGAGAAAGGCTGACTTGTAGTGGGCACATCTTCTTCCCTCATGTGATCATTCTCTGCAGCTGAAACTGAGACTCTCAGATCACTTCGTGTCTGCCAACAAAGCAGCAGAAGCTGAAGATGACCAACTTCCTCATGTGTCACAGGGTGATCAGACGTTGCAACAAAAGACATGCAGGTGGTTGAGAGAAGAGAAAAAGCTTACAGCACCTGGTGTTCCCAAGCTGTCTCCCATCCAAGTACTAACCAGGTACAACCCTGTTTGGCGTCCGAGATCAGACGAGGTCGGGCTTATTCAGGGTGGTGTGGCCGTAAGCAACAATGTCTCTGACAAATGTGCATTATATAGGTACTGGAATCATACGGTTCCTCTATGCAACCAGATAATTGCCGAGAAAGGCTGATGTGTAGCGGGCAAATCATCTTCTCTGATGTGATCATTCTCTGCAACTGAAACTGAGACTCTCAGATCACTTTGTGTCAGCCAACAAAGCAGCAGCAGCTGAAGATGACCAACTTCCTCATGTGTCACAGGGTGATCAGACGTTGCAACAAAAGACATGCAGGTGGTAGAGAGAAGAGAAAAAGCTTACAGCACCTGGTATTCCCAGAATGTCTACCATCCAAGTACTAACCAGGCCCAAACCTCCTTGGCTTCTGAGATCAGATGAGGTTGGGCATATTCAGGGTGGTGTGGCCGTAAGCAACCATAACTGTGACAAATGTGCATTATATAGGTACTGGAATCATACGGTTCCTCTATGCAACCAGATAATTGCCGAGAAAGGCTGATGTGTAGCGGGCAAATCATCTTCTCTGATGTGATCATTCTCTGCAACTGAAACTGAGACTCTCAGATCACTTTGTGTCAGCCAACAAAGCAGCAGCAGCTGAAGATGACCAACTTCCTCATGTGTCACAGGGTGATCAGACGTTGCAACAAAAGACATGCAGGTGGTCGAGAGAAGAGAAAAAGCTTACAGCACCTGGTATTCCCAAGAGGTCTTCCATCCAAGTACTAAGGAGGCTCAACCCTGCTTGGCTTCCGAGATCAGACGAGGTCGGGCATGTTCAGGGTGGTGTGGCCGTAAGCAACAATGTGTCTGACAAATGTGCATTATATAACTACAGGAATCATACGGTTCCTCTATGTAACCAGATAATTGCTGAGAAAGGCTGATGTGTAGTCGGCACATCTTCTTCCCTGACGTCATTATTCTCTTCAGTTGAAACTGAGACTCTCAGATCACTTCGTGTCTTCCAACAAAGCAGCAGCAGCTGAAGATGGCCAACTTCCTCGTGTGTCACAGGGTGATCAGACGTTGCAACAAAAGACATGCAGGTTGTAGAGAGAAGAGAAAACGCTTACAGCACCTGGTATTCCCAAGCAGTCTCCCATTAAAGTACTAACCAGGCCCAACCCTCCTTGGCTACCGAGATCAGACGAGGTCGGGCATGTTCAGGGTGGTGTGGCCGTAAGCAACAATGTCTGTGACAAATGTGCATTATATAGGTACTGGAATCATACGGTTCCTCTATGTAACCAGATAATTGCCGAGAAAGGCTGACTTGTAGTGGGCAAATCTTCTTCCCTCATGTGATTATTCTCTGCAGCTGAAACTGAGACTCTCAGATCACTTCGTGTCTACCAACAAAGCAGCAGCAGCTGAAGATGACCAACTTCCTCATGTGTCACAGGGTGATCAGACGTTGCAACAAAAGACATGCAGGTGGTAGAGAGAAGAGAAAAAGCTTACAGCACCTGGTGTTCCCAAGAGGTCTCCCATCCAAGTACTAACCAGGTACAACCCTGTTTGGCGTCCGAGATCAGACGAGGTCGGGCATGTTCAGGGTGGTGTGGCCGTAAGCAACAATGTCTCTGACAAATGTGCATTATATAGGTACTGGAATCATACGGTTCCTCTATGTAACCAGATAATTGCCGAGAAAAGCTGATAAGTAGTGGGCACATCTTCTTCCCTGACGTGATTATTCTCTCGAGCTGAAACTGAGACTCTCAGATCACTTTGTGTCTGCCAACAAAGCAGCAGCAGCTGAAGATGACCAACTTCCTCATGTGTCACAGGGTGATCAGACGTTGCAACAAAAGACATGCAGGTGGTAGAGAGAAGAGAAAAAGCTTACAGCACCTGGTGTTCCCAAGCTGTCTCCCATCCAAGTACTAACCAGGTACAACCCTGTTTGGCGTCCGAGATCAGACGAGGTCGGGCTTATTCAGGGTGGTGTGGCCGTAAGCAACAATGTCTCTGACAAATGTGCATTATATAGGTACTGGAATCATACGGTTCCTCTATGCAACCAGATAATTGCTGAGAAAGGCTGATGTGTAGCGCGCAAATCATCTTCTCTGATGTGATCATTCTCTGCAACTGAAACTGAGACTCTCAGATCACTTTGTGTCTGCCAACAAAGCAGCAGCAGTAACTGAAGATGACCAACTTCCTCATGTGTCACAGGGTGATCAGACGTTGCAACAAAAGACATGCAGGTGGTAGAGAGAAGAGAAGAAGCTTACAGCACCTCGTATTCCCAAGCGGTCTCCCATCCAAGTACTAACCAGCCCCAACCCTGCTTTGCTTCCGAGATCAGACGAGGTCGGGCATATTCAGGGTGGTGTGGCCGTAAGCGACAATTTCTGTGACAAATGTGCATTATATAGGTAATGGAGTCATACGGTTCCTCTATGTAACCAGATAATTGCCGAGAAAGGCTGATGTGTAGTGGGCACATCTTGTTCCCTGACGTGATAATTCTCTCCAGCTGAAAATGAGACTCTCAGATCACTTTGTGTCTGCCAACAAAGCAGCAGAAGCTGAAGATGACCAACTTCCTCATGTGTCACAGGGTGATCAGACGTTGCAACAAAAGACATGCAGGTGGTAGAGAGAAGAGAAAAAGCTTACAGCACCTGGTATTCCAAAGCAGTCTCCCATCTAAGTACTAACCAGGCCCAACCGTGCTTGGCTTCCGTGATCGGACAAGGTCGGATATGTTGAGGGTGGTGTGGCCGTAAGCAACAAAGTCTGTGACAAATGTGCATTATATTGGTACTGGAATCATACAGTTCCTCTATGTAACCAGATAATTGCCGAGAAAGGCTGATGTGTAGTGGGCATATCTTCTTCCCTGATGTGATTATTCTCTCCAGCTGAAACTGAGACTCTCAGATCACTTCGTGTCTGCCAACAAAGCAGCAGCAGCTGAAGATGACCAACTTCTTCACGTGTCACAGGGTGATCAGACGTTGCAACAAAAGACATGCAGGTGGTAGAGAGAAGAGAAAAAGCTTACAGCACCTGGTATTCCCAAGCTGTCTCCCATCCAAGTACTAAGCAGGCTCAACCCTGCTTGGCTTCCGAGATCAGACAAGGTCGGGCATGTTCAGGGTAGTGTGGCCGTAAGAAACAATGTGTCTGACAAATGTGCATTATATAAGTACAGGAATCATACGGTTCCTCTATGTAACCAGATAATTGCTGAGAAAGGCTGATGTGTAGTGGGCACATCTTCTTCCCTGACGTGATTATTCTCTTCAGCTGAAACTGAGACTCTCAGATCACTTCGTGTCTTCCAACAAAGCAGCAGCAGCTGAAGATGGCCAACTTTCTCATGTGTCACAGGGTGATCAGACGTTGCAACAAAAGACATGCAGGTTGTAGAGAGAAGAGAAAATGCTTACAGCACCTGGTATTCCCAAGCAGTCTCCCATTAAAGTACTAACCAGGCCCAACCCTCCTTGGCTTCCGAGATCAGACGAGGTCGGGCTTATTCAGGGTGGTATGGCCGTAAGGAACAATTTCTGTGACAAATGTGCATTATATAGGTACTGGAATCATACAATTCCTCTATGTAACCAGATAATTGCAGAGAAAGGCTGACTTGTTATGGGCACATCTTCTTCCCTGATGTGATTATTCTCTGCAGCTGAAACTGAGACTCTCAGATCACTTCGTGTCTGCCAACAAAGCAGCAGCAGCTGAAGATGACCAACTTCCTCATGTGTCACAGGGGGATCAGACGTTGCAACAAAAGACATGCAGGTGGTCGAGAGAAGACAAAAAGCTTACAGCTCCTGGTATTCCCAAGCGGTCTCCCATTTAAGTACTAACCAGGCCCAACCCTCCTTGGCTTCCGAGATAAGACGAGGTCGGGCATGTTCAGGGTGGTGTGGCCGTAAGCAACAATGTCTGTGACAAATGTGCATTATATAGGTACTGGAATCATACGGTTCCTCTATGTAACCAGATAATTGCAGAGAAAAGCTGACTTGTAGTGGGCACATCTTCTTCCCTGACGTGATTATTCTCTGCAGCTGAAACTGAGACTCTCAGATCACTTCGTGTCTGCCAACAAAGCAGCAGCAGCTGAAGATGACCAACTTCCTCATGTGTCACAGGGTGATCAGACGTTGCAACAAAAGACATGCAGGTGGTAGAGAGAAGAGAAAAAGCTTAAAGCACCTGGTATTCCCAGGCAGTCTACCTTCCAAGTACTAACCAGGCCCAAACCTGCTTGGCTTCCGAGATCGTGCTTATTCAGGGTGGTGTGGCTGTAAGCAACAATATATGTGACAAATGTGCCTTATATAAGTACTGGAATCATACACTTCCTCTATGTAACCAGATAATTGCCGAGAAAGGCTGACTTGTAGTGGGCACATCTTCTTCCCTGATGTGATTATTCTCTGCAGCTGAAACTGAGACTCTCAGATCACTTTGTGTCTGCCAACAAAGCAGCAGCAGCTGAAGATGACCAACTTCCTCATGTGTCACAGGGTGATCAGACGTTGCAACAAAAGACATGCAGGTGGTAGAGAGAAGAGAAAAAGCTTACAGCACCTGGTATTCCAAAGCAGTCTCCCATGTTAGTACTAACCAGGCCCATCCGTGCTTGGCTTCCGAGATCGGACAAGGTCGGATATGTTGAGGGTGGTGTGGCCGTAAGCAACAAAGTCTGTGACAAATGTGCATTATATTGGTACTGGAATCATACAGTTCCTCTATGTAACCAGATAATTGCCGAGAAAGGCTGATGTGTAGTGGGCATATCTTCTTCCCTGATGTGATTATTCTCTCCAGCTGAAACTGAGACTCTCAGATCACTTTGTGTCTGCCAACAAAGCAGCAGCAGCTGAAGATGACCAACTTCCTCATGTGTCACAGGGTGATCAGACGTTGCAACAAAAGACATGCAGGTGGTAGAGAGAAGAGAAAAAGCTTACAGCACCTGGTATTCCCAAGCAGTCTCCCACCCAAGTACTAACCAGGCACAACCCCGCTTGGCTTCCGAGATCGGACGAGGTCGGGCATATTATATTCAGGGTGGTGTGGCCGTAAGCGACAATCTCTGTGACAAATGTGCATTATATAGGTACTGGAATCATACGGTTCCTCTATGTAACCAGATAATTGCAGAGAAAGGCTTATGTGTAGTGGGCACATCTTCTTCCCTGACGTGATTATTCTCTGCAGCTGAAACTGAGACTCTCAGATCACTTCGTGTCTGCCAAAAAAGCAGCAGAAGCTGAAGATGACCAACTTCCTCATGTGTCACAGGGTGATCAGACGTTGCAACAAAAGACATTCAGGTGGTCCAGAGAAGAGATAAAGCTTACAGCACCTGGTATTCCCAAGTGGTCTCCCACCCAAGTACTAACCAGGCCAACCGTGCTTGGCTTCCGAGATCAGACAAGGTCAGGCATGTTCAGGGTGGTGTTGCCGTAAGCGACAATGTCTGTGACAAATGTGCATTATATAGGTACTGGAATCATACGGTTCCTCTATGTAACCAGATAATTGCCGAGAAAGGCTTATGTGTAGTGGGCACATCTTCTTCCCTGACGTGATTATTCTCTGCAGCTGAAACTGAGACTCTCAGATCACTTCGTGTCTGCAAACAAAGCAGCAGAAGCTGAAGATGACCAACTTCCTCATGTGTCACAGGGTGATCAGACGTTGCAACAAAAGACATTCAGGTGGTCCAGAGAAGAGATAAAGCTTACAGCACCTGGTATTCCCAAGCAGTCTCCCACCCAAGTACTAACCAGGCCAACCGTGCTTGGCTTCCGAGATCAGACGAGGTCAGGCATATTGAGGGTGGTGTGGCCGTAAGCAACAATGTCTGTGACAAATGTGCATTATATAGGTACTGGAATCATACAGTTCCTCTATGTAACCAGATAATTGCCGAGAAAGGCTTATGTGTAGTGGGCACATCTTCTTCCCTGACGTGATTATTCTCTGCAGCTGAAACTGAGACTCTCAGATCACTTCGTGTCTGCAAACAAAGCAGCAGAAGCTGAAGATGACCAACTTCCTCATGTGTCACAGGGTGATCAGACGTTGCAACAAAAGACATTCAGGTGGTCCAGAGAAGAGATAAAGCTTACAGCACCTGGTATTCCCAAGCAGTCTCCCACCCAAGTACTAACCAGGCCAACCGTGCTTGGCTTCCGAGATCAGACGAGGTCAGGCATATTGAGGGTGGTGTGGCCGTAAGCAACAATATCGGTGACAAATGTGCATTATATAGGTACTGGAATCATACACTTCTTCTATGTAACCAGATAATTGCAGAGAAAGGCTGACTTGTAGTGGGCACATCTTCTTCCCTGACGTGATTATTCTCTGTAGCTGAAACTGAGACTCTCAGATCACTTTGTGTCTGCCAACAAAGCAGCAGCAGCTGAAGATGACCAACTTCCTCATGTGTCACAGGGTGATCAGACGTTGCAACAAAAGACATGCAGGTGGTAGAGAGAAGAGAAGAAGCTTACAGCACCTGGTATTCCCAAGCAGTCTCCCATCCAAGCACTAAGCAGGCTCAACCCTGCTTGGCTTCCGAGATCATACGAGGTCGGGCATGTTCAGGGTGGTGTGGCCGTAAGCAACAATGTCTCTGACAAATGTGCATTATATAGGTACTGGAAGCATACGGTTCCTCTATGCAACCAGATAATTGCCGAGAAAGGCTGATGTGTAGCGGGCATATAATCTTCTCTGATGTGATCATTCTCTTCAGCTGAAACTGAGACTCTCAGATCACTTCGTGTCTGCCAACAAAGCAGCAGAAGCTGAAGATGACCAACTTCCTCATGTGTCACAGGGTGATCAGACGTTGCAACAAAAGACATGCAGGTGGTAGAGAGAAGAGAAGAAGCTTACATCACCTGGTATTCCGAAGTGGTCTCCCATCCAAGTACTAACCAGGCCCAACCCTGCTTTTCTTCCAAGATCAGACGAGGTCAGGCATATTCAGGGTGGTGCGGCCGTAAGCAACAATAGCTGTGACAAATGTGCATTATATAGGTACTGGAATCATACACTTCTTCTATGTAACCAGATAATTGCAGAGAAAGGCTGACTTGTAGTGGGCACATCTTCTTCCCTGATGTGATTATTCTCTTCAGCTGAAACTGAGACTCTCAGATCACTTCGTGTCTGCCAACAAAGCAGCAGAAGCTGAAGATGACCAACTTCCTCATGTGTAACAGGGTGATCAGACGTTGCAACAAAAGACATGCAGGTGGTATAGAGAAGAGAAAAAGCTTACAGCACCTGGTATTCCCAAGCGGTCTCCCATTCAAGTCCTAACCAGGCCCAACCCTGCTTGGCTTCCGAGATCAGACGAGGTCGGGCTTATTCAGGGTGGTGTGGCCGTAAGCAACAATATCGGTGACAAGTGTGCATTATATAGGTACTGGGATCATACACTTCCTCTGTGTAACCAGATAATTGCCGAAAAAGGCTGACTTGTAGTGGGTTCATCTTCCTCCTTGATGTGATTATTCTCTTCAGCTGAAAATGAGACTCTCAGATCACCTCGTGTCTATCAACAAAGCAGCAGCAGCTGAAGATGACCAACTTCTTCACGTGTCACAGGGTGATCAGACGTTGCAACAAAAGACTTGCAGGTGGTAGAGAGAAAAGAAAAAGCTTACAGCACCTGGTGTTCCCAAGCTGTCTCCCATCCAAGTACTAACCAGGTACAACCCTGTTTGGCGTCCGAGATCAGACGAGGTCGGGCTTATTCAGGGTGGTGTGGCCGTAAGCAACAATGTCTCTGACAAATGTGCATTATATAGGTACTGGAATCATACGGTTCCTCTATGCAACCAGATAATTGCCGAGAAAGGCTGATGTGTAGCGGGCAAATCATCTTCTCTGATGTGATCATTCTCTGCAACTGAAACTGAGACTCTCAGATCACTTTGTGTCAGCCAACAAAGCAGCAGCAGCTGAAGATGACCAACTTCCTCATGTGTCACAGGGTGATCAGACGTTGCAACAAAAGACATGCAGGTGGTAGAGAGAAGAGAAAAAGCTTACAGCACCTGGTATTCCCAGAATGTCTACCACCCAAGTACTAACCAGGCCCAAACCTGCTTGGCTTCTGAGATCAGATGAGGTTGGGCATATTCAGGGTGGTGTGGCCGTAAGCAACCATAACTGTGACAAATGTGCATTATATAGGTACTGGAATCATACAGTTCCTCTGTGTAACCAGATAATTGCCGAAAAAGGCTGACTTGTAGTGGGTTCATCTTCATCCTTGATGTGATTATTCTCTTCAGCTGAAACTGAGACTCTCAGATCACCTCGTGTCTATCAACAAAGCAGCAGCAGCTGAAGATGACCAACTTCTTCACGTGTCACAGGGTGATCAGACGTTGCAACAAAAGACATGCAGGTGGTAGAGAGAAGAGAAAAAGCTTACAGCACCTGGTATTCCCAAGATGTCTCCCATCCAAGTACTAACCAGGTACAACCTTCTTGGTGTCCGAGATCAGGCGAGGTCGGGCTTATTCAGGGTGGTGTGGCCGTAAGCAACAATGTCTCTGACAAATGTGCATTATATAGGTACTGGAATCATACGGTTCCTCTATGCAACCAGATAATTGCCGAGAAAGGCTGATGTGTAGCGGGCAAATCATCTTCTCTGATGTGATCATTCTCTGCAACTGAAACTGAGACTCTCAGATCACTTTGTGTCAGCCAACAAAGCAGCAGCAGCTGAATATGACCAACTTCCTCATGTGTCACAGGGTGATCAGACGTTGCAACAAAAGACATGCAGGTTGTAGAGAGAAGAGAAAACGCTTACAGCACCTGGTATTCTCAAGCAGTCTCCCATCCAAGTACTAAGGAGGCTCAACCCTGCTTGGCTTCCGAGATCAGACGAGGTCGGGCATGTTCAGGGTGGTGTGGCCGTAAGCAACAATGTGTCTGACAAATGTGCATTATATAACTACAGGAATCATACGGTTCCTCTATGTAACCAGATAATTGCTGAGAAAGGCTGATGTGTAGTCGGCACATCTTCTTCCCTGACGTGATTATTCTCTTCAGTTGAAACTGAGACTCTCAGATCACTTCGTGTCTTCCAACAAAGCAGCAGCAGCTGAAGATGGCCAACTTCCTCGTGTGTCACAGGGTGATCAGACGTTGCAACAAAAGACATGCAGGTTGTAGAGAGAAGAGAAAACGCTTACAGCACCTGGTATTCCCAAGCAGTCTCCCATTAAAGTACTAACCAGGCCCAACCCTCCTTGGCTACCGAGATCAGACGAGGTCGGGCATGTTCAGGGTGGTGTGGCCGTAAGCAACAATGTCTGTGACAAATGTGCATTATATAGGTACTGGAATCATACGGTTCCTCTATGTAACCAGATAATTGCCGAGAAAGGCTGACTTGTAGTGGGCACATCTTCTTCCCTCATGTGATCATTCTCTGCAGCTGAAACTGAGACTCTCAGATCACTTCGTGTCTGCCAACAAAGCAGCAGAAGCTGAAGATGACCAACTTCCTCATGTGTCACAGGGTGATCAGACGTTGCAACAAAAGACATGCAGGTGGTTGAGAGAAGAGAAAAAGCTTACAGCACCTGGTGTTCCCAAGCTGTCTCCCATCCAAGTACTAACCAGGTACAACCCTGTTTGGCGTCCGAGATCAGACGAGGTCGGGCTTATTCAGGGTGGTGTGGCCGTAAGCAACAATGTCTCTGACAAATGTGCATTATATAGGTACTGGAATCATACGGTTCCTCTATGCAACCAGATAATTGCCGAGAAAGGCTGATGTGTAGCGGGCAAATCATCTTCTCTGATGTGATCATTCTCTGCAACTGAAACTGAGACTCTCAGATCACTTTGTGTCAGCCAACAAAGCAGCAGCAGCTGAAGATGACCAACTTCCTCATGTGTCACAGGGTGATCAGACGTTGCAACAAAAGACATGCAGGTGGTAGAGAGAAGAGAAAAAGCTTACAGCACCTGGTATTCCCAGAATGTCTACCATCCAAGTACTAACCAGGCCCAAACCTCCTTGGCTTCTGAGATCAGATGAGGTTGGGCATATTCAGGGTGGTGTGGCCGTAAGCAACCATAACTGTGACAAATGTGCATTATATAGGTACTGGAATCATACGGTTCCTCTATGCAACCAGATAATTGCCGAGAAAGGCTGATGTGTAGCGGGCAAATCATCTTCTCTGATGTGATCATTCTCTGCAACTGAAACTGAGACTCTCAGATCACTTTGTGTCAGCCAACAAAGCAGCAGCAGCTGAAGATGACCAACTTCCTCATGTGTCACAGGGTGATCAGACGTTGCAACAAAAGACATGCAGGTGGTCGAGAGAAGAGAAAAAGCTTACAGCACCTGGTATTCCCAAGAGGTCTTCCATCCAAGTACTAAGGAGGCTCAACCCTGCTTGGCTTCCGAGATCAGACGAGGTCGGGCATGTTCAGGGTGGTGTGGCCGTAAGCAACAATGTGTCTGACAAATGTGCATTATATAACTACAGGAATCATACGGTTCCTCTATGTAACCAGATAATTGCTGAGAAAGGCTGATGTGTAGTCGGCACATCTTCTTCCCTGACGTCATTATTCTCTTCAGTTGAAACTGAGACTCTCAGATCACTTCGTGTCTTCCAACAAAGCAGCAGCAGCTGAAGATGGCCAACTTCCTCGTGTGTCACAGGGTGATCAGACGTTGCAACAAAAGACATGCAGGTTGTAGAGAGAAGAGAAAACGCTTACAGCACCTGGTATTCCCAAGCAGTCTCCCATTAAAGTACTAACCAGGCCCAACCCTCCTTGGCTACCGAGATCAGACGAGGTCGGGCATGTTCAGGGTGGTGTGGCCGTAAGCAACAATGTCTGTGACAAATGTGCATTATATAGGTACTGGAATCATACGGTTCCTCTATGTAACCAGATAATTGCCGAGAAAGGCTGACTTGTAGTGGGCAAATCTTCTTCCCTCATGTGATTATTCTCTGCAGCTGAAACTGAGACTCTCAGATCACTTCGTGTCTACCAACAAAGCAGCAGCAGCTGAAGATGACCAACTTCCTCATGTGTCACAGGGTGATCAGACGTTGCAACAAAAGACATGCAGGTGGTAGAGAGAAGAGAAAAAGCTTACAGCACCTGGTGTTCCCAAGAGGTCTCCCATCCAAGTACTAACCAGGTACAACCCTGTTTGGCGTCCGAGATCAGACGAGGTCGGGCATGTTCAGGGTGGTGTGGCCGTAAGCAACAATGTCTCTGACAAATGTGCATTATATAGGTACTGGAATCATACGGTTCCTCTATGTAACCAGATAATTGCCGAGAAAAGCTGATAAGTAGTGGGCACATCTTCTTCCCTGACGTGATTATTCTCTCGAGCTGAAACTGAGACTCTCAGATCACTTTGTGTCTGCCAACAAAGCAGCAGCAGCTGAAGATGACCAACTTCCTCATGTGTCACAGGGTGATCAGACGTTGCAACAAAAGACATGCAGGTGGTAGAGAGAAGAGAAAAAGCTTACAGCACCTGGTGTTCCCAAGCTGTCTCCCATCCAAGTACTAACCAGGTACAACCCTGTTTGGCGTCCGAGATCAGACGAGGTCGGGCTTATTCAGGGTGGTGTGGCCGTAAGCAACAATGTCTCTGACAAATGTGCATTATATAGGTACTGGAATCATACGGTTCCTCTATGCAACCAGATAATTGCTGAGAAAGGCTGATGTGTAGCGCGCAAATCATCTTCTCTGATGTGATCATTCTCTGCAACTGAAACTGAGACTCTCAGATCACTTTGTGTCTGCCAACAAAGCAGCAGCAGTAACTGAAGATGACCAACTTCCTCATGTGTCACAGGGTGATCAGACGTTGCAACAAAAGACATGCAGGTGGTAGAGAGAAGAGAAGAAGCTTACAGCACCTCGTATTCCCAAGCGGTCTCCCATCCAAGTACTAACCAGCCCCAACCCTGCTTTGCTTCCGAGATCAGACGAGGTCGGGCATATTCAGGGTGGTGTGGCCGTAAGCGACAATTTCTGTGACAAATGTGCATTATATAGGTAATGGAGTCATACGGTTCCTCTATGTAACCAGATAATTGCCGAGAAAGGCTGATGTGTAGTGGGCACATCTTGTTCCCTGACGTGATAATTCTCTCCAGCTGAAAATGAGACTCTCAGATCACTTTGTGTCTGCCAACAAAGCAGCAGAAGCTGAAGATGACCAACTTCCTCATGTGTCACAGGGTGATCAGACGTTGCAACAAAAGACATGCAGGTGGTAGAGAGAAGAGAAAAAGCTTACAGCACCTGGTATTCCAAAGCAGTCTCCCATCTAAGTACTAACCAGGCCCAACCGTGCTTGGCTTCCGTGATCGGACAAGGTCGGATATGTTGAGGGTGGTGTGGCCGTAAGCAACAAAGTCTGTGACAAATGTGCATTATATTGGTACTGGAATCATACAGTTCCTCTATGTAACCAGATAATTGCCGAGAAAGGCTGATGTGTAGTGGGCATATCTTCTTCCCTGATGTGATTATTCTCTCCAGCTGAAACTGAGACTCTCAGATCACTTCGTGTCTGCCAACAAAGCAGCAGCAGCTGAAGATGACCAACTTCTTCACGTGTCACAGGGTGATCAGACGTTGCAACAAAAGACATGCAGGTGGTAGAGAGAAGAGAAAAAGCTTACAGCACCTGGTATTCCCAAGCTGTCTCCCATCCAAGTACTAAGCAGGCTCAACCCTGCTTGGCTTCCGAGATCAGACAAGGTCGGGCATGTTCAGGGTAGTGTGGCCGTAAGAAACAATGTGTCTGACAAATGTGCATTATATAAGTACAGGAATCATACGGTTCCTCTATGTAACCAGATAATTGCTGAGAAAGGCTGATGTGTAGTGGGCACATCTTCTTCCCTGACGTGATTATTCTCTTCAGCTGAAACTGAGACTCTCAGATCACTTCGTGTCTTCCAACAAAGCAGCAGCAGCTGAAGATGGCCAACTTTCTCATGTGTCACAGGGTGATCAGACGTTGCAACAAAAGACATGCAGGTTGTAGAGAGAAGAGAAAATGCTTACAGCACCTGGTATTCCCAAGCAGTCTCCCATTAAAGTACTAACCAGGCCCAACCCTCCTTGGCTTCCGAGATCAGACGAGGTCGGGCTTATTCAGGGTGGTATGGCCGTAAGGAACAATTTCTGTGACAAATGTGCATTATATAGGTACTGGAATCATACAATTCCTCTATGTAACCAGATAATTGCAGAGAAAGGCTGACTTGTTATGGGCACATCTTCTTCCCTGACGTGATTATTCTCTGCAGCTGAAACTGAGACTCTCAGATCACTTCGTGTCTGCCAACAAAGCAGCAGCAGCTGAAGATGACCAACTTCCTCATGTGTCACAGGGTGATCAGACGTTGCAACAAAAGACATGCAGGTGGTAGAGAGAAGAGAAAAAGCTTAAAGCACCTGGTATTCCCAGGCAGTCTACCTTCCAAGTACTAACCAGGCCCAAACCTGCTTGGCTTCCGAGATCGTGCTTATTCAGGGTGGTGTGGCTGTAAGCAACAATATATGTGACAAATGTGCCTTATATAAGTACTGGAATCATACACTTCCTCTATGTAACCAGATAATTGCCGAGAAAGGCTGACTTGTAGTGGGCACATCTTCTTCCCTGATGTGATTATTCTCTGCAGCTGAAACTGAGACTCTCAGATCACTTTGTGTCTGCCAACAAAGCAGCAGCAGCTGAAGATGACCAACTTCCTCATGTGTCACAGGGTGATCAGACGTTGCAACAAAAGACATGCAGGTGGTAGAGAGAAGAGAAAAAGCTTACAGCACCTGGTATTCCAAAGCAGTCTCCCATGTTAGTACTAACCAGGCCCATCCGTGCTTGGCTTCCGAGATCGGACAAGGTCGGATATGTTGAGGGTGGTGTGGCCGTAAGCAACAAAGTCTGTGACAAATGTGCATTATATTGGTACTGGAATCATACAGTTCCTCTATGTAACCAGATAATTGCCGAGAAAGGCTGATGTGTAGTGGGCATATCTTCTTCCCTGATGTGATTATTCTCTCCAGCTGAAACTGAGACTCTCAGATCACTTTGTGTCTGCCAACAAAGCAGCAGCAGCTGAAGATGACCAACTTCCTCATGTGTCACAGGGTGATCAGACGTTGCAACAAAAGACATGCAGGTGGTAGAGAGAAGAGAAAAAGCTTACAGCACCTGGTATTCCCAAGCAGTCTCCCACCCAAGTACTAACCAGGCACAACCCCGCTTGGCTTCCGAGATCGGACGAGGTCGGGCATATTATATTCAGGGTGGTGTGGCCGTAAGCGACAATCTCTGTGACAAATGTGCATTATATAGGTACTGGAATCATACGGTTCCTCTATGTAACCAGATAATTGCAGAGAAAGGCTTATGTGTAGTGGGCACATCTTCTTCCCTGACGTGATTATTCTCTGCAGCTGAAACTGAGACTCTCAGATCACTTCGTGTCTGCCAAAAAAGCAGCAGAAGCTGAAGATGACCAACTTCCTCATGTGTCACAGGGTGATCAGACGTTGCAACAAAAGACATTCAGGTGGTCCAGAGAAGAGATAAAGCTTACAGCACCTGGTATTCCCAAGTGGTCTCCCACCCAAGTACTAACCAGGCCAACCGTGCTTGGCTTCCGAGATCAGACAAGGTCAGGCATGTTCAGGGTGGTGTTGCCGTAAGCGACAATGTCTGTGACAAATGTGCATTATATAGGTACTGGAATCATACGGTTCCTCTATGTAACCAGATAATTGCCGAGAAAGGCTTATGTGTAGTGGGCACATCTTCTTCCCTGACGTGATTATTCTCTGCAGCTGAAACTGAGACTCTCAGATCACTTCGTGTCTGCAAACAAAGCAGCAGAAGCTGAAGATGACCAACTTCCTCATGTGTCACAGGGTGATCAGACGTTGCAACAAAAGACATTCAGGTGGTCCAGAGAAGAGATAAAGCTTACAGCACCTGGTATTCCCAAGCAGTCTCCCACCCAAGTACTAACCAGGCCAACCGTGCTTGGCTTCCGAGATCAGACGAGGTCAGGCATATTGAGGGTGGTGTGGCCGTAAGCAACAATGTCTGTGACAAATGTGCATTATATAGGTACTGGAATCATACAGTTCCTCTATGTAACCAGATAATTGCCGAGAAAGGCTGATGTGTAGGGGGCACATCTTCTTCCCTGACGTTATTATTCTCTTCAGTTGAAAATGAGACTCTCAGATCACTTCGTGTCTGCCAACAAAGCAGCAGAAGCTGAAGATGACAAACTTCCTCATGTGTCACAGGGTGATCAGATGTTGCAACAAAAGACATGCAGGTGGTAGAGAGAAGATAAAAAGCTTACAGCACCTGGTATTCCCAAGCGGTCTCCCACCCAAGTACTAACCAGGCCCAACAATGCTTGGCTTCCGAGATCAGACGAGGTCAGGCAAATTCAGGGTGGTGTGGCCGTAAGTAACAATGTCTGTGACAAATGTGCATTATATAAGTACAGGAATCATACGGTTCCTCTATGTAACCAGATAATTGATGAGAAAGGCTGATGTGTAGTGGGCACATCTTCTTCCCTGACGTGATTATTCTCTTCAGCTGAAACTGAGATTCTCAGTTCACTTCGTGTCTTCCAACAAAGCAGCAGCAGCTGAAGATGACCAACTTCTTCACGTGTCACAGGGTGATCAGACGTTGCAACAAAAGACATGCAGGTGGTAGAGAGAAGAGAAAAAGCTTACAGCACCTGGTATTCCCAAGCTGTCTCCCATCCAAGTACTAACCAGGTACAACCCTGCTTGGCGTCCGAGATCAGACGAGGTCGGGCTTATTCAGGGTGGTGTGGCCGTAAGCAACAATGTCTCTGACAAATGTGCATTATATAGGTACTTGAATCATACGGTTCCTCTATGCAACCAGATAATTGCCGAGAAAGGCTGATGTGTAGCGGGCAAATCATCTTCTCTGATGTGATCATTCTCTGCAACTGAAACTGAGACTCTCAGATCACTTCGTGTCTGCCAACAAAGCAGCAGCAGCTGAAGATGGCCAACTTCCTCATGTGTCACAGGGTGATCAGACGTTGCAACAAAAGACATGCAGGTGGTAGAGAGAAGAGAAAACGCTTACAGCACCTGGTATTCCCAAGCAGTCTCCCATTAAAGTACTAACCAGGCCCAACCCTCCTTGGCTTCCGAGATCAGACGAGGTCGGGCTTATTCAGGGTGGTGTGGCCGTAAGGAACAATTTCTGTGACAAATGTGCATTATATAGGTACTGGAATCATACAATTCCTCTATGTAACCAGATAATTGCAGAGAAAGGCTGACTTGTTATGGGCACATCTTCTTCCCTGATGTGATTATTCTCTGCAGCTGAAACTGAGACTCTCAGATCACTTCGTGTCTGCCAACAAAGCAGCAGCAGCTGAAGATGACCAACTTCCTCATGTGTCACAGGGTGATCAGACGTTGCAACAAAAGACATGCAGGTGGTCGAGAGAAGACAAAAAGCTTACAGCTCCTGGTATTCCCAAGCGGTCTCCCATTTAAGTACTAACCAGGCCCAACCCTCCTTGGCTACCGAGATCAGACGAGGTCGGGCATGTTCAGGGTGGTGTGGCCGTAAGCAACAATGTCTGTGACAAATGTGCATTATATAGGTACTGGAATCATACGGTTCCTCTATGTAACCAGATAATTGCCGAGAAAGGCTGACTTGTAGTGGGCAAATCTTCTTCCCTCATTTGATCATTCTCTGCAGCTGAAACTGAGACTCTCAGATCACTTCGTGTCTGCCAACAAAGCAGCAGCAGCTGAAGATGACCACCTTCCTCATGTGTCACAGGGTGATCAGACGTTGCAACAAAAGACATGCAGGTGGTCGAGAGAAGAGAAAAAGCTTACAGCACCTGGTATTCCCAAGAGGTCTTCCATCCAAGTACTAACCACGCCCAACCCTCCTTGGCTTCCGAGATCAGACAAGGTCGGGTATGTTCAGGGTGGTGTGGCCGTAAGCAACAATGTCTCTGACAAATGTGCATTATATAGGTACTGGAATCATACGGTTCCTCTATGCAACCAGATCATTTCCGAGAAAGGCTGATGTGTAGTGGGCACATCTTCTGCCCTGACGTGATTATTCTCTGCAGCTGAAACTGAGACTCTCAGATCACTTTGTGTCTGCCAACACAGCAGCAGCAGCTGAAGATGACCAACTTCCTCATGTGTCACAGGGTGATCAGACGTTGCAACAAAAGACATGCAGGTGGTAGAGAGAAGAGAATCAGCTTACAGCACCTGGTATTCCCAGATATTCTACCATCCAAGTACTAACCAGGCCCAAACCTGCTTGGCTTCCGAGATCAGACGTGGTCAGGCATATTCAGGGTGGTGTGGCCGTAAGCAACCATAACTGTGACAAATGTGCATTATATAGGTACTGGAATCATACAGTTCCTCTATGTAACCAGATAATTGCCGAGAAAAGCTGATAAGTAGTGGGCACATCTTCTTCCCTGACGTGATTATTCTCTCGAGCTGAAACTGAGACTCTCAGATCACTTTGTGTCTGCCAACAAAGCAGCAGAAGCTGAAGATGACCAACTTCCTCATGTGTCACAGGGTGATCAGACGTTGCAACAAAAGACATGCAGGTGGTACAGAGAAGAGAAAAAGCTTACAGCACCTCGTATTCCGAAGTGGTCTCCCATCCAAATACTAACGAGGCCCAACCCTGCTTTTCTTCCAAGATCAGACGAGGTCAGGTATATTCAGGGTGGTGCGGCCGTAAGCAACAATATCGGTGACAAATGTGCATTATATAGGTACTGGAATCATACACTTCCTCTGTGTAACCAGATAATTGCCGAAAAAGGCTGACTTGTAGTGGGCACATCATCTTCCTCCTTGATGTGATTATTCTCTTCAGCTGAAACTGAGACTCTCAGATCACCTCGTGTCTATCAACAAAGCAGCAGCAGCTGAAGATGACCAACTTCTTCACGTGTCACAGGGTGATCAGACGTTGCAACAAAAGACATGCAGGTGGTAGAGAGAAGAGAAAAAGCTTACAGCACCTGGTATTCCCAAGCTGTCTCCCATCCAAGTACTAACCAGGTACAACCTTCTTGGTGTCCGAGATCAGACGAGGTCGGGCTTATTCAAGGTGGTGTGGCCGTAAGCAACAATGTCTCTGACAAATGTGCATTATATAGGTATTGGAATCATACGGTTCCTCTATGCAACCAGATAATTGCCGAGAAAGGCTGATGTGTAGCGGGCAAATCATCTTCTCTGATGTGATCATTCTCTGCAACCGAAACTGAGACTCTCAGATCACTTTGTGTCAGCCAACAAAGCAGCAGCAGCTGAAGATGACCAACTTCCTCATGTGTCACAGGGTGATCAGACGTTGCAACAAAAGACATGCAGGTTGTAGAGAGAAGAGAAAACGCTTACAGCACCTGGTATTCCCAAGCAGTCTCCCATCCAAGTACTAAGCAGGTTCAACCCTGCTTGGCTTCCGAGATCAGACGAGGTCGGGTATGTTCAGGGTGGTGTGGCCGTAAGCAACAATGTGTCTGACAAAAGTGCATTATATAAGTACAGGAATCATACGGTTCCTCTATGTAACCAGATAATTGCTGAGAAAGGCTGATGTGTAGTGGGCACATCTTCTTCCCTGACGTGATTATTCTCTTCAGTTGAAACTGAGACTCTCAGATCACTTCGTGTCTTCCAACAAAGCAGCAGCAGCTGAAGATGGCCAACTTCCTCATGTGTCACAGGGTGATCAGACGTTGCAAGAAAAGACATGCAGGTTGTAGAGAGAAGAGAAAACGCTTACAGCACCTGGTATTCCCAAGCAGTCTCCCATTAAAGTACTAACCAGGCCCAACCCTCCTTGGCTTCCGAGATCAGACGAGGTCGGGCTTATTCAGGGTGGTGTGGCCGTAAGGAACAATTTCTGTGACAAATGTGCATTATATAGGTACTGGAATCATACAATTCCTCTATGTAACCAGATAATTGCAGAGAAAGGCTGACTTGTTATGGGCACATCTTCTTCCCTGATGTGATCATTCTCTGCAGCTGAAACTGAGACTCTCAGATCACTTCGTGTCTGCCAACAAAGCAGCAGCAGCTGAAGATGACCAACTTCCTCATGTGTCACAGGGTGATCAGACGTTGCAACAAAAGACATGCAGGTGGTCGAGAGAAGACAAAAAGCTTACAGCTCCTGGTATTCCCAAGTGGTCTCCCATCCAAGTACTAACCAGGCCCAACCCTCCTTGGCTACCGAGATCAGACGAGGTCGGGCATGTTCAGGGTGGTGTGGCCGTAAGCAACAATGTCTGTGACAAATGTGCATTATATAGGTACTGGAATCATACGGTTCCTCTATGTAACCAGATAATTGCCCAGAAAGGCTGACTTGTAGTGGGTTCATCTTCTTCCCTCATGTGATCATTCTCTGCAGCTGAAACTGAGACTCTCAGATCACTTCGTGTCTGCCAACAAAGCAGCAGAAGCTGAAGATGACCACCTTCCTCATGTGTCACAGGGTGATCAGACGTTGCAACAAAAGACATGCAGGTGGTCGAGAGAAAAGAAAAAGCTTACAGCACCTGGTATTCCCAAGAGGTCTTCCATCCAAGTACTAACCACGCCCAACCCTCCTTGGCTTCCGAGATCAGACGAGGTCGGGTATGTTCAGGGTGGTGTGGCCGTAAGCAACAATGTCTCTGACAAATGTGCATTATATAGGTACTGGAATCATACGGTTCCTCTATGCAACCAGATCATTTCCGAGAAAGGCTGATGTGTAGTGGGCACATCTTCTTCCCTGACGTGATTATTCTCTGCAGCTGAAACTGAGACTCTCAGATCACTTTGTGTCTGCCAACAAAGCAGCAGCAGCTGAAGATGACCAACTTCCTCATGTGTCACAGGGTGATCAGACGTTGCAACAAAAGACATGGAGGTGGTAGAGAGAAGAGAATCAGCTTACAGCACCTGGTATTCCCAGATAGTCCACCATCCAAGTACTAACCAGGCCCAACCCTGCTTTTCTTCCAAGATCAGACGAGGTCAGGCATATTCAGGGTGGTGCGGCCGTAAGCAACAATAGCTGTGACAAATGTGCATTATATAGGTACTGGAATCATACACTTCTTCTATGTAACCAGATAATTGCAGAGAAAGGCTGACTTGTAGTGGGCACATCTTCTTCCCTGACGTGATTATTCTCTGTAGCTGAAACTGAGACTCTCAGATCACTTTGTGTCTGCCAACAAAGCAGCAGCAGCTGAAGATGACCAACTTCCTCATGTGTCACAGGGTGATCAGACGTTGCAACAAAAGACATGCAGGTGGTAGAGAGAAGAGAAGAAGCTTACAGCACCTGGTATTCCCAGATAGTCCACCATCCAAGTACTAACCAGGCCCAACCCTGCTTTTCTTCCAAGATCAGACGAGGTCAGGCATATTCAGGGTGGTGCGGCCGTAAGCAACAATAGCTGTGACAAATGTGCATTATATAGGTACTGGAATCATACACTTCTTCTATGTAACCAGATAATTGCAGAGAAAGGCTGACTTGTAGTGGGCACATCTTCTTCCCTGACGTGATTATTCTCTGTAGCTGAAACTGAGACTCTCAGATCACTTTGTGTCTGCCAACAAAGCAGCAGCAGCTGAAGATGACCAACTTCCTCATGTGTCACAGGGTGATCAGACGTTGCAACAAAAGACATGCAGGTGGTAGAGAGAAGAGAAGAAGCTTACAGCACCTGGTATTCCCAGATAGTCCACCATCCAAGTACTAACCAGGCCCAACCCTGCTTTTCTTCCAAGATCAGACGAGGTCAGGCATATTCAGGGTGGTGCGGCCGTAAGCAGCAATAGCTGTGACAAATGTGCATTATATAGGTACTGGAATCATACACTTCTTCTATGTAACCAGATAATTGCAGAGAAAGGCTGACTTGTAGTGGGCACATCTTCTTCCCTGACGTGATTATTCTCTGTAGCTGAAACTGAGACTCTCAGATCACTTTGTGTCTGCCAACAAAGCAGCAGCAGCTGAAGATGACCAACTTCCTCATGTGTCACAGGGTGATCAGACGTTGCAACAAAAGACATGCAGGTGGTAGAGAGAAGAGAAGAAGCTTACAGCACCTGGTATTCCCAAGCAGTCTCCCATCCAAGCACTAAGCAGGCTCAACCCTGCTTGGCTTCCGAGATTATACGAGGTCGGGCATGTTCAGGGTGGTGTGGCCGTAAGCAACAATGTCTCTGACAAATGTGCATTATATAGGTACTGGAAGCATACGGTTCCTCTATGCAACCAGATAATTGCCGAGAAAGGCTGATGTGTAGCGGGCATATAATCTTCTCTGATGTGATCATTCTCTTCAGCTGAAACTGAGACTCTCAGATCACTTCGTGTCTGCCAACAAAGCAGCAGAAGCTGAAGATGACCAACTTCCTCATGTGTCACAGGGTGATCAGACGTTGCAACAAAAGACATGCAGGTGGTAGAGAGAAGAGAAGAAGCTTACATCACCTGGTATTCCGAAGTGGTCTCCCATCCAAGTACTAACCAGCCCCAACCCTGCTTTTCTTCCAAGATCAGACGAGGTCAGGCATATTCAGGGTGGTGCGGCCGTAAGCAACAATAGCTGTGACAAATGTGCATTATATAGGTACTGGAATCATACACTTCTTCTATGTAACCAGATAATTGCAGAGAAAGGCTGACTTGTAGTGGGCACAACTTCTTCCCTGATGTGATTATTCTCTTCAGCTGAAACTGAGACTCTCAGATCACTTCGTGTCTGCCAACAAAGCAGCAGAAGCTGAAGATGACCAACTTCCTCATGTGTAACAGGGTGATCAGACGTTGCAACAAAAGACATGCAGGTGGTATAGAGAAGAGAAAAAGCTTACAGCACCTGGTATTCCCAAGCGGTCTCCCATTCAAGTCCTAACCAGGCCCAACCCTGCTTGGCTTCCGAGATCAGACGAGGTCGGGCTTATTCAGGGTGGTGTGGCCGTAAGCAACAATAGCTGTGACAAATGTGCATTATATAGGTACTGGGATCATACACTTCCTCTGTGTAACCAGATAATTGCCGAAAAAGGCTGACTTGTAGTGGGTTCATCTTCCTCCTTGATGTGATTATTCTCTTCAGCTGAAAATGAGACTCTCAGATCACCTCGTGTCTATCAACAAAGCAGCAGCAGCTGAAGATGACCAACTTCTTCACGTGTCACAGGGTGATCAGACGTTGCAACAAAAGACATGCAGGTGGTAGAGAGAAGAGAAGAAGCTTACAGCACCTGGTATTCCCAAGCAGTCTCCCATCCAAGCACTAAGCAGGCTCAACCCTGCTTGGCTTCCGAGATCATACGAGGTCGGGCATGTTCAGGGTGGTGTGGCCGTAAGCAACAATGTCTCCGACAAATGTGCATTATATAGCTACTGGAAGCATACGGTTCCTCTATGCAACCAGATAATTGCCGAGAAAGGCTGATGTGTAGCGGGCATATAATCTTCTCTGATGTGATCATTCTCTTCAGCTGAAACTGAGACTCTCAGATCACTTCGTGTCTGCCAACAAAGCAGCAGAAGCTGAAGATGACCAACTTCCTCATGTGTCACAGGGTGATCAGACGTTGCAACAAAAGACATGCAGGTGGTAGAGAGAAGAGAAGAAGCTTACATCACCTGGTATTCCGAAGTGGTCTCCCATCCAAGTACTAACCAGGCCCAACCCTGCTTTTCTTCCAAGATCAGACGAGGTCAGGCATATTCAGGGTGGTGCGGCCGTAAGCAACAATAGCTGTGACAAATGTGCATTATATAGGTACTGGAATCATACACTTCTTCTATGTAACCAGATAATTGCAGAGAAAGGCTGACTTGTAGTGGGCACAACTTCTTCCCTGATGTGATTATTCTCTTCAGCTGAAACTGAGACTCTCAGATCACTTCGTGTCTGCCAACAAAGCAGCAGAAGCTGAAGATGACCAACTTCCTCATGTGTAACAGGGTGATCAGACGTTGCAACAAAAGACATGCAGGTGGTATAGAGAAGAGAAAAAGCTTACAGCACCTGGTATTCCCAAGCGGTCTCCCATTCAAGTCCTAACCAGGCCCAACCCTGCTTGGCTTCCGAGATCAGACGAGGTCGGGCTTATTCAGGGTGGTGTGGCCGTAAGCAACAATAGCTGTGACAAATGTGCATTATATAGGTACTGGGATCATACACTTCCTCTGTGTAACCAGATAATTGCCGAAAAAGGCTGACTTGTAGTGGGTTCATCTTCCTCCTTGATGTGATTATTCTCTTCAGCTGAAAATGAGACTCTCAGATCACCTCGTGTCTATCAACAAAGCAGCAGCAGCTGAAGATGACCAACTTCTTCACGTGTCACAGGGTGATCAGACGTTGCAACAAAAGACATGCAGGTGGTAGAGAGAAGAGAAGAAGCTTACAGCACCTGGTATTCCCAAGCAGTCTCCCATCCAAGCACTAAGCAGGCTCAACCCTGCTTGGCTTCCGAGATCATACGAGGTCGGGCATGTTCAGGGTGGTGTGGCCGTAAGCAACAATGTCTCCGACAAATGTGCATTATATAGCTACTGGAAGCATACGGTTCCTCTATGCAACCAGATAATTGCCGAGAAAGGCTGATGTGTAGCGGGCATATAATCTTCTCTGATGTGATCATTCTCTTCAGCTGAAACTGAGACTCTCAGATCACTTCGTGTCTGCCAACAAAGCAGCAGAAGCTGAAGATGACCAACTTCCTCATGTGTCACAGGGTGATCAGACGTTGCAACAAAAGACATGCAGGTGGTAGAGAGAAGAGAAGAAGCTTACATCACCTGGTATTCCGAAGTGGTCTCCCATCCAAGTACTAACCAGGCCCAACCCTGCTTTTCTTCCAAGATCAGACGAGGTCAGGCATATTCAGGGTGGTGCGGCCGTAAGCAACAATAGCTGTGACAAATGTGCATTATATAGGTACTGGAATCATACACTTCTTCTATGTAACCAGATAATTGCAGAGAAAGGCTGACTTGTAGTGGGCACAACTTCTTCCCTGATGTGATTATTCTCTTCAGCTGAAACTGAGACTCTCAGATCACTTCGTGTCTGCCAACAAAGCAGCAGAAGCTGAAGATGACCAACTTCCTCATGTGTAACAGGGTGATCAGACGTTGCAACAAAAGACATGCAGGTGGTATAGAGAAGAGAAAAAGCTTACAGCACCTGGTATTCCCAAGCGGTCTCCCATTCAAGTCCTAACCAGGCCCAACCCTGCTTGGCTTCCGAGATCAGACGAGGTCGGGCTTATTCAGGGTGGTGTGGCCGTAAGCAACAATATCGGTGACAAGTGTGCATTATATAGGTACTGGGATCATACACTTCCTCTGTGTAACCAGATAATTGCCGAAAAAGGCTGACTTGTAGTGGGTTCATCTTCCTCCTTGATGTGATTATTCTCTTCAGCTGAAAATGAGACTCTCAGATCACCTCGTGTCTATCAACAAAGCAGCAGCAGCTGAAGATGACCAACTTCTTCACGTGTCACAGGGTGATCAGACGTTGCAACAAAAGACTTGCAGGTGGTAGAGAGAAGAGAAAAAGCTTACAGCACCTGGTGTTCCCAAGCTGTCTCCCATCCAAGTACTAACCAGGTACAACCCTGTTTGGCGTCCGAGATCAGACGAGGTCGGGCTTATTCAGGGTGGTGTGGCCGTAAGCAACAATGTCTCTGACAAATGTGCATTATATAGGTACTGGAATCATACGGTTCCTCTATGCAACCAGATAATTGCCGAGAAAGGCTGATGTGTAGCGGGCAAATCATCTTCTCTGATGTGATCATTCTCTGCAGCTGAAACTGAGACTCTCAGATCACTTTGTGTCAGCCAACAAAGCAGCAGCAGCTGAATATGACCAACTTCCTCATGTGTCACAGGGTGATCAGACGTTGCAACAAAAGACATGCAGGTTGTAGAGAGAAGAGAAAACGCTTACAGCACCTGGTATTCCCAAGCAGTCTCCCATCCAAGTACTAAGGAGGCTCAACCCTGCTTGGCTTCCGAGATCAGACGAGGTCGGGCATGTTCAGGGTGGTGTGGCCGTAAGCAACAATGTGTCTGACAAATGTGCATTATATAACTACAGGAATCATACGGTTCCTCTATGTAACCAGATAATTGCTGAGAAAGGCTGATGTGTAGTCGGCACATCTTCTTCCCTGACGTGATTATTCTCTTCAGTTGAAACTGAGACTCTCAGATCACTTCGTGTCTTCCAACAAAGCAGCAGCAGCTGAAGATGGCCAACTTCCTCGTGTGTCACAGGGTGATCAGACGTTGCAACAAAAGACATGCAGGTTGTAGAGAGAAGAGAAAACGCTTACAGCACCTGGTATTCCCAAGCAGTCTCCCATTAAAGTACTAACCAGGCCCAACCCTCCTTGGCTACCGAGATCAGACGAGGTCGGGCATGTTCAGGGTGGTGTGGCCGTAAGCAACAATGTCTGTGACAAATGTGCATTATATAGGTACTGGAATCATACGGTTCCTCTATGTAACCAGATAATTGCAGAGAAAAGCTGACTTGTAGTGGGCACATCTTCTTCCCTGACGTGATTATTCTCTGCAGCTGAAACTGAGACTCTCAGATCACTTCGTGTCTGCCAACAAAGCAGCAGCAGCTGAAGATGACCAACTTCCTCATGTGTCACAGGGTGATCAGACGTTGCAACAAAAGACATGCAGGTGGTAGAGAGAAGAGAAAAAGCTTAAAGCACCTGGTATTCCCAGGCAGTCTACCTTCCAAGTACTAACCAGGCCCAAACCTGCTTGGCTTCCGAGATCGTGCTTATTCAGGGTGGTGTGGCTGTAAGCAACAATATATGTGACAAATGTGCCTTATATAAGTACTGGAATCATACACTTCCTCTATGTAACCAGATAATTGCCGAGAAAGGCTGACTTGTAGTGGGCACATCTTCTTCCCTGATGTGATTATTCTCTGCAGCTGAAACTGAGACTCTCAGATCACTTTGTGTCTGCCAACAAAGCAGCAGCAGCTGAAGATGACCAACTTCCTCATGTGTCACAGGGTGATCAGACGTTGCAACAAAAGACATGCAGGTGGTAGAGAGAAGAGAAAAAGCTTACAGCACCTGGTATTCCAAAGCAGTCTCCCATGTAAGTACTAACCAGGCCCAACCGTGCTTGGCTTCCGAGATCGGACAAGGTCGGATATGTTGAGGGTGGTGTGGCCGTAAGCAACAAAGTCTGTGACAAATGTGCATTATATTGGTACTGGAATCATACAGTTCCTCTATGTAACCAGATAATTGCCGAGAAAGGTTGATGTGTAGTGGGCATATCTTCTTCCCTGATGTGATTATTCTCTCCAGCTGAAACTGAGACTCTCAGATCACTTTGTGTCTGCCAACAAAGCAGCAGCAGCTGAAGATGACCAACTTCCTCATGTGTCACAGGGTGATCAGACGTTGCAACAAAAGACATGCAGGTGGTAGAGAGAAGAGAAAAAGCTTACAGCACCTGGTATTCCCAAGCAGTCTCCCACCCAAGTACTAACCAGGCACAACCCCGCTTGGCTTCCGAGATCGGACGAGGTCGGGCATATTATATTCAGGGTGGTGTGGCCGTAAGCGACAATCTCTGTGACAAATGTGCATTATATAGGTACTGGAATCATACGGTTCCTCTATGTAACCAGATAATTGCAGAGAAAGGCTTATGTGTAGTGGGCACATCTTCTTCCCTGACGTGATTATTCTCTGCAGCTGAAACTGAGACTCTCAGATCACTTCGTGTCTGCCAACAAAGCAGCAGAAGCTGAAGATGACCAACTTCCTCATGTGTCACAGGGTGATCAGACGTTGCAACAAAAGACATTCAGGTGGTCCAGAGAAGAGATAAAGCTTACAGCACCTGGTATTCCCAAGTGGTCTCCCACCCAAGTACTAACCAGGCCAACCGTGCTTGGCTTCCGAGATCAGACGAGGTCAGGCATGTTCAGGGTGGTGTTGCCGTAAGCGACAATGTCTGTGACAAATGTGCATTATATAGGTACTGGAATCATACGGTTCCTCTATGTAACCAGATAATTGCCGAGAAAGGCTTATGTGTAGTGGGCACATCTTCTTCCCTGACGTGATTATTCTCTGCAGCTGAAACTGAGACTCTCAGATCACTTCGTGTCTGCAAACAAAGCAGCAGAAGCTGAAGATGACCAACTTCCTCATGTGTCACAGGGTGATCAGACGTTGCAACAAAAGACATTCAGGTGGTCCAGAGAAGAGATAAAGCTTACAGCACCTGGTATTCCCAAGCAGTCTCCCACCCAAGTACTAACCAGGCCAACCGTGCTTGGCTTCCGAGATCAGACGAGGTCAGGCATATTGAGGGTGGTGTGGCCGTAAGCAACAATGTCTGTGACAAATGTGCATTATATAGGTACTGGAATCATACAGTTCCTCTATGTAACCAGATAATTGCCGAGAAAGGCTGATGTGTAGGGGGCACATCTTCTTCCCTGACGTTATTATTCTCTTCAGTTGAAAATGAGACTCTCAGATCACTTCGTGTCTGCCAACAAAGCAGCAGAAGCTGAAGATGACAAACTTCCTCATGTGTCACAGGGTGATCAGATGTTGCAACAAAAGACATGCAGGTGGTAGAGAGAAGAGAAAAAGCTTACAGCACCTGGTATTCCCAAGCAGTCTCCCATTGAAGTACGAACCAGGCCCAACCCTGCTTGGCTTCCAGGATAAGACAAGGTGGGGCTTATTCAGGGTGGTGTGGCCATAAGCAACAATGTTTGTTACAAATGTGAATTATATAGGTACTGGAATCATACACTTCCTCTATGAAACCAGATAATTGCCGAGAAAGGCTGATGTGTAGTGGGCATATCATCTTCTCTGATGTGATCATTCTCTTCAGCTGAAACTGAGACTCTCAGATCACTTCGTGTCTGCCAACAAAGCAGCAGCAGCTGAAGATGACCAACTTCCTCATGTGTCACAGGGTGATCAGACGTTGCAACAAAACACATGCAGGTGGTAGAGAGAAGAGAAAACGCTTACAGCACCTGGTATTCCCAAGCGGTCTCCCACCCAAGTACTAACCAGGCCCAACAATGCTTGGCTTCCGAGATCAGACGAGGTCAGGCAAATTCAGGGTGGTGTGGCCGTAAGTAACAATGTCTGTGACAAATGTGCATTATATAAGTACAGGAATCATACGGTTCCTCTATGTAACCAGATAATTGATGAGAAAGGCTGATGTGTAGTGGGCACATCTTCTTCCCTGACGAGATTATTCTCTTCAGCTGAAACTGAGATTCTCAGTTCACTTCGTGTCTTCCAACAAAGCAGCAGCAGCTGAAGATGACCAACTTCTTCACGTGTCACAGGGTGATCAGACGTTGCAACAAAAGACATGCAGGTGGTAGAGAGAAGAGAAAAAGCTTACAGCACCTGGTATTCCCAAGCTGTCTCCCATCCAAGTACTAACCAGGTACAACCCTGCTTGGCGTCCGAGATCAGACGAGGTCGGGCTTATTCAGGGTGGTGTGGCCGTAAGCAACAATATCTCTGACAAATGTGCATTATATAGGTACTTGAATCATACGGTTCCTCTATGCAACCAGATAATTGCCGAGAAAGGCTGATGTGTAGCGGGCAAATCATCTTCTCTGATGTGATCATTCTCTGCAACTGAAACTGAGACTCTCAGATCACTTCGTGTCTGCCAACAAAGCAGCAGAAGCTGAAGATGACCACCTTCCTCATGTGTCACAGGGTGATCAGACGTTGCAACAAAAGTTATGCAGGTGGTAGAGAGAAGAGAAAAAGCTTACAGCACCTGGTATTCCGAAGTGGTCTCCCATTCAAGTACTAACCAGGCCCAACCCTGCTTTTCTTCCAAGATCAGACGAGGTCGGGCATATTCAGGGTGGTGCGGCCGTAAGCAACAATAACTGTGACAAATGTGCATTATATAGGTACTGGAATCATACACTTCTTCTATGTAACCAGAGAATTGCAGAGAAAGGCTGACTTGTAGTGGGCACATCTTCTTCCCTGATGTGATTATTCTCTGCAGCTGAAACTGAGACTCTCAGATCACTTCGTGTCTGCCAACAAAGAAGCAGCAGCTGCTGAAGATGACCAACTTCCTCATGTGTCACAGGGTGATCAGACGTTGCAACAAAAGACATGCAGGTGGTAGAGAGAAGAGAAGAAGCTTACAGCACCTGGTATTCCCAAGCAGTCTCCCATCCAAGTACTAAGCAGGCTCAACCCTGTTTGGCTTCCGAGATCACACGAGGTTGGGCATATTCAGGGTGGTGTGGCCGTAAGTAACAATGTCTGTGACAAATGTGCATTATATAGGTACTGGAATCATACGGTTCCTCTATGCAACCAGATAATTGCCAAGAAAGGCTAACTTGTAGTGGGCACATCTTCTTCCCCGATGTGATTATTCTCTACAGCTGAAACTGAGACTCTCAGATCACTTCGTGTCTGCCAACAAAGCAGCAGCTGCTGAAGATGACCAACTTCCTCATGTGTCACAGGGTGATCAGACGTTGCAACAAAAGACATGCAGGTGGTAGAGAGAAGAGAAAAAGCTTACAGCACCTGGTATTCCCAAGCGGTCTCTCATCCAAGTACTAACCAGGGCCAACCCTCCTTGGCTTCTGAGAGCAGACGAGGTCAGACATATTCAGGGTGGTTGGGCCGTAAGCAACAATCTCTGTGACAAATGTGCATTATATAGGCAATGGAATCATATGGTTCCTCTATGTAACAAGATAATTGCCGAGAAAGGCTGATAAGTAGTGGAAACATCTTCCCTGACGTGATTATTCTCTCCAGCTGAAACTGAGACTCTCATATCACTTCGTGTCTGCCAACAAAGCAGCAGCAGCTGAAGATGACCAACTTCTTCATGTGTCACAGGGTGATCAGACGTTGCAACAAAAGACATGTAGGTGGTAGAGAGAAGAGAAAAAGCTTACAGCACCTGGTATTCGCAAGCGGTCTCCCATTCAAGTACTAACCAGGTCCAACCCTGCTTGGGTTCTTAGATCAGACGAGGTCGGGCATATTCAGGGTGGTGTGGCCGTAAGTAACATTATCTGTGACAAATGTGCATTATATAGGTACTGGAATCATACGGTTCCTCTATGCAACCAGATAATTGCCAAGAAAGGCTGATATGTAGTGGGCACATCTTGTTCCCTGACGTGATAATTTTCTCCAGCTGAAAATGAGACTCTCAGATCACTTCGTGTCTGCAAAAAAGCAGCAGAAAATGAAGATGACCAACTTCCTCATGTGTCACAGGGTGATCATACGTTGCAACAAAAGACATGCAGGTGGTTGAGAGAAGAGAAAAAGCTTACAGCACCTGATAATCCCAAGGGGTCTCCCATCCAAGTACTAAACAGGCCCAACCCTAATTGGCTTCCAAGATCAGACGAGGTCGGGCATATTCAGGGTGGTGTGGCCGTAAACAACCATGTCTGTGACAAATATAAATTGTATAGGTACAGGAATCATACGGTTCCTCTATATAACCAGATAATTGCCAAGAAAGGCTGACTTGTAGTGAGCACATCTTCTTCCCTGACGTGATCATTCTCTTCAGCTGAAACTGAGACTCTCAGATCACTTCATGTCTGCCAACAAAGCAGCAGCTGAAGATGACCAACTTCCTCATGTGTCACAGGGCGATCAGACATTGCAGAAAAAGACATGCAGGTGGTAGAGAGAAGAGAAAAAGCTTACAGCACCTGGTATTCCCAAGCGGTCTAACATTCAAGTACTAACCAGGCCCAACCCTGCTTGGGTTCCGAGATTAGACGAGGTCGGGCATATTCAGGGTGGTGTGGCCGTAAGTAACAATGTCTGTGACAAATGTGCATTATATAGGTACTGGAATCATACGGTTCCTCTATGCAACCAGATAATTGCCGAAAAAGGCTGACTTGTAGTGGGTTCATCTTCTTCCCTGATGTGATTATTCTCTGGTACTGAAACTGAGACTCTCAGATCACTTTGTGTCTGCCAACAAAGCAGCAGCAGCTGAAGATGACCAACTTCCTCATGTGTCACAGGGCGATCAGACATTGCAACAAAAGACATGCAGGTGGTAAAGAGAAGAGAAAAAGCCTACAGCACCTGGTATTCCCAAGCGGTCTCCCATTCAAGTACTAACCAGGCCAAACCCTGCTTGGCTTCCGAGATCAGATGAGGTCGGGCTTATTCAGGGTGGTATGGCCGTAAGTAACAATCTCTCTGAAAAATGTTTATAATATAGGTACTGGAATCATACGGTTCCTCTATATAACCAGATAATTGCAGAGAAAGGCTGATGTGTAGCGGGCATATCATCTTCTCTGATGTGATCATTCTCTTCAGCTGAAACTGAGACTCTCAGATCACTTCGTGTCTGCCAACAAAGCAGCAGCAGCTGAAGATGACCAACTTCCTCATGTGTCACAGGGTGGTCAGACGTTGCAACAAAAGACATGCAGGTGGTAGAGAGAAGAGAAAAAGCTTACAGCACCTGGTATTCCCAAGCAGTCTCCCATTCAAGTACTAACAAGGCCCAACCCTGCTTGGCTTCCAAGATGAGACGAGGTCGGGCATGTTCAGGGTGGTGTGGCCGTAAGCAACAATGTCTGTGACAAATGTGCATTATATAGGTACTGGAATAATACAGTTCCTCTATGTAACCAGATAATTGTCGAGAAAGGCTAACTTGTAGTGGGCACATCTTCTTCCCTGATGTGATTATTCTCTCCAGCTGAAACTGAGACTCTCAGATCACTTCGTGTCTGCCAACAAAGCAGCAGCAGCTGAAGATGACCAACTTCCTCATGTGTCACAGGGTGGTCAGACGTTGCAACAAAAGACATGCAGGTGGTTGAGAGAAGAGAAAAAGCTTACAGCACCTGGTGTTCCCAAGCTGTCTCCCATCCAAGTACTAACCAGGTACAACCCTGTTTGGCGTCCGAGATCAGACGAGGTCGGGCTTATTCAGGGTGGTGTGGCCGTAAGCAACAATGTCTCTGACAAATGTGCATTATATAGGTACTGGAATCATACGGTTCCTCTATGCAACCAGATAATTGCCGAGAAAGGCTGATGTGTAGCGGGCAAATCATCTTCTCTGATGTGATCATTCTCTGCAACTGAAACTGAGACTCTCAGATCACTTTGTGTCAGCCAACAAAGCAGCAGCAGCTGAAGATGACCAACTTCCTCATGTGTCACAGGGTGATCAGACGTTGCAACAAAAGACATGCAGGTGGTAGAGAGAAGAGAAAAAGCTTACAGCACCTGGTATTCCCAGAATGTCTACCATCGAAGTACTAACCAGGCCCAAACCTCCTTGGCTTCTGAGATCAGATGAGGTTGGGCATATTCAGGGTGGTGTGGCCGTAAGCAACCATAACTGTGACAAATGTGCATTATATAGGTACTGGAATCATACGGTTCCTCTATGCAACCAGATAATTGCCGAGAAAGGCTGATGTGTAGCGGGCAAATCATCTTCTCTGATGTGATCATTCTCTGCAACTGAAACTGAGACTCTCAGATCACTTTGTGTCAGCCAACAAAGCAGCAGCAGCTGAAGATGACCAACTTCCTCATGTGTCACAGGGTGATCAGACGTTGCAACAAAAGACATGCAGGTGGTCGAGAGAAGAGAAAAAGCTTACAGCACCTGGTATTCCCAAGAGGTCTTCCATCCAAGTACTAAGGAGGCTCAACCCTGCTTGGCTTCCGAGATCAGACGAGGTCGGGCATGTTCAGGGTGGTGTGGCCGTAAGCAACAATGTGTCTGACAAATGTGCATTATATAACTACAGGAATCATACGGTTCCTCTATGTAACCAGATAATTGCTGAGAAAGGCTGATGTGTAGTCGGCACATCTTCTTCCCTGACGTCATTATTCTCTTCAGTTGAAACTGAGACTCTCAGATCACTTCGTGTCTTCCAACAAAGCAGCAGCAGCTGAAGATGGCCAACTTCCTCGTGTGTCACAGGGTGATCAGACGTTGCAACAAAAGACATGCAGGTTGTAGAGAGAAGAGAAAACGCTTACAGCACCTGGTATTCCCAAGCAGTCTCCCATTAAAGTACTAACCAGGCCCAACCCTCCTTGGCTACCGAGATCAGACGAGGTCGGGCATGTTCAGGGTGGTGTGGCCGTAAGCAACAATGTCTGTGACAAATGTGCATTATATAGGTACTGGAATCATACGGTTCCTCTATGTAACCAGATAATTGCCGAGAAAGGCTGACTTGTAGTGGGCAAATCTTCTTCCCTCATGTGATTATTCTCTGCAGCTGAAACTGAGACTCTCAGATCACTTCGTGTCTACCAACAAAGCAGCAGCAGCTGAAGATGACCAACTTCCTCATGTGTCACAGGGTGATCAGACGTTGCAACAAAAGACATGCAGGTGGTAGAGAGAAGAGAAAAAGCTTACAGCACCTGGTGTTCCCAAGAGGTCTCCCATCCAAGTACTAACCAGGTACAACCCTGTTTGGCGTCCGAGATCAGACGAGGTCGGGCATGTTCAGGGTGGTGTGGCCGTAAGCAACAATGTCTCTGACAAATGTGCATTATATAGGTACTGGAATCATACGGTTCCTCTATGTAACCAGATAATTGCCGAGAAAAGCTGATAAGTAGTGGGCACATCTTCTTCCCTGACGTGATTATTCTCTCGAGCTGAAACTGAGACTCTCAGATCACTTTGTGTCTGCCAACAAAGCAGCAGCAGCTGAAGATGACCAACTTCCTCATGTGTCACAGGGTGATCAGACGTTGCAACAAAAGACATGCAGGTGGTAGAGAGAAGAGAAAAAGCTTACAGCACCTGGTGTTCCCAAGCTGTCTCCCATCCAAGTACTAACCAGGTACAACCCTGTTTGGCGTCCGAGATCAGACGAGGTCGGGCTTATTCAGGGTGGTGTGGCCGTAAGCAACAATGTCTCTGACAAATGTGCATTATATAGGTACTGGAATCATACGGTTCCTCTATGCAACCAGATAATTGCTGAGAAAGGCTGATGTGTAGCGCGCAAATCATCTTCTCTGATGTGATCATTCTCTGCAACTGAAACTGAGACTCTCAGATCACTTTGTGTCTGCCAACAAAGCAGCAGCAGTAACTGAAGATGACCAACTTCCTCATGTGTCACAGGGTGATCAGACGTTGCAACAAAAGACATGCAGGTGGTAGAGAGAAGAGAAGAAGCTTACAGCACCTTGTATTCCCAAGCGGTCTCCCATCCAAGTACTAACCAGCCCCAACCCTGCTTGGCTTCCGAGATCAGACGAGGTCGGGCATATTCAGGGTGGTGTGGCCGTAAGCGACAATTTCTGTGACAAATGTGCATTATATAGGTAATGGAGTCATACGGTTCCTCTATGTAACCAGATAATTGCCGAGAAAGGCTGATGTGTAGTGGGCACATCTTGTTCCCTGACGTGATAATTCTCTCCAGCTGAAAATGAGACTCTCAGATCACTTTGTGTCTGCCAACAAAGCAGCAGAAGCTGAAGATGACCAACTTCCTCATGTGTCACAGGGTGATCAGACGTTGCAACAAAAGACATGCAGGTGGTAGAGAGAAGAGAAAAAGCTTACAGCACCTGGTATTCCAAAGCAGTCTCCCATCTAAGTACTAACCAGGCCCAACCGTGCTTGGCTTCCGTGATCGGACAAGGTCGGATATGTTGAGGGTGGTGTGGCCGTAAGCAACAAAGTCTGTGACAAATGTGCATTATATTGGTACTGGAATCATACAGTTCCTCTATGTAACCAGATAATTGCCGAGAAAGGCTGATGTGTAGTGGGCATATCTTCTTCCCTGATGTGATTATTCTCTCCAGCTGAAACTGAGACTCTCAGATCACTTCGTGTCTGCCAACAAAGCAGCAGCAGCTGAAGATGACCAACTTCTTCACGTGTCACAGGGTGATCAGACGTTGCAACAAAAGACATGCAGGTGGTAGAGAGAAGAGAAAAAGCTTACAGCACCTGGTATTCCCAAGCTGTCTCCCATCCAAGTACTAAGCAGGCTCAACCCTGCTTGGCTTCCGAGATCAGACAAGGTCGGGCATGTTCAGGGTAGTGTGGCCGTAAGAAACAATGTGTCTGACAAATGTGCATTATATAAGTACAGGAATCATACGGTTCCTCTATGTAACCAGATAATTGCTGAGAAAGGCTGATGTGTAGTGGGCACATCTTCTTCCCTGACGTGATTATTCTCTTCAGCTGAAACTGAGACTCTCAGATCACTTCGTGTCTTCCAACAAAGCAGCAGCAGCTGAAGATGGCCAACTTTCTCATGTGTCACAGGGTGATCAGACGTTGCAACAAAAGACATGCAGGTTGTAGAGAGAAGAGAAAATGCTTACAGCACCTGGTATTCCCAAGCAGTCTCCCATTAAAGTACTAACCAGGCCCAACCCTCCTTGGCTTCCGAGATCAGACGAGGTCGGGCTTATTCAGGGTGGTATGGCCGTAAGGAACAATTTCTGTGACAAATGTGCATTATATAGGTACTGGAATCATACAATTCCTCTATGTAACCAGATAATTGCAGAGAAAGGCTGACTTGTTATGGGCACATCTTCTTCCCTGATGTGATTATTCTCTGCAGCTGAAACTGAGACTCTCAGATCACTTCGTGTCTGCCAACAAAGCAGCAGCAGCTGAAGATGACCAACTTCCTCATGTGTCACAGGGGGATCAGACGTTGCAACAAAAGACATGCAGGTGGTCGAGAGAAGACAAAAAGCTTACAGCTCCTGGTATTCCCAAGCGGTCTCCCATTTAAGTACTAACCAGGCCCAACCCTCCTTGGCTTCCGAGATAAGACGAGGTCGGGCATGTTCAGGGTGGTGTGGCCGTAAGCAACAATGTCTGTGACAAATGTGCATTATATAGGTACTGGAATCATACGGTTCCTCTATGTAACCAGATAATTGCAGAGAAAAGCTGACTTGTAGTGGGCACATCTTCTTCCCTGACGTGATTATTCTCTGCAGCTGAAACTGAGACTCTCAGATCACTTCGTGTCTGCCAACAAAGCAGCAGCAGCTGAAGATGACCAACTTCCTCATGTGTCACAGGGTGATCAGACGTTGCAACAAAAGACATGCAGGTGGTAGAGAGAAGAGAAAAAGCTTAAAGCACCTGGTATTCCCAGGCAGTCTACCTTCCAAGTACTAACCAGGCCCAAACCTGCTTGGCTTCCGAGATCGTGCTTATTCAGGGTGGTGTGGCTGTAAGCAACAATATATGTGACAAATGTGCCTTATATAAGTACTGGAATCATACACTTCCTCTATGTAACCAGATAATTGCCGAGAAAGGCTGACTTGTAGTGGGCACATCTTCTTCCCTGATGTGATTATTCTCTGCAGCTGAAACTGAGACTCTCAGATCACTTTGTGTCTGCCAACAAAGCAGCAGCAGCTGAAGATGACCAACTTCCTCATGTGTCACAGGGTGATCAGACGTTGCAACAAAAGACATGCAGGTGGTAGAGAGAAGAGAAAAAGCTTACAGCACCTGGTATTCCAAAGCAGTCTCCCATGTAAGTACTAACCAGGCCCAACCGTGCTTGGCTTCCGAGATCGGACAAGGTCGGATATGTTGAGGGTGGTGTGGCCGTAAGCAACAAAGTCTGTGACAAATGTGCATTATATTGGTACTGGAATCATACAGTTCCTCTATGTAACCAGACAATTGCCGAGAAAGGCTGATGTGTAGTGGGCATATCTTCTTCCCTGATGTGATTATTCTCTCCAGCTGAAACTGAGACTCTCAGATCACTTTGTGTCTGCCAACAAAGCAGCAGCAGCTGAAGATGACCAACTTCCTCATGTGTCACAGGGTGATCAGACGTTGCAACAAAAGACATGCAGGTGGTAGAGAGAAGAGAAAAAGCTTACAGCACCTGGTATTCCCAAGCAGTCTCCCATTAAAGTACTAACCAGGCCCAACCCTCCTTGGCTACCGAGATCAGACGAGGTCGGGCATGTTCAGGGTGGTGTGGCCGTAAGCAACAATGTCTGTGACAAATGTGCATTATATAGGTACTGGAATCATACGGTTCCTCTATGTAACCAGATAATTGCCGAGAAAGGCTGACTTGTAGTGGGCAAATCTTCTTCCCTCATGTGATTATTCTCTGCAGCTGAAACTGAGACTCTCAGATCACTTCGTGTCTACCAACAAAGCAGCAGCAGCTGAAGATGACCAACTTCCTCATGTGTCACAGGGTGATCAGACGTTGCAACAAAAGACATGCAGGTGGTAGAGAGAAGAGAAAAAGCTTACAGCACCTGGTGTTCCCAAGAGGTCTCCCATCCAAGTACTAACCAGGTACAACCCTGTTTGGCGTCCGAGATCAGACGAGGTCGGGCATGTTCAGGGTGGTGTGGCCGTAAGCAACAATGTCTCTGACAAATGTGCATTATATAGGTACTGGAATCATACGGTTCCTCTATGTAACCAGATAATTGCCGAGAAAAGCTGATAAGTAGTGGGCACATCTTCTTCCCTGACGTGATTATTCTCTCGAGCTGAAACTGAGACTCTCAGATCACTTTGTGTCTGCCAACAAAGCAGCGGCAGCTGAAGATGACCAACTTCCTCATGTGTCACAGGGTGATCAGACGTTGCAACAAAAGACATGCAGGTGGTAGAGAGAAGAGAAAAAGCTTACAGCACCTGGTGTTCCCAAGCTGTCTCCCATCCAAGTACTAACCAGGTACAACCCTGTTTGGCGTCCGAGATCAGACGAGGTCGGGCTTATTCAGGGTGGTGTGGCCGTAAGCAACAATGTCTCTGACAAATGTGCATTATATAGGTACTGGAATCATACGGTTCCTCTATGCAACCAGATAATTGCTGAGAAAGGCTGATGTGTAGCGCGCAAATCATCTTCTCTGATGTGATCATTCTCTGCAACTGAAACTGAGACTCTCAGATCACTTTGTGTCTGCCAACAAAGCAGCAGCAGTAACTGAAGATGACCAACTTCCTCATGTGTCACAGGGTGATCAGACGTTGCAACAAAAGACATGCAGGTGGTAGAGAGAAGAGAAGAAGCTTACAGCACCTTGTATTCCCAAGCAGTCTCCCATCCAAGTACTAACCAGCCCCAACCCTGCTTGGCTTCCGAGATCAGACGAGGTCGGGCATATTCAGGGTGGTGTGGCCGTAAGCGACAATTTCTGTGACAAATGTGCATTATATAGGTAATGGAGTCATACGGTTCCTCTATGTAACCAGATAATTGCCGAGAAAGGCTGATGTGTAGTGGGCACATCTTGTTCCCTGACGTGATAATTCTCTCCAGCTGAAAATGAGACTCTCAGATCACTTTGTGTCTGCCAACAAAGCAGCAGAAGCTGAAGATGACCAACTTCCTCATGTGTCACAGGGTGATCAGACGTTGCAACAAAAGACATGCAGGTGGTAGAGAGAAGAGAAAAAGCTTACAGCACCTGGTATTCCAAAGCAGTCTCCCATCTAAGTACTAACCAGGCCCAACCGTGCTTGGCTTCCATGATCGGACAAGGTCGGATATGTTGAGGGTGGTGTGGCCGTAAGCAACAAAGTCTGTGACAAATGTGCATTATATTGGTACTGGAATCATACAGTTCCTCTATGTAACCAGATAATTGCCGAGAAAGGCTGATGTGTAGTGGGCATATCTTCTTCCCTGATGTGATTATTCTCTCCAGCTGAAACTGAGACTCTCAGATCACTTCGTGTCTGCCAACAAAGCAGCAGCAGCTGAAGATGACCAACTTCTTCACGTGTCACAGGGTGATCAGACGTTGCAACAAAAGACATGCAGGTGGTAGAGAGAAGAGAAAAAGCTTACAGCACCTGGTATTCCCAAGCTGTCTCCCATCCAAGTACTAAGCAGGCTCAACCCTGCTTGGCTTCCGAGATCAGACAAGGTCGGGCATGTTCAGGGTAGTGTGGCCGTAAGAAACAATGTGTCTGACAAATGTGCATTATATAAGTACAGGAATCATACGGTTCCTCTATGTAACCAGATAATTGCTGAGAAAGGCTGATGTGTAGTGGGCACATCTTCTTCCCTGACGTGATTATTCTCTTCAGCTGAAACTGAGACTCTCAGATCACTTCGTGTCTTCCAACAAAGCAGCAGCAGCTGAAGATGGCCAACTTTCTCATGTGTCACAGGGTGATCAGACGTTGCAACAAAAGACATGCAGGTTGTAGAGAGAAGAGAAAATGCTTACAGCACCTGGTATTCCCAAGCAGTCTCCCATTAAAGTACTAACCAGGCCCAACCCTCCTTGGCTTCCGAGATCAGACGAGGTCGGGCTTATTCAGGGTGGTATGGCCGTAAGGAACAATTTCTGTGACAAATGTGCATTATATAGGTACTGGAATCATACAATTCCTCTATGTAACCAGATAATTGCAGAGAAAGGCTGACTTGTTATGGGCACATCTTCTTCCCTGATGTGATTATTCTCTGCAGCTGAAACTGAGACTCTCAGATCACTTCGTGTCTGCCAACAAAGCAGCAGCAGCTGAAGATGACCAACTTCCTCATGTGTCACAGGGGGATCAGACGTTGCAACAAAAGACATGCAGGTGGTCGAGAGAAGACAAAAAGCTTACAGCTCCTGGTATTCCCAAGCGGTCTCCCATTTAAGTACTAACCAGGCCCAACCCTCCTTGGCTTCCGAGATAAGACGAGGTCGGGCATGTTCAGGGTGGTGTGGCCGTAAGCAACAATGTCTGTGACAAATGTGCATTATATAGGTACTGGAATCATACGGTTCCTCTATGTAACCAGATAATTGCAGAGAAAAGCTGACTTGTAGTGGGCACATCTTCTTCCCTGACGTGATTATTCTCTGCAGCTGAAACTGAGACTCTCAGATCACTTCGTGTCTGCCAACAAAGCAGCAGCAGCTGAAGATGACCAACTTCCTCATGTGTCACAGGGTGATCAGACGTTGCAACAAAAGACATGCAGGTGGTAGAGAGAAGAGAAAAAGCTTAAAGCACCTGGTATTCCCAGGCAGTCTACCTTCCAAGTACTAACCAGGCCCAAACCTGCTTGGCTTCCGAGATCGTGCTTATTCAGGGTGGTGTGGCTGTAAGCAACAATATATGTGACAAATGTGCCTTATATAAGTACTGGAATCATACACTTCCTCTATGTAACCAGATAATTGCCGAGAAAGGCTGACTTGTAGTGGGCACATCTTCTTCCCTGATGTGATTATTCTCTGCAGCTGAAACTGAGACTCTCAGATCACTTTGTGTCTGCCAACAAAGCAGCAGCAGCTGAAGATGACCAACTTCCTCATGTGTCACAGGGTGATCAGACGTTGCAACAAAAGACATGCAGGTGGTAGAGAGAAGAGAAAAAGCTTACAGCACCTGGTATTCCAAAGCAGTCTCCCATGTAAGTACTAACCAGGCCCAACCGTGCTTGGCTTCCGAGATCGGACAAGGTCGGATATGTTGAGGGTGGTGTGGCCGTAAGCAACAAAGTCTGTGACAAATGTGCATTATATTGGTACTGGAATCATACAGTTCCTCTATGTAACCAGATAATTGCCGAGAAAGGCTGATGTGTAGTGGGCATATCTTCTTCCCTGATGTGATTATTCTCTCCAGCTGAAACTGAGACTCTCAGATCACTTTGTGTCTGCCAACAAAGCAGCAGCAGCTGAAGATGACCAACTTCCTCATGTGTCACAGGGTGATCAGACGTTGCAACAAAAGACATGCAGGTGGTAGAGAGAAGAGAAAAAGCTTACAGCACCTGGTATTCCCAAGCAGTCTCCCATTAAAGTACTAACCAGGCCCAACCCTCCTTGGCTACCGAGATCAGACGAGGTCGGGCATGTTCAGGGTGGTGTGGCCGTAAGCAACAATGTCTGTGACAAATGTGCATTATATAGGTACTGGAATCATACGGTTCCTCTATGTAACCAGATAATTGCCGAGAAAGGCTGACTTGTAGTGGGCAAATCTTCTTCCCTCATGTGATTATTCTCTGCAGCTGAAACTGAGACTCTCAGATCACTTCGTGTCTACCAACAAAGCAGCAGCAGCTGAAGATGACCAACTTCCTCATGTGTCACAGGGTGATCAGACGTTGCAACAAAAGACATGCAGGTGGTAGAGAGAAGAGAAAAAGCTTACAGCACCTGGTGTTCCCAAGAGGTCTCCCATCCAAGTACTAACCAGGTACAACCCTGTTTGGCGTCCGAGATCAGACGAGGTCGGGCATGTTCAGGGTGGTGTGGCCGTAAGCAACAATGTCTCTGACAAATGTGCATTATATAGGTACTGGAATCATACGGTTCCTCTATGTAACCAGATAATTGCCGAGAAAAGCTGATAAGTAGTGGGCACATCTTCTTCCCTGACGTGATTATTCTCTCGAGCTGAAACTGAGACTCTCAGATCACTTTGTGTCTGCCAACAAAGCAGCAGCAGCTGAAGATGACCAACTTCCTCATGTGTCACAGGGTGATCAGACGTTGCAACAAAAGACATGCAGGTGGTAGAGAGAAGAGAAAAAACTTACAGCACCTGGTGTTCCCAAGCTGTCTCCCATCCAAGTACTAACCAGGTACAACCCTGTTTGGCGTCCGAGATCAGACGAGGTCGGGCTTATTCAGGGTGGTGTGGCCGTAAGCAACAATGTCTCTGACAAATGTGCATTATATAGGTACTGGAATCATACGGTTCCTCTATGCAACCAGATAATTGCTGAGAAAGGCTGATGTGTAGCGCGCAAATCATCTTCTCTGATGTGATCATTCTCTGCAACTGAAACTGAGACTCTCAGATCACTTTGTGTCTGCCAACAAAGCAGCAGCAGTAACTGAAGATGACCAACTTCCTCATGTGTCACAGGGTGATCAGACGTTGCAACAAAAGACATGCAGGTGGTAGAGAGAAGAGAAGAAGCTTACAGCACCTTGTATTCCCAAGCGGTCTCCCATCCAAGTACTAACCAGCCCCAACCCTGCTTGGCTTCCGAGATCAGACGAGGTCGGGCATATTCAGGGTGGTGTGGCCGTAAGCGACAATTTCTGTGACAAATGTGCATTATATAGGTAATGGAGTCATACGGTTCCTCTATGTAACCAGATAATTGCCGAGAAAGGCTGATGTGTAGTGGGCACATCTTGTTCCCTGACGTGATAATTCTCTCCAGCTGAAAATGAGACTCTCAGATCACTTTGTGTCTGCCAACAAAGCAGCAGAAGCTGAAGATGACCAACTTCCTCATGTGTCACAGGGTGATCAGACGTTGCAACAAAAGACATGCAGGTGGTAGAGAGAAGAGAAAAAGCTTACAGCACCTGGTATTCCAAAGCAGTCTCCCATCTAAGTACTAACCAGGCCCAACCGTGCTTGGCTTCCGTGATCGGACAAGGTCGGATATGTTGAGGGTGGTGTGGCCGTAAGCAACAAAGTCTGTGACAAATGTGCATTATATTGGTACTGGAATCATACAGTTCCTCTATGTAACCAGATAATTGCCGAGAAAGGCTGATGTGTAGTGGGCATATCTTCTTCCCTGATGTGATTATTCTCTCCAGCTGAAACTGAGACTCTCAGATCACTTCGTGTCTGCCAACAAAGCAGCAGCAGCTGAAGATGACCAACTTCTTCACGTGTCACAGGGTGATCAGACGTTGCAACAAAAGACATGCAGGTGGTAGAGAGAAGAGAAAAAGCTTACAGCACCTGGTATTCCCAAGCTGTCTCCCATCCAAGTACTAAGCAGGCTCAACCCTGCTTGGCTTCCGAGATCAGACAAGGTCGGGCATGTTCAGGGTAGTGTGGCCGTAAGAAACAATGTGTCTGACAAATGTGCATTATATAAGTACAGGAATCATACGGTTCCTCTATGTAACCAGATAATTGCTGAGAAAGGCTGATGTGTAGTGGGCACATCTTCTTCCCTGACGTGATTATTCTCTTCAGCTGAAACTGAGACTCTCAGATCACTTCGTGTCTTCCAACAAAGCAGCAGCAGCTGAAGATGGCCAACTTTCTCATGTGTCACAGGGTGATCAGACGTTGCAACAAAAGACATGCAGGTTGTAGAGAGAAGAGAAAATGCTTACAGCACCTGGTATTCCCAAGCAGTCTCCCATTAAAGTACTAACCAGGCCCAACCCTCCTTGGCTTCCGAGATCAGACGAGGTCGGGCTTATTCAGGGTGGTATGGCCGTAAGGAACAATTTCTGTGACAAATGTGCATTATATAGGTACTGGAATCATACAATTCCTCTATGTAACCAGATAATTGCAGAGAAAGGCTGACTTGTTATGGGCACATCTTCTTCCCTGATGTGATTATTCTCTGCAGCTGAAACTGAGACTCTCAGATCACTTCGTGTCTGCCAACAAAGCAGCAGCAGCTGAAGATGACCAACTTCCTCATGTGTCACAGGGGGATCAGACGTTGCAACAAAAGACATGCAGGTGGTCGAGAGAAGACAAAAAGCTTACAGCTCCTGGTATTCCCAAGCAGTCTCCCATTTAAGTACTAACCAGGCCCAACCCTCCTTGGCTTCCGAGATAAGACGAGGTCGGGCATGTTCAGGGTGGTGTGGCCGTAAGCAACAATGTCTGTGACAAATGTGCATTATATAGGTACTGGAATCATACGGTTCCTCTATGTAACCAGATAATTGCAGAGAAAAGCTGACTTGTAGTGGGCACATCTTCTTCCCTGACGTGATTATTCTCTGCAGCTGAAACTGAGACTCTCAGATCACTTCGTGTCTGCCAACAAAGCAGCAGCAGCTGAAGATGACCAACTTCCTCATGTGTCACAGGGTGATCAGACGTTGCAACAAAAGACATGCAGGTGGTAGAGAGAAGAGAAAAAGCTTAAAGCACCTGGTATTCCCAGGCAGTCTACCTTCCAAGTACTAACCAGGCCCAAACCTGCTTGGCTTCCGAGATCGTGCTTATTCAGGGTGGTGTGGCTGTAAGCAACAATATATGTGACAAATGTGCCTTATATAAGTACTGGAATCATACACTTCCTCTATGTAACCAGATAATTGCCGAGAAAGGCTGACTTGTAGTGGGCACATCTTCTTCCCTGATGTGATTATTCTCTGCAGCTGAAACTGAGACTCTCAGATCACTTTGTGTCTGCCAACAAAGCAGCAGCAGCTGAAGATGACCAACTTCCTCATGTGTCACAGGGTGATCAGACGTTGCAACAAAAGACATGCAGGTGGTAGAGAGAAGAGAAAAAGCTTACAGCACCTGGTATTCCAAAGCAGTCTCCCATGTAAGTACTAACCAGGCCCAACCGTGCTTGGCTTCCGAGATCGGACAAGGTCGGATATGTTGAGGGTGGTGTGGCCGTAAGCAACAAAGTCTGTGACAAATGTGCATTATATTGGTACTGGAATCATACAGTTCCTCTATGTAACCAGATAATTGCCGAGAAAGGCTGATGTGTAGTGGGCATATCTTCTTCCCTGATGTGATTATTCTCTCCAGCTGAAACTGAGACTCTCAGATCACTTTGTGTCTGCCAACAAAGCAGCAGCAGCTGAAGATGACCAACTTCCTCATGTGTCACAGGGTGATCAGACGTTGCAACAAAAGACATGCAGGTGGTAGAGAGAAGAGAAAAAGCTTACAGCACCTGGTATTCCCAAGCAGTCTCCCACCCAAGTACTAACCAGGCACAACCCCGCTTGGCTTCCGAGATCGGACGAGGTCGGGCATATTATATTCAGGGTGGTGTGGCCGTAAGCGACAATCTCTGTGACAAATGTGCATTATATAGGTACTGGAATCATACGGTTCCTCTATGTAACCAGATAATTGCAGAGAAAGGCTTATGTGTAGTGGGCACATCTTCTTCCCTGACGTGATTATTCTCTGCAGCTGAAACTGAGACTCTCAGATCACTTCGTGTCTGCCAACAAAGCAGCAGAAGCTGAAGATGACCAACTTCCTCATGTGTCACAGGGTGATCAGACGTTGCAACAAAAGACATTCAGGTGGTCCAGAGAAGAGATAAAGCTTACAGCACCTGGTATTCCCAAGTGGTCTCCCACCCAAGTACTAACCAGGCCAACCGTGCTTGGCTTCCGAGATCAGACGAGGTCAGGCATGTTCAGGGTGGTGTTGCCGTAAGCGACAATGTCTGTGACAAATGTGCATTATATAGGTACTGGAATCATACGGTTCCTCTATGTAACCAGATAATTGCCGAGAAAGGCTTATGTGTAGTGGGCACATCTTCTTCCCTGACGTGATTATTCTCTGCAGCTGAAACTGAGACTCTCAGATCACTTCGTGTCTGCAAACAAAGCAGCAGAAGCTGAAGATGACCAACTTCCTCATGTGTCACAGGGTGATCAGACGTTGCAACAAAAGACATTCAGGTGGTCCAGAGAAGAGATAAAGCTTACAGCACCTGGTATTCCCAAGCAGTCTCCCACCCAAGTACTAACCAGGCCAACCGTGCTTGGCTTCCGAGATCAGACGAGGTCAGGCATATTGAGGGTGGTGTGGCCGTAAGCAACAATGTCTGTGACAAATGTGCATTATATAGGTACTGGAATCATACAGTTCCTCTATGTAACCAGATAATTGCCGAGAAAGGCTGATGTGTAGGGGGCACATCTTCTTCCCTGACGTTATTATTCTCTTCAGTTGAAAATGAGACTCTCAGATCACTTCGTGTCTGCCAACAAAGCAGCAGAAGCTGAAGATGACAAACTTCCTCATGTGTCACAGGGTGATCAGATGTTGCAACAAAAGACATGCAGGTGGTAGAGAGAAGAGAAAAAGCTTACAGCACCTGGTATTCCCAAGCAGTCTCCCATTGAAGTACGAACCAGGCCCAACCCTGCTTGGCTTCCAGGATAAGACAAGGTGGGGCTTATTCAGGGTGGTGTGGCCATAAGCAACAATGTTTGTTACAAATGTGAATTATATAGGTACTGGAATCATACACTTCCTCTATGAAACCAGATAATTGCCGAGAAAGGCTGATGTGTAGTGGGCATATCATCTTCTCTGATGTGATCATTCTCTTCAGCTGAAACTGAGACTCTCAGATCACTTCGTGTCTGCCAACAAAGCAGCAGCAGCTGAAGATGACCAACTTCCTCATGTGTCACAGGGTGATCAGACGTTGCAACAAAACACATGCAGGTGGTAGAGAGAAGAGAAAACGCTTACAGCACCTGGTATTCCCAAGCGGTCTCCCACCCAAGTACTAACCAGGCCCAACAATGCTTGGCTTCCGAGATCAGACGAGGTCAGGCAAATTCAGGGTGGTGTGGCCGTAAGTAACAATGTCTGTGACAAATGTGCATTATATAAGTACAGGAATCATACGGTTCCTCTATGTAACCAGATAATTGATGAGAAAGGCTGATGTGTAGTGGGCACATCTTCTTCCCTGACGAGATTATTCTCTTCAGCTGAAACTGAGATTCTCAGTTCACTTCGTGTCTTCCAACAAAGCAGCAGCAGCTGAAGATGACCAACTTCTTCACGTGTCACAGGGTGATCAGACGTTGCAACAAAAGACATGCAGGTGGTAGAGAGAAGAGAAAAAGCTTACAGCACCTGGTATTCCCAAGCTGTCTCCCATCATAGTACTAACCAGGTACAACCCTGCTTGGCGTCCGAGATCAGACGAGGTCGGGCTTATTCAGGGTGGTGTGGCCGTAAGCAACAATATCTCTGACAAATGTGCATTATATAGGTACTTGAATCATACGGTTCCTCTATGCAACCAGATAATTGCCGAGAAAGGCTGATGTGTAGCGGGCAAATCATCTTCTCTGATGTGATCATTCTCTGCAACTGAAACTGAGACTCTCAGATCACTTCGTGTCTGCCAACAAAGCAGCAGAAGCTGAAGATGACCACCTTCCTCATGTGTCACAGGGTGATCAGACGTTGCAACAAAAGTTATGCAGGTGGTAGAGAGAAGAGAAAAAGCTTACAGCACCTGGTATTCCGAAGTGGTCTCCCATTCAAGTACTAACCAGGCCCAACCCTGCTTTTCTTCCAAGATCAGACGAGGTCGGGCATATTCAGGGTGGTGCGGCCGTAAGCAACAATAACTGTGACAAATGTGCATTATATAGGTACTGGAATCATACACTTCTTCTATGTAACCAGAGAATTGCAGAGAAAGGCTGACTTGTAGTGGGCACATCTTCTTCCCTGATGTGATTATTCTCTGCAGCTGAAACTGAGACTCTCAGATCACTTCGTGTCTGCCAACAAAGAAGCAGCAGCTGCTGAAGATGACCAACTTCCTCATGTGTCACAGGGTGATCAGACGTTGCAACAAAAGACATGCAGGTGGTAGAGAGAAGAGAAGAAGCTTACAGCACCTGGTATTCCCAAGCAGTCTCCCATCCAAGTACTAAGCAGGCTCAACCCTGTTTGGCTTCCGAGATCACACGAGGTTGGGCATATTCAGGGTGGTGTGGCCGTAAGTAACAATGTCTGTGACAAATGTGCATTATATAGGTACTGGAATCATACGGTTCCTCTATGCAACCAGATAATTGCCAAGAAAGGCTAACTTGTAGTGGGCACATCTTCTTCCCCGATGTGATTATTCTCTACAGCTGAAACTGAGACTCTCAGATCACTTCGTGTCTGCCAACAAAGCAGCAGCTGCTGAAGATGACCAACTTCCTCATGTGTCACAGGGTGATCAGACGTTGCAACAAAAGACATGCAGGTGGTAGAGAGAAGAGAAAAAGCTTACAGCACCTGGTATTCCCAAGCGGTCTCTCATCCAAGTACTAACCAGGGCCAACCCTCCTTGGCTTCTGAGAGCAGACGAGGTCAGACATATTCAGGGTGGTTGGGCCGTAAGCAACAATCTCTGTGACAAATGTGCATTATATAGGCAATGGAATCATATGGTTCCTCTATGTAACAAGATAATTGCCGAGAAAGGCTGATAAGTAGTGGAAACATCTTCCCTGACGTGATTATTCTCTCCAGCTGAAACTGAGACTCTCATATCACTTCGTGTCTGCCAACAAAGCAGCAGCAGCTGAAGATGACCAACTTCTTCATGTGTCACAGGGTGATCAGACGTTGCAACAAAAGACATGTAGGTGGTAGAGAGAAGAGAAAAAGCTTACAGCACCTGGTATTCGCAAGCGGTCTCCCATTCAAGTACTAACCAGGTCCAACCCTGCTTGGGTTCTTAGATCAGACGAGGTCGGGCATATTCAGGGTGGTGTGGCCGTAAGTAACATTATCTGTGACAAATGTGCATTATATAGGTACTGGAATCATACGGTTCCTCTATGCAACCAGATAATTGCCAAGAAAGGCTGATATGTAGTGGGCACATCTTGTTCCCTGACGTGATAATTTTCTCCAGCTGAAAATGAGACTCTCAGATCACTTCGTGTCTGCAAAAAAGCAGCAGAAAATGAAGATGACCAACTTCCTCATGTGTCACAGGGTGATCATACGTTGCAACAAAAGACATGCAGGTGGTTGAGAGAAGAGAAAAAGCTTACAGCACCTGATAATCCCAAGGGGTCTCCCATCCAAGTACTAAACAGGCCCAACCCTAATTGGCTTCCAAGATCAGACGAGGTCGGGCATATTCAGGGTGGTGTGGCCGTAAACAACCATGTCTGTGACAAATATAAATTGTATAGGTACAGGAATCATACGGTTCCTCTATATAACCAGATAATTGCCAAGAAAGGCTGACTTGTAGTGAGCACATCTTCTTCCCTGACGTGATCATTCTCTTCAGCTGAAACTGAGACTCTCAGATCACTTCATGTCTGCCAACAAAGCAGCAGCTGAAGATGACCAACTTCCTCATGTGTCACAGGGCGATCAGACATTGCAGAAAAAGACATGCAGGTGGTAGAGAGAAGAGAAAAAGCTTACAGCACCTGGTATTCCCAAGCGGTCTAACATTCAAGTACTAACCAGGCCCAACCCTGCTTGGGTTCCGAGATTAGACGAGGTCGGGCATATTCAGGGTGGTGTGGCCGTAAGTAACAATGTCTGTGACAAATGTGCATTATATAGGTACTGGAATCATACGGTTCCTCTATGCAACCAGATAATTGCCGAAAAAGGCTGACTTGTAGTGGGTTCATCTTCTTCCCTGATGTGATTATTCTCTGGTACTGAAACTGAGACTCTCAGATCACTTTGTGTCTGCCAACAAAGCAGCAGCAGCTGAAGATGACCAACTTCCTCATGTGTCACAGGGCGATCAGACATTGCAACAAAAGACATGCAGGTGGTAAAGAGAAGAGAAAAAGCCTACAGCACCTGGTATTCCCAAGCGGTCTCCCATTCAAGTACTAACCAGGCCAAACCCTGCTTGGCTTCCGAGATCAGATGAGGTCGGGCTTATTCAGGGTGGTATGGCCGTAAGTAACAATCTCTCTGAAAAATGTTTATAATATAGGTACTGGAATCATACGGTTCCTCTATATAACCAGATAATTGCAGAGAAAGGCTGATGTGTAGCGGGCATATCATCTTCTCTGATGTGATCATTCTCTTCAGCTGAAACTGAGACTCTCAGATCACTTCGTGTCTGCCAACAAAGCAGCAGCAGCTGAAGATGACCAACTTCCTCATGTGTCACAGGGTGGTCAGACGTTGCAACAAAAGACATGCAGGTGGTAGAGAGAAGAGAAAAAGCTTACAGCACCTGGTATTCCCAAGCAGTCTCCCATTCAAGTACTAACAAGGCCCAACCCTGCTTGGCTTCCAAGATGAGACGAGGTCGGGCATGTTCAGGGTGGTGTGGCCGTAAGCAACAATGTCTGTGACAAATGTGCATTATATAGGTACTGGAATAATACAGTTCCTCTATGTAACCAGATAATTGTCGAGAAAGGCTAACTTGTAGTGGGCACATCTTCTTCCCTGATGTGATTATTCTCTCCAGCTGAAACTGAGACTCTCAGATCACTTCGTGTCTGCCAACAAAGCAGCAGCAGCTGAAGATGACCAACTTCCTCATGTGTCACAGGGTGGTCAGACGTTGCAACAAAAGACATGCAGGTGGTTGAGAGAAGAGAAAAAGCTTACAGCACCTGGTGTTCCCAAGCTGTCTCCCATCCAAGTACTAACCAGGTACAACCCTGTTTGGCGTCCGAGATCAGACGAGGTCGGGCTTATTCAGGGTGGTGTGGCCGTAAGCAACAATGTCTCTGACAAATGTGCATTATATAGGTACTGGAATCATACGGTTCCTCTATGCAACCAGATAATTGCCGAGAAAGGCTGATGTGTAGCGGGCAAATCATCTTCTCTGATGTGATCATTCTCTGCAACTGAAACTGAGACTCTCAGATCACTTTGTGTCAGCCAACAAAGCAGCAGCAGCTGAAGATGACCAACTTCCTCATGTGTCACAGGGTGATCAGACGTTGCAACAAAAGACATGCAGGTGGTAGAGAGAAGAGAAAAAGCTTACAGCACCTGGTATTCCCAGAATGTCTACCATCCAAGTACTAACCAGGCCCAAACCTCCTTGGCTTCTGAGATCAGATGAGGTTGGGCATATTCAGGGTGGTGTGGCCGTAAGCAACCATAACTGTGACAAATGTGCATTATATAGGTACTGGAATCATACGGTTCCTCTATGCAACCAGATAATTGCCGAGAAAGGCTGATGTGTAGCGGGCAAATCATCTTCTCTGATGTGATCATTCTCTGCAACTGAAACTGAGACTCTCAGATCACTTTGTGTCAGCCAACAAAGCAGCAGCAGCTGAAGATGACCAACTTCCTCATGTGTCACAGGGTGATCAGACGTTGCAACAAAAGACATGCAGGTGGTCGAGAGAAGAGAAAAAGCTTACAGCACCTGGTATTCCCAAGAGGTCTTCCATCCAAGTACTAAGGAGGCTCAACCCTGCTTGGCTTCCGAGATCAGACGAGGTCGGGCATGTTCAGGGTGGTGTGGCCGTAAGCAACAATGTGTCTGACAAATGTGCATTATATAACTACAGGAATCATACGGTTCCTCTATGTAACCAGATAATTGCTGAGAAAGGCTGATGTGTAGTCGGCACATCTTCTTCCCTGACGTCATTATTCTCTTCAGTTGAAACTGAGACTCTCAGATCACTTCGTGTCTTCCAACAAAGCAGCAGCAGCTGAAGATGGCCAACTTCCTCGTGTGTCACAGGGTGATCAGACGTTGCAACAAAAGACATGCAGGTTGTAGAGAGAAGAGAAAACGCTTACAGCACCTGGTATTCCCAAGCAGTCTCCCATTAAAGTACTAACCAGGCCCAACCCTCCTTGGCTACCGAGATCAGACGAGGTCGGGCATGTTCAGGGTGGTGTGGCCGTAAGCAACAATGTCTGTGACAAATGTGCATTATATAGGTACTGGAATCATACGGTTCCTCTATGTAACCAGATAATTGCCGAGAAAGGCTGACTTGTAGTGGGCAAATCTTCTTCCCTCATGTGATTATTCTCTGCAGCTGAAACTGAGACTCTCAGATCACTTCGTGTCTACCAACAAAGCAGCAGCAGCTGAAGATGACCAACTTCCTCATGTGTCACAGGGTGATCAGACGTTGCAACAAAAGACATGCAGGTGGTAGAGAGAAGAGAAAAAGCTTACAGCACCTGGTGTTCCCAAGAGGTCTCCCATCCAAGTACTAACCAGGTACAACCCTGTTTGGCGTCCGAGATCAGACGAGGTCGGGCATGTTCAGGGTGGTGTGGCCGTAAGCAACAATGTCTCTGACAAATGTGCATTATATAGGTACTGGAATCATACGGTTCCTCTATGTAACCAGATAATTGCCGAGAAAAGCTGATAAGTAGTGGGCACATCTTCTTCCCTGACGTGATTATTCTCTCGAGCTGAAACTGAGACTCTCAGATCACTTTGTGTCTGCCAACAAAGCAGCAGCAGCTGAAGATGACCAACTTCCTCATGTGTCACAGGGTGATCAGACGTTGCAACAAAAGACATGCAGGTGGTAGAGAGAAGAGAAAAAGCTTACAGCACCTGGTGTTCCCAAGCTGTCTCCCATCCAAGTACTAACCAGGTACAACCCTGTTTGGCGTCCGAGATCAGACGAGGTCGGGCTTATTCAGGGTGGTGTGGCCGTAAGCAACAATGTCTCTGACAAATGTGCATTATATAGGTACTGGAATCATACGGTTCCTCTATGCAACCAGATAATTGCTGAGAAAGGCTGATGTGTAGCGCGCAAATCATCTTCTCTGATGTGATCATTCTCTGCAACTGAAACTGAGACTCTCAGATCACTTTGTGTCTGCCAACAAAGCAGCAGCAGTAACTGAAGATGACCAACTTCCTCATGTGTCACAGGGTGATCAGACGTTGCAACAAAAGACATGCAGGTGGTAGAGAGAAGAGAAGAAGCTTACAGCACCTTGTATTCCCAAGCGGTCTCCCATCCAAGTACTAACCAGCCCCAACCCTGCTTGGCTTCCGAGATCAGACGAGGTCGGGCATATTCAGGGTGGTGTGGCCGTAAGCGACAATTTCTGTGACAAATGTGCATTATATAGGTAATGGAGTCATACGGTTCCTCTATGTAACCAGATAATTGCCGAGAAAGGCTGATGTGTAGTGGGCACATCTTGTTCCCTGACGTGATAATTCTCTCCAGCTGAAAATGAGACTCTCAGATCACTTTGTGTCTGCCAACAAAGCAGCAGAAGCTGAAGATGACCAACTTCCTCATGTGTCACAGGGTGATCAGACGTTGCAACAAAAGACATGCAGGTGGTAGAGAGAAGAGAAAAAGCTTACAGCACCTGGTATTCCAAAGCAGTCTCCCATCTAAGTACTAACCAGGCCCAACCGTGCTTGGCTTCCGTGATCGGACAAGGTCGGATATGTTGAGGGTGGTGTGGCCGTAAGCAACAAAGTCTGTGACAAATGTGCATTATATTGGTACTGGAATCATACAGTTCCTCTATGTAACCAGATAATTGCCGAGAAAGGCTGATGTGTAGTGGGCATATCTTCTTCCCTGATGTGATTATTCTCTCCAGCTGAAACTGAGACTCTCAGATCACTTCGTGTCTGCCAACAAAGCAGCAGCAGCTGAAGATGACCAACTTCTTCACGTGTCACAGGGTGATCAGACGTTGCAACAAAAGACATGCAGGTGGTAGAGAGAAGAGAAAAAGCTTACAGCACCTGGTATTCCCAAGCTGTCTCCCATCCAAGTACTAAGCAGGCTCAACCCTGCTTGGCTTCCGAGATCAGACAAGGTCGGGCATGTTCAGGGTAGTGTGGCCGTAAGAAACAATGTGTCTGACAAATGTGCATTATATAAGTACAGGAATCATACGGTTCCTCTATGTAACCAGATAATTGCTGAGAAAGGCTGATGTGTAGTGGGCACATCTTCTTCCCTGACGTGATTATTCTCTTCAGCTGAAACTGAGACTCTCAGATCACTTCGTGTCTTCCAACAAAGCAGCAGCAGCTGAAGATGGCCAACTTTCTCATGTGTCACAGGGTGATCAGACGTTGCAACAAAAGACATGCAGGTTGTAGAGAGAAGAGAAAATGCTTACAGCACCTGGTATTCCCAAGCAGTCTCCCATTAAAGTACTAACCAGGCCCAACCCTCCTTGGCTTCCGAGATCAGACGAGGTCGGGCTTATTCAGGGTGGTATGGCCGTAAGGAACAATTTCTGTGACAAATGTGCATTATATAGGTACTGGAATCATACAATTCCTCTATGTAACCAGATAATTGCAGAGAAAGGCTGACTTGTTATGGGCACATCTTCTTCCCTGATGTGATTATTCTCTGCAGCTGAAACTGAGACTCTCAGATCACTTCGTGTCTGCCAACAAAGCAGCAGCAGCTGAAGATGACCAACTTCCTCATGTGTCACAGGGGGATCAGACGTTGCAACAAAAGACATGCAGGTGGTCGAGAGAAGACAAAAAGCTTACAGCTCCTGGTATTCCCAAGCGGTCTCCCATTTAAGTACTAACCAGGCCCAACCCTCCTTGGCTTCCGAGATAAGACGAGGTCGGGCATGTTCAGGGTGGTGTGGCCGTAAGCAACAATGTCTGTGACAAATGTGCATTATATAGGTACTGGAATCATACGGTTCCTCTATGTAACCAGATAATTGCAGAGAAAAGCTGACTTGTAGTGGGCACATCTTCTTCCCTGACGTGATTATTCTCTGCAGCTGAAACTGAGACTCTCAGATCACTTCGTGTCTGCCAACAAAGCAGCAGCAGCTGAAGATGACCAACTTCCTCATGTGTCACAGGGTGATCAGACGTTGCAACAAAAGACATGCAGGTGGTAGAGAGAAGAGAAAAAGCTTAAAGCACCTGGTATTCCCAGGCAGTCTACCTTCCAAGTACTAACCAGGCCCAAACCTGCTTGGCTTCCGAGATCGTGCTTATTCAGGGTGGTGTGGCTGTAAGCAACAATATATGTGACAAATGTGCCTTATATAAGTACTGGAATCATACACTTCCTCTATGTAACCAGATAATTGCCGAGAAAGGCTGACTTGTAGTGGGCACATCTTCTTCCCTGATGTGATTATTCTCTGCAGCTGAAACTGAGACTCTCAGATCACTTTGTGTCTGCCAACAAAGCAGCAGCAGCTGAAGATGACCAACTTCCTCATGTGTCACAGGGTGATCAGACGTTGCAACAAAAGACATGCAGGTGGTAGAGAGAAGAGAAAAAGCTTACAGCACCTGGTATTCCAAAGCAGTCTCCCATGTAAGTACTAACCAGGCCCAACCGTGCTTGGCTTCCGAGATCGGACAAGGTCGGATATGTTGAGGGTGGTGTGGCCGTAAGCAACAAAGTCTGTGACAAATGTGCATTATATTGGTACTGGAATCATACAGTTCCTCTATGTAACCAGATAATTGCCGAGAAAGGCTGATGTGTAGTGGGCATATCTTCTTCCCTGATGTGATTATTCTCTCCAGCTGAAACTGAGACTCTCAGATCACTTTGTGTCTGCCAACAAAGCAGCAGCAGCTGAAGATGACCAACTTCCTCATGTGTCACAGGGTGATCAGACGTTGCAACAAAAGACATGCAGGTGGTAGAGAGAAGAGAAAAAGCTTACAGCACCTGGTATTCCCAAGCAGTCTCCCATTAAAGTACTAACCAGGCCCAACCCTCCTTGGCTACCGAGATCAGACGAGGTCGGGCATGTTCAGGGTGGTGTGGCCGTAAGCAACAATGTCTGTGACAAATGTGCATTATATAGGTACTGGAATCATACGGTTCCTCTATGTAACCAGATAATTGCCGAGAAAGGCTGACTTGTAGTGGGCAAATCTTCTTCCCTCATGTGATTATTCTCTGCAGCTGAAACTGAGACTCTCAGATCACTTCGTGTCTACCAACAAAGCAGCAGCAGCTGAAGATGACCAACTTCCTCATGTGTCACAGGGTGATCAGACGTTGCAACAAAAGACATGCAGGTGGTAGAGAGAAGAGAA